>NC_089508.1:4552179-4885900 GCF_036850995.1 Saccopteryx leptura | reverse complement strand
CCCTCCCCTACTCTTGTGTCAGTCACACTGAGCCCCTCCCCTACTCTCATGTCACACTGAGCCCCTCCTCCTCTCGTGTCACACTGAGCCCCTCCCCTACTCTTGTGTCACACTGAGCCCCTCCCCTACTCTCATGTCACACTGAGCCCCTCCTCCTCTCGTGTCACACTGAGCCCTCCCCTATGTGTCACACTGAGCCCCTCCTCCTCTTGTGTCACACTGAGCCCCTCCCCTATGTGTCACACTGAGCCCCTCCCCTAATCTTGTGTCACACTGAGCCCCTCCCCTCCTATTGTGTCACACTGAGCCCCTCCCTTATCTCTGTGTCACACTGAGCCCCTCCCTACTCTTGTGTCACACTGAGCCCCTCCCCTCTTGTGTCACACTGAGCCCCTCCCCTACTCTTGTGACACTGAGCCCCTCCCCTGTTCTTGTGTCACACTGAGCCCCTCCCCTACTCTCGTGTCACACTGAGCCCCTCCCCTACTCTCGTGTCACACTGAGCCCCTCCTCCTCTCGTGTCACACTGAGCCCCTCCCCTACTCTTGTGTCACACTGAGCCCCTCCCCTACTCTCGTGTCACACTGAGCCCCTCCCCTACTCTCATGTCACACTGAGCCTCTCCCCTGCTCTTGAGTCACACTGAGTCCCTCCTCTACTCTTGTGTCACACTGAGCCCCTCCCCTACTCTTATTTCACACTGAGCCCCTCCTCCTCTCGTGTCACACTGAGTCCCTCCCCTACTCTCGTGTCACACTGAGCCCCTCCCCTACTCTCATGTCACACTGAGCCCCTCCTCCTCTCGTGTCACACTGAGCCCCTCCCCTACTCTCGTGTCACACTGAGCCCCTCCTCCTCTCGTGTCACACTGAGCCCCTCCCCTACTCTTGTGTCACACTGAGCCCCTCCCCTACTCTCGTGTCACACTGAGCCCCTCCTCCTCTTGTGTCACACTGAGCCCCTCCCTACTCTTGTGTCACACTGAGCCCCTCCCCTACTCTTGTGTCACACTGAGCTCCTTCCCTACTCCTGTGTCACACTCAGCCCCTCCCCTACTCTTGTGTCACACTGAGCCCCTCCCCTACTCTCATGTCACACTGAGCCCCTCCTCCTCTCGTGTCACACTGAGTCCCTCCCCTACTCTCGTGTCACACTGAGCCCCTCCCCTACTCTCATGTCACACTGAGCCCCTCCTCCTCTCGTGTCACACTGAGCCCCTCCCCTACTCTCATGTCACACTGAGCCCCTCCTCCTCTCGTGTCACACTAAGCCCCTCCCCTACTCTCATGTCACACTGAGCCCCTCCCCTACTCTCGTGTCACACTGAGCCCCTCCCCTACTCTCGTGTCACACTGAGCCCCTCCCCTACTCTTGTGTCACACTGAGCCCCTCCCCTACTCTCGTGTCACACTGAGCCCCTCCTCCTCTCGTGTCACACTGAGCCCCTCCTCCTCTCGTGTCACACTGAGCCCCTCCCCTACTCTCGTGTCACACTGAGCCCCTCCCCTACTCTCGTGTCACACTGAGCCCCTCCCCTACTCTCGTGTCACACTGAGCCCCTCCTCCTCTCGTGTCACACTGAGTCCCTCCCCTACTCTTGTGTCACACTGAGCCCCTCCCCTACTCTCGTGTCACACTGAGCCCCTCCCCTACTCTCATGTCACACTGAGCTCCTCCTCCTCTCGTGTCACACTGAGTCCCTCCCCTACTCTTGTGTCACACTGAGCCCCTCCCCTACTCTCATGTCACACTGAGCCCCTCCTCCTCTCGTGTCACACTGAGTCCCTCCCCTACTCTCGTGTCACACTGAGCCCCTCCCCTACTCTCATGTCACACTGAGCCCCTCCTCCTCTCGTGTCACACTGAGCCCCTCCCCTACTCTCATGTCACACTGAGCCCCTCCTCCTCTCGTGTCACACTGAGCCCCTCCCCTACTCTTGTGTCACACTGAGCCCCTCCCCTACTCTCGTGTCACACTGAGCCCCTCCTCCTCTCGTGTCACACTGAGTCCCTCCCCTACTCTTGTGTCACACTGAGCCCCTCCCCTACTCTCATGTCACACTGAGCTCCTCCTCCTCTCGTGTCACACTGAGTCCCTCCCCTACTCTTGTGTCACACTGAGCCCCTCCCCTACTCTCATGTCACACTGAGCCCCTCCTCCTCTCGTGTCACACTGAGTCCCTCCCCTACTCTCGTGTCACACTGAGCCCCTCCCCTACTCTCATGTCACACTGAGCCCCTCCTCCTCTCGTGTCACACTGAGCCCTTCCTCCTCTCGTGTCACACTGAGCCCCTCCTCCTCTCGTGTCACACTGAGCCCCTCCCCTACTCTCGTGTCACACTGAGCCCCTCCCCTACTCTCGTGTCACACTGAGCCCTTTCTTTTCTCATGTGTCACACTGAGCCCCTCCTCCTCGTGTCACACTGAGCCCCTCCTCCTCTCGTGTCACACTGAGCCCCTCCCCTACTCTCGTGTCACACTGAGCCCCTCCCCTACTCTCGTGTCACACTGAGCCCCTCCCCTACTCTCATGTCACACTGAGCCCCTTCTTTCTCATGTGTCATGCTGGACCTCTCACCAGCTCGTTTCACACTTTCACACTAATGTGCCACAGTGAGCTCCTCCCTTATTTATGTTATACTGGACCCTTCCTCTACGCATGTGTCATACTGAACCTGTCACATTAATTTGTCACTCTGAGCCCCTCTTCATCATATGTGTCACATTGAGTTCTTCTTCTAGTCATTTGTCACGCTGTACCCTTGTCACACTGTGTCACACTAAGCCCCCTTCCAATGTCACATTGAATCCTGTTACAGTAATGTGTCCCAGTTAGTCCTTGAGAGTTACTTATGTGTCACACTGAGCTCTGTCACACTAATGTGTCGCATGAGCCCCTCCTCCTGTCATGTGTCACACTTAGTTCCTGTAATGCATATGTCATACTGAGTTTCTACTGCACTCATGTGTCACACTAATCCCCTCCCATACGTTTATGTCCCATAGTCTTGTTTCACTAATGTGTCACAGGGAGCTCCTTCTCCTGACATGTGTTACACTGAGCCCCTCCCCTACTCATGTGTCACACTGAGCCATTGTCACACTAAGTGACACTGAAGTCCTCTTCTCCTGTGTCACACTGAGCCCCCACCCACATGTCACACTGAGCCCCCACCTGCTTGTCACACTGAGCCCCCACCCGCTTGTCACACTGAGCCCCCACCCGCTTGTCACACTGAGCCCCCACCCGCTTGTCACACTGAGCCCCCACCCACTTGTCACACTGAGCCCCCACCCACATGTCACACTGAGCCCCCACCCGCTTGTCACACTGAGCCCCCACCCGCTTGTCACACTGAGCCCCCACCCGCTTGTCACACTGAGCCCCCATCTGCTTGTCACACTGAGCCCCCACCCGCTTGTCACACTGAGCCCCCACCCACTTTCACACTGAGCCCCCACCCGCTTGTCACACTGAGCCCCCCACCCGCTTGTCACACTGAGCCCCCACCTGCTTGTCACACTGAGCCCCCATCTGCTTGTCACACTGAGCCCCCACCCACTTGTCACACTGAGCCCCCACCCACTTGTCACACTGAGCCCCCACCCACATGTCACACTGAGCCCCCACCCACATGTCACACTGAGCCCCCACCCGTGCGTCACACTGAGCCCCCACCCACCCGTCACACTGAGCCCTCACTCGTGTGTCACACTGAGCCCCCACCTGCTTGTCACACTGAGCCCCCACCTGCTTGTCACACTGAGCCCCCACCCGCGCGTCACACTGAGACCTCACCCGTTTGTCACACTGAACTCCCACCCGCGCATCACACTGAACCCTCACACGTGTGTCACACTGAGCCCCCACCTGCTTGTCACACTGAGCCCCCCTCTCCTGGGTCACAGTTTTATCCATTCTGCACTTACATGTCACACAGACCTCCCCTACCCATGTGTAGTGCTGAGCCCTCCTCTACCCACGTGTCACATGGTGCCTGTCTTTCACCACATGTGACACTGAACACATCACTGAAGTGTCACACTGAGCCCTGTTCTGTGTCACAGCCAGCCCCTCCCTTATTCTTACTTTCCACTGAGCTCCTCTGCACTCATGTATCATCTGTAGTTTCTCCCTCCATTCATGTGTCACACTGAGCTCCTTCCATTATGTCACACTGACCCCCTCCCTCTTTCATGCGCCACATTGAGACCCTCTCTGACGCGTGTATTTGAGCTCCTTTCTCTATGTGTGTGTCACACTGAGCCCCTCCCCTTCTCATATGGCATATATCACATGACGCTCCTCCCACTCATGAGTCACAGTGAGTCCTTTCCTATCCATACGTCACACTGACCTTCCCCCACCCATGTGACACACCGAGCCCTCTCCCACCTGCAACACTGAGTCCGTCCCCCACTCCCGTGTCAGACAGACCACTTCCCCCACCCATGTGACACACCGAGCCCTCTCCCACCTGCAACACTGAGTCCGTCCCCCACTCCCGTGTCAGACAGACCACTTCCCCCACCCATGTGACACACTGAGCCCTCTCCCACCTGCAACACTGAGTCCGTCCCCCACTCCCGTGTCAGACAGACCACTTCCCCCACCCATGTGACACACTGAGCCCTCTCCCACCTGCAACACTGAGTCCGTCCCCCACTCCCGTGTCAGACAGACCACTTCCCCCACCCATGTGACACACTGAGCCCTCTCCCACCTGCAACACTGAGTCCGTCCCCCACTCCCGTGTCAGACAGACCACTTCCCCCACCCATGTGACACACTGAGCCCTCTCCCACCTGCAACACTGAGTCCGTCCCCCACTCCCGTGTCAGACAGACCACTTCCCCCACCCATGTGACACACTGAGCCTCTCCCACCTGCAACACTGAGTCCGTCCCCCACTCCCGTGTCAGACAGACCACTTCCCCCCACTCATGTGACACACTGAGCCCTCTCTCCCACCTGCAACACTGAGTCCGTCCCCCACTCCCGTGTCAGACAGACCACTTCCCCCCACTCATGTGACACACCGAGCCCTCTCCCACCTGCAACACTGAGTCCATCCCCCACTCCCGTGTCAGACAGACCACTTCCCCCACCCATGTGACACACCGAGCCCTCTCCCACCTGCAACACTGAGTCCGTCCCCCACTCCCGTGTCAGACAGACCACTTCCCCCACCCATGTGACACACCGAGCCCTCTCCCACCTGCAACACTGAGTCCGTCCCCCACTCCCGTGTCAGACAGACCACTTCCCCACCCATGTGACACACTGAGCCCTCTCCCACCTGCAACCCTGAGTCCGTCCCCCACTCCCGTGTCAGACAGACCACTTCCCCCACCCATGTGACACACTGAGCCCTCCCCCACCTGCAACACTGAGTCCGTCCCCCACTCCCGTGTCAGACAGACCACTTCCCCACCCATGTGACACACCGAGCCCTCCCCCACCTGCAACACTGAGTCCATCCCCCACTCCCGTGTCAGACAGACCACTTCCCCCACTCATGTGACACACTGAGCCCTCTCCCACCTGCAACACTGAGTCCGTTCCCCACTCCCGTGTCAGACAGACCACTTCCCCCACTCTTGTGACACACTGAGCCTCTCCCACCTGCAACACTGAGTCCGTCCCCCACTCCCGTGTCAGACAGACCACTTCCCCCCACCCATGTGACACACCGAGCCCTCTCTCCCACCTGCAACACTGAGTCCGTCCCCCACTCCCGTGTCAGACAGACCACTTCCCCCCACCCATGTGACACACTGAGCCCTCTCCCACCTGCAACACTGAGTCCGTCCCCCACTCCCGTGTCAGACAGACCACTTCCCCCACGCATGTGACACACTGAGCCCTCTCCCACCTGCAACACTGAGTCCGTCCCCCACTCCCGTGTCAGACAGACCACTTCCCCCACCCATGTGACACACTGAGCCCTCTCCCACCTGCAACACTGAGTCCGTCCCCCACTCCCGTGTCAGACAGACCACTTCCCCCACCCATGTGACACACTGAGCCCTCTCCCACCTGCAACACTGAGTCCGTCCCCCACTCCCGTGTCAGACAGACCACTTCCCCCACCCATGTGACACACTGAGCCTCTCCCACCTGCAACACTGAGTCCGTCCCCCACTCCCGTGTCAGACAGACCACTTCCCCCCACTCATGTGACACACTGAGCCCTCTCTCCCACCTGCAACACTGAGTCCGTCCCCCACTCCCGTGTCAGACAGACCACTTCCCCCCACTCATGTGACACACCGAGCCCTCTCCCACCTGCAACACTGAGTCCATCCCCCACTCCCGTGTCAGACAGACCACTTCCCCCACCCATGTGACACACCGAGCCCTCTCCCACCTGCAACACTGAGTCCGTCCCCCACTCCCGTGTCAGACAGACCACTTCCCCCACCCATGTGACACACCGAGCCCTCTCCCACCTGCAACACTGAGTCCGTCCCCCACTCCCGTGTCAGACAGACCACTTCCCCACCCATGTGACACACTGAGCCCTCTCCCACCTGCAACACTGAGTCCGTCCCCCACTCCCGTGTCAGACAGACCACTTCCCCCACCCATGTGACACACTGAGCCCTCTCCCACCTGCAACACTGAGTCCGTCCCCCACTCCCGTGTCAGACAGACCACTTCCCCACCCATGTGACACACCGAGCCCTCCCCCACCTGCAACACTGAGTCCATCCCCCACTCCCGTGTCAGACAGACCACTTCCCCCACTCATGTGACACACTGAGCCCTCTCCCACCTGCAACACTGAGTCCGTCCCCCACTCCCGTGTCAGACAGACCACTTCCCCCAGTCATGTGACACACTGAGCCTCTCCCACCTGCAACACTGAGTCCGTCCCCCACTCCCGTGTCAGACAGACCACTTCCCCCACTCATGTGACACACTGAGCCTCTCCCACCTGCAACACTGAGTCCGTCCCCCACTCCCGTGTCAGACAGACCACTTCCCCCCACCCATGTGACACACCGAGCCCTCTCTCCCACCTGCAACACTGAGTCCGTCCCCCACTCCCGTGTCAGACAGACCACTTCCCCCCACCCATGTGACACACTGAGCCCTCTCCCACCTGCAACACTGAGTCCGTCCCCCACTCCCGTGTCAGACAGACCACTTCCCCCACTCATGTGACACACTGAGCCTCTCCCACCTGCAACACTGAGTCCGTCCCCCACTCCCGTGTCAGACAGACCACTTCCCCCACCCATGTGACACACTGAGCCTCTCCCACCTGCAACACTGAGTCCGTCCCCCACTCCCGTGTCAGACAGACCACTTCCCCCACTCATGTGACACACTGAGCCTCTCCCACCTGCAACACTGAGTCCGTCCCCCACTCCCGTGTCAGACAGACCACTTCCCCCACCCATGTGACACACCGAGCCCTCTCTCCCACCTGCAACACTGAGTCCGTCCCCACTCCCGTGTCAGACAGACCACTTCCCCCCACCCATGTGACACACTGAGCCCTCTCCCACCTGCAACACTGAGTCCGTCCCCCACTCCCGTGTCAGACAGACCACTTCCCCCACTCATGTGACACACTGAGCCTCTCCCACCTGCAACACTGAGTCTGTCCCCCACTCCCGTGTCAGACAGACCACTTCCCCCACCCATGTGACACACTGAGCCTCTCCCACCTGCAACACTGAGTCCGTCCCCCACTCCTGTGTCAGACAGACCACTTCCCCACTCATGTGACACACTGAGCCCTCTCTCCCACCTGCAACACTGAGTCCGTCCCCCACTCCCGTGTCAGACAGACCACTTCCCCCACCCATGTGACACACCGAGCCCTCTCTCCCACCTGCAACACTGAGTCCGTCCCCCACTCCCGTGTCAGACAGACCACTTCCCCCACCCATGTGACACACTGAGCCTCTCCCACCTGCAACACTGAGTCCGTCCCCCACTCCCGTGTCAGACAGACCACTTCCCCCACTCATGTGACACACTGAGCCTCTCCCACCTGCAACACTGAGTCCGTCCCCCACTCCCGTGTCAGACAGACCACTTCCCCCCACTCATGTGACACACTGAGCCCTCTCCCACCTGCAACACTGAGTCCGTCCCCCACTCCCGTGTCAGACAGACCACTTCCCCCACCCATGTGTTACGTTACACTGAGCCCTTCACTCCTGGGTCACTGTGAGACCTTTCCCAGCCTTTGTGTTACACTGAATCTCCTCCTTATTCCTGTGTCACATTGAGCCTTTCCACTCACCTGTGGGTCACCAAGCTCTTCGCCACTCATGTCACTTAGAGTCCCCTTTCCACCCACGTGTTGCAGCAAAGTTCCCCCACTCACAGGTCCTGCCACGGCCCCTGCCCACTCATGTGTCTCCGGATGGCCTTCTGCACGTGCATCCCACCGAGCTCCTCCTCCCCACCTGTACATCTCAGTGAGCCCCTGCGACACCCAGGTGTCACCCGGAGACCCTCTCCTACTCCTGGGTCACCCTGAGCCTTCTTTTATTCGTGTGTCGTACTGAGCTCCTCCCCTACTTCTTTGTTACATTGACTCCTGTCACACCCATGTGTCGTACTGAGTCGGTTTCTTATTTGTGTGTCACATTAAGCCCCTGTCACATTAACGTGTAACAGTGAGCCCCTCCTTTGCTCATGTGTCACATAGAATCTTTCCTCTGTTCATGTGTCACACTGGGTCTCTCTCCCACTTTTGTGTCACCCTGAGTTTTTCCCTACTCATGTGTCACATAGAACCTCTTCTTCATCATCATGGGGATCCCAGCCCCCACCCGTCATACCAAGTCCTCTCAGCAATGTGTCATGTTGGGTTCCTCCTCCACCTGTGTAACAGAGTCCCTTCCCCTATTCGAGTATTACACTTGTCTTATCCATGTGTCACACTGAGCTCCTACAACACCCATGTGTCACCCAGAGCCCTCCACTACTCATATACCACACTGAGCCCCTGTTAAACTAATGTGTCACACTGAGCACCTGTCAATCCCATGTGTCATACATACTGAGCCCATCTCCTACTCACCTGTCACATGAAGTTCTTCCTCATTCCATGTGCTACACGGAGCACCTGCCTCACCCGTGCATCCCAGTAAAATGAACCACTCTTCCACTCGTATCACGTGTGTGCCCCCACCATGTGCCATATCTAGTCTCTGCCCCACCCACGTGTCACACTGAGGGCCTCACTCATTCATGTGTCACAGAGTCCTCTACTGTGTCACTCTGAGCCCCTCTCTTACTCCTTTGTCACATGGGGACTGTCTTCCTGTCTTCCCACTCATGTCACACTGACCTGCTCCCTATTTCGTGTGTCACACTGATACCCTTCCTGACTCTTGTGTTGCACTGAATCCCTTCCCCTACTATGTGTCCTACAGAGCCCCTGGAATACCCATATGTCAGAATCCCTCACTCACATGCCACATGCAGCATGTCCTTTGTCCATGTGACTCGTGTCACATCAAACCTCTACCCATGTGTCACCCTGAGCCCCTCCCTTTCTCATGTGTTCCATGGAGTCTCTCCTTGACTTCTCACCCGTAGCTCACTCACCAGTGTGACACGCTGAGTCTCTCCCCCATCCACGTGTAACCCTGACTCCCCAGTCATGTGGTGCAGAATCCTGGCCCTGCTGACCTGCTCACTGAGCCCCCCCATGCCATGTAGCACAGCAGGTGTGTGCTGTTCTTCTTCATCTGCGTGTGGTCCTTAGCCTCTCCCCCACTTGTGTGTCAGACTCAGCTCCTTCTCCCAGTTATGTGTCACACTGCGTCACTCCCCCACTTGTCTGTCACTGAATTCCTCCCCTGTGTGTCACATGGAACCCATTTTCTATCCTAATGCTACGTGAGCTCCTCCCCTAGGCATGTGTCACACGGAGCTCTTATTCATACATGTGTTACACTGAATTTTCCATTCATGTGTCATAGGCAACCCCTTCCCCACCCATGTGGTACATTGAGCCTTCCCTCTCTCATGTGCCACATGGAACCCCTCCCCCACCCCTGTGTCACCTACGGCACAGCCTCCACCCACGTGTGACGCCCAGCCCCTCCCCCACCCCTGTGTCACCTACGGCACATCCTCCACCCACGTGTGACGTGCAGCCCCTCCCCCACCCCTGTATCACCTACGGCACAGCCTCCACCCACGTGTGACGCCCAGCCCCTCCCCCACCCCTGTATCACCTACGGCACATCCTCCACCCACGTGTGACGTCCGGCCCCTCCCCCACCCCTGTGTCACCTACGGCACAGCCTCCACCCACGTGTGACGCCCAGCCCCTCCCCCACCCCTGTATCACCTACGGCACATCCTCCACCCATGTGTGATGCCCAGCCCCTCCCCCACCCCTGTATCACCTACGGCACAGCCTCCACCCACGTGTGACGTCCGGCCCCTCCCCCACCCGTGTCACCTACGGCACAGCCTCCACCCACGTGTGACGCCCAGCCCCTCCCCCACCCCTGTGTCACCTACGGCACAGCCTCCACCCACGTGTGACGTCCGGCCCCTCCCCCACCCGTGTCACCTACGGCACAGCCTCCACCCACGTGTGACGCCCAGCCCCTCCCCCACCCCTGTGTCACCTACGGCACAGCCTCCACCCACGTGTGACGCCCGGCCCCTCCCCCACCCCTGTATCACCTACGGCACAGCCTCCACCCACGTGTGACGTCCAGCCCCTCCACTCGCGTGTTACATACTCCTTCCCTCACTCATGTTTGACACTGAGCCCCTACCCACTCACGTGTCACACTGAGCCCTCCGCACTCATGGGCTGCCCTGACTCCCCTGACCCCTCACATGTCTCATTAGCCCTCCTCCACCCATGTGTAGCTGAACCCCCTCACTAGGTATCACATTGGGCGTTGCATGTATTCCTTCTCCCATCATGAGCGCACTGCATCTGTCCCCCACTCGTGTCACATGGAGCCCTTCCTGTCTGCATACTCTTTCCCCCTTCCGTGCCCGAAGGCCATCGGACCTTTGATACAGTTATTGACCTCTGACATGTGCCAGGCTGTGTTCGTGTGTTGTTGGTTGGTGAGTGTACGGCGAGGCCTGTAGCAGGAAGGTGGACACAATGGTTGGCAGGAAAGATGGGCAGGAACAGGGGAAGGAAGCTATTTTTTTAAGACATTTTATTGGGATCTCTACACATTTACAACCCAGCCAACTAAAGCGCCCGAGTCAGTGGTTTTTAGTGTATCTGCAGGTATCTGTAACCATGCACACGTTTGATTCTAGAACATTTTCATCACCCCGAAAGGAAACGCCACTGCCATTAGCTGTCACCCCCATGCCCTCGTCCCTCCCCCTAACCCGGGGAAACCCTCATTTACTGTGTGTCTGGGGGAAACTAGGCTCCTGGTGGACTCAGTCACTCCTCACAGGATCCCAGGGGTGCTTGCTGGGCGCCATTTCAGACGCAGAAGGTGAGGTCGACGGGGTGGGGTCAGACCTCTGATGTCACTCACAGCTCCCGAACCAGCATCAGACATGCCTCCCCTGCCCGATGTCCCCCGCGTCCATGACCTGGCTGCTCTCCACAGTCTCCTGGGCCTCTCGGGGAGCCCAGTGTGAGGAGTCCCAGGCCCTGGCCAGAGGAGGCACCAGCAGGGCAAGGGGGGTGAGGAGGGCAGCACCACCGGGACGCAGGTCCCCAGCAGTAGGGTGTGCTGCCTGGGCTGGCTGTCCCTTGCTGTGGCTGCTCTAACCGCTAGCAGCAGGTGTCTCACCCACCATCACGGCGCTTGCTTCCTGGAGGAGGGTCGCGGCCACAGTCAATAAGTGGGGGGTGAGAACGGCTTCATCCAGGAGTTGATGCCCAGTTACCCAGCGCCTAGATGATGCCTTTCTTCATCCCCTTCAACCCGCGCAGCCCCGGACCCTCCTCTGCACCCCTGGCTGCACGGGGCATGTCCTCAAGCTTCTGCTGCCCGCCGGCCTCTCCCAGCATGCTCTTCTCTCTCTTCTGAAGCTCCCTGAGGTCCTGGAGGGGGGCGGCGCCTGGGGCTGGGCCATCTCTGAGACCCCCTCGTTGGAGGGCAAAACTATGCCCCGCAGTGGGACACTCCCCAGGGCTGGGCCCAGGGCCACCTTCTGACTTGGTGGCCAAGAGCAGACAGGCCAGACGTGGGTCAGGGCCCGGCCAGGGGCTTCTCCCACTGATGGGTTGTGCTGTGCTCCCAGAAGGGGCCCTCTGAGGGGACCCAGTGCCCAGGACAGAGGGGCAGATGGGGGGTACTGTACCCGTTGTTCCCAGGAGTGGGGGGTGGGTCTCAGACACAGCAGGCCGACCATTTGCTGCCACAGGAGGAGGGTCCCCTTGAGGGGCCTTAGCCTCTCCCCAGGACTCTTTCATGACCAGGAGGCTGAGGGCCCTCACAGGCGGCTGCTTCCTCTCTCCTTGAACCCAGAATGAAGACATTCCCGGCTTCCCCAGGGTCCCCCCTTCTTGGTCCTCCCATCCTCAGCCTGAAGGTGTCAGTGCCCTATTTTAACGAGGCTAGACCAGTGTCCCCCTTGAGCCATGGGTTCTGTCTTTTGTGTCCCTCACTAACTCAGGTACATGGTGGGAGGTGACCCATGCAATTCCTCGTGTTAGTGACTTCATTAACCCACTAACCAGCTGTGCGGCCAGCCCAGGCACATGTGAGGAGGCAGGGTGGTGGAGGGGCTGTTAGCATAGGGCAGGAGGGGCCATGGCTTCCTCCCCACTCCCGCCATCCCCGCCCCTGCCACCTCCCCACCCCATCTCCCCTGTCACCCCCCACCTCCCCACTCTGTCACCCCCACCTCCCCATTCCCTCCCCCTTGTTACCCCCACCCCTCCCCCCTCCCCCCTGTCACCCCCCACCTCCCCACCCTGTCACCTCCCACCTCCCCACCCTGTCACCCCCCACCTCCCGACCATGTCACCCCCCACCTCCCCACCCTGTCACCCCCCACCTCCCCACTCTGTCACCCCCCACCTCCCCATTCCCTCCCCCTTGTTACCCCCACCCCTCCCCCTCCCCCCTGTGACCCCTCACCTCCCCACCCTGTCACCTCCCACCTCCCCACCCTGTCATCCCCACCTCCCCACCCTGTCACCCCCCACCTCCCCACCCTGTCACCCCCACCTCCCCACCCTGCCACCTCCCCACCCCATCTCCCCTGTCACCCCCCACCTCCCCACCCTGTCACCCCCACCTCCCCACCCTGTCACCTCCCACCTCCCCACCCTGTCACCCCCACCTCCCCACCCTGTCACCCCCACCTCCCCACCCTGTCACCCCCCACCTCCTCACTTCCTCCCCCTTGTTACCCCTCGCCCCTCCCCTCTGGCACCCCCCATCTTTGCACCTCTCATTCTTCGCCGCCTCAGGAGGTGTCTGCTGCATCAGGAAGTCCTTCCTGAGGGAGCAGCTTGAACCAAGGCGGGCGACGTCAGGGAGCGGTGGCCGGGTGCTCTGTGTGCCTTTGTTGGGTGAGTGGGTTGGAGCAAGATGTGTGTGACAAGGGGGAATGGCGGTCCCGTCATGGTAGGGGATGCCCTTTGATGGACAGGAGAGCTGGAGGAGTAGACAGCTTTCCAGACCCCAGGGCGCCAGGGCTCCTGGGTCTGAAGGGCGGAGCCAAGGCCCAGCCTGCTTGTTCCCCAAGTTCTCTTGGGGCCTCTGGTGGGGGAGGCCCAGGGAACTGCTTGGTGGAAAACAGAATCCAGGGCTGCCTCTCTTCCTGCCTGGATGGGCAGAGAGCCCCGCCCCTCGAGGTTGGCCCCGCCCCACCGTCCCCTCTCTCCTAAGGCTGCTTCTTTTTGCCAAACTAAGGTGACCTTCGGTGGAGGCCTGGGTTAGGTTGTCCGGGTAGCTGTGTGAACTCATAGGCTGAAGGCATTTCCGAAACAAACCCTCTGTTCCGCAGGGCCTGGTCAGGGGTCAGGGGTCAGGGGTCAGGGTGAGGGTGGTGGTTGGGGCCCATATCCCCTCCTGTTGATGCCCGTCGGCCAGCAGAAGGGTGTCCTGGGGGATGAGAGATGGGCTGTGTGTCGCCTTCCTCTTTCTCCTCTGGGGAGCAGGCCAGGGCAACCCCAGTGCGCGGGGCAGGGAGGGCGCTTCGAGCTCCCCTCGCTCCTGTTCCGCGCCTCTCGCAAGGGGGCCTGAGTGGACCTGAGCCTGATGGACCTGCTGCGGCCTGCAGGAGGGAGGGGCCCGTCCGGACCTGAGTGGTGAGTGCCGCCAGCCGCCTGGGAGTGCGTTCTGTTGCGTGTTCCGAACCCGGCCGGGCCGGAGGCGGAATGTGCAGAGGTGGGCTGAGGGTGGGAGACAGGTCAACAGCCTCCTGTGGGCGGAACCTAGGCTCCCCCTGGCCCCTCGGGGAGTGTCAGAGCTTGGTGGAAGGCAGGGCTCTGAGGGTGGGGGAGGTGGGACCTGGCACGTTCGGTTGTAGCCTGGCATGGCCACACACCAGTGCGCTGGGGACAACCGGATGCTTGTCTTGAGTTTTTGATGTCATAAACTAGCACGTGATGTCATAAACTAGCACGTCATTTAATACTAATTTTCTTCTTCTTTTCTTCTTTCTTTCCTTCTTTTTTTGTAGGAGGAAAAAAAGGTTTGTATTGTGGTTTTTGTTTTTTTTTTTTCTCTTGAAGGTGGGGACCTCCTCACTTAATGTTTTTGCCTTGTCAGGAGTCCTCCTCTGTCTGGGCTGCCTCTCTTCTCTGAGTGGGGATAAAACCCTCTCTGGCTGGATTGGGGTGGGGGACCCAATGAGGCCAGGATGTCGCTGTCAGCTGGTGCTGGTAATCCCCACGGTCTACCTGTGTGTGTGCGTGTGCTCATGTCACTGTGGGGAACGTGTGCACCCTAGTGGGTGTTTGGACTCCCCACTGATGACAAGGCTGATTGTTTGGTGACAATTCTCCATTTGGTCTTAGCTGAGAGGTTGTCCTGTTGACCTGCCACCAGTGCTGGCCTGGGCTGTAGGGACATGAGGGGTCATCCCTCTACCCCTCCCCCCACCAGTTACCCAGGGCTGCTTCTGCCAAGCAGCCAGCCTCCTACGTTTGCTCTAGGGTCCAGCCTCTGGAACCCCCAGAAGTGCCTGAACAAGGGACCAGCGCTGGGAGTGGCCTCCTTACCATGACCCCAGGTTCTGGCCCAGGAGAGTTCATACTCAGGGATTCAGGTGTTCTGTAAGAGTGTCACCTGGGAACAAATGGGGTTTTGAGGACCAAGGACTATTGGAGATGGTGTCTTGCTACCCCTGAAACTCTCTCCTTCCTTCGTGCTACGTTTCCCATTTGATGAAGGGGAAATAGCCCTAGAGACTGGACAGCCACTAGTCAGGGTCACCCAGCAAGCCAGTGTTGGGGCCACTAAGGGGCATGCCAGGCTCGTTGCAGCTGAGCCCCTGACCTTGACCTGTGGGACCTGCCTATGACCTCTTGGGGCTGTTGTCAGGGGTTGGACATACAGATAGATGTGGTGCCCTTGGCTTCTGGGGCTGTCGTGACATCAGCTGTTTGTGGGGGCGGTCCCTGGGCCCTGTGACCATAAGTGTGCAGTGTGGGTATGGTGGGTGGAATGGTGCAGGGTGAGAAGGCAGAAGCCGGCAGGAAGACCCCAGCCCTGGGCTGTTCCTGATCCCTCCTGCCCGCCCACCATCAGGTCACTGCCTGTTTGCACTTTGGTTTTCCCAAGTTTCCTTGAAGAAAAGAGCACTTGAAGTCCATGCAGAGGAGATGGTGGAAGGCAGGAACTCCACCTGCCAGCTGTGCCCAGTGACCCTTGCAATTGTCACAGCAATCCTGACAGGTCCTAGCGACAGATGGGTAAACTGAGGCTGGGAGAGGGCTGTGCAGCCAGTCAGCCCGGGACTGGGTGGGGTGGTGACAGGCCCCGACGTATTGCTGAGCCCCTGGCTTTGAACCTGGAGGTCCTGACCATGACCTCGTGGTGCTGCCATCAGGGGTAGATGCCTCCGACAGACGGATAGGTGGGTGAAGACCAGTCACCCCGGGGACCAGGAAGGGCACAGGGCATGAGGCTGGCGTGGAGCTGGAGTGGGCATAGAAGTCAGTGGAAGACGCGGCTTTCCTTAGGATGGGTGGGGAAGGCAGGCTTGTGGCGGGGCTGGGAAGTGAGGCCCCTGCAGAGCCCCTGACCTTTCATCCTGAGGTCTGCTTGGTGATCTCATGGGGCTACCATCAGGGGAAGAGTTCTGTGCTGAGAAGACAGACCTGGGTGTTGGGCCCACTGGCCCAGCTGAAGTTCCAACAAGTTCCAAGTCACTGCAGGGGTGGTCCTTGTGCAGGTTGGGGGCAGGGATACTCTGAGGTTAGAGGCTGCTGCTGGATGGGTGGACCTGAGGCCAGGCGGGGGGCTGTGGTCAGTGTGTGTGGGATGGTGGCATGAGGGAGCCCTGAGTGAGCCAGCCCCACCCTTCCGCTGTCCTCACTCCTTGGGGACCCCTCCCCTTTCTCAGGACAGTGCACCCTCAGGAAAGCCATTTGAAAGCTATTTGCCACTTCTAAGGCAGTATGAGCTTGGCCTTCTCCATTGAGTGGGGATGGGGGTGGGGGAGGGGGAAGAGTGTGAAGCCCGAGTTCCTTGGTGCTCAGACCCTGAGTTAAGAGGCCCTCCCCTCATTTCTTGTGTGGGAAGAAGGCCCAGGCCAGAGGCAGACTTGAATTGCTGGGGTCCCTACTCTGGACCCTCAATAAGAGGCAGCTCCAAGTGTACCCCTCCACCCATGTGTGGCAGGTGGGGCCCAGCCCCTCCCACGATCTCTCCTTCCTCCTCCCCACTCGACGTGCCCCCTTCTCCATCCTATCTGCCCCCTCCCTCCACCTTCAGAACAAACCACAGACTCAAATAATCTTTTATTTTGCTTTATTTGTGGGCGGGGGCGGGGAGGTGAGAGGGTAGACGTGCAGGGAAGGGTCTCCTCCCCGTGGCAAGAAGCAGTGGTCTGGCAGGAACATGCAGGGACTGGGCATGGTCCGCTGGGGGTCTCAGACGTCCTTAGTGTCCCTGAGAGCCCCTGTACTTTCCGTGCTGGGGGCGGGGTAGGGAGTTCACATGTCCTGTGGAGTCCTGGGGACTCTCGATGGTGCGAGTCCGGTAAGTACTGGTATGTTGAGGCGTTCCATGGAGCACACTGTCCAGGTAAGAGGCAGAGTCAGGGCCAGGCAGTCACTGTGGAGTGGGCTGGACCAGACTGGGGGTGGCTGGCTTTGCAGGGGGTGGTGTGGGTGGGGGGAGGCACAACAACACGCGTGAAGACGTGGGGATTGGGGGAGGGGGGCTTAGGGGAGCAGGAGCACCGTGATGGAGGTAGAAGAAGTCAGTGGAGCACCCGAGGTCAGTGTCCCAGGATATGGCACAAGGTGGCCACGCGCCACTCCAGGGTGGTGGGTCTCTGGCATCTGCTTGCTTGGCTGCATCTGCTGTGCCTGATACCTCACCTGGCCTGGGGTCATGGGGTATTTTCTGCTCGTCACTGCTTTCTCCTGTTATGGATCTTACTCACACCGGGGGGGCCTGGGACCTGGAGACTTTAAGACGGAATGTGTCGCCCTGAGCTGGCTCTGGGTCTCTTATGACTAGTGAAGTTAGTCTGTTAGCACTGAGAATGTTGCTGGTTGGTGAGTTGAAGAAATCATTGCCCTTCTTGAGTGGGTTCCCCTTGGGCTAGGAGTGACAGGAGTAGCGCTGGGATTGAGCAAAGCAGGCAGAGGCACGGGGAGGCTGGGAGGAGAGTCGGGGGAGGTGTCCAGAGCAGAGTGGAGGGCTTGCTGCTGGGGAGGGCGGAGCTTTCAGTGATGGCCTACGTCTTCATCATCATCAGAGAGCTCGTCCAGCCTTGCTCCTCCTCTGGCCTGTCTGCCCCGGGGCGGAACGGTGGCCTCTGCGCAGAGCATGGCCAGAAAGCGGACCAAGGTCCCGGCCTCGGGGTCTTCAAGGGCCAGGTTGGGTCGCTCTTGGGCTCCACGCAAGTGGTTGTATAGAAAGCCGACGATTCCAAGGGGGGCCAGTTGGCCAACCGGAGGGGCGGGGATGGGGTCGGTGGCTGCAGGCTCCTGCGCCGGGACCCCTCGCACGCTGTTCTCCTGCACGTCGTCCCCCTGCGCGTCCTGCGAGGTGTCTTGCAGGCCGTCATGCAGGCCACACTGACGGTAACGTTGCAGGTCGTCTTGCAGGGCTTCTCGCAAGACGACATCATCGCCGACGACGTGCAGCTCCAGGGAGTGGCTTCCGAGCAGGAGAGGCTGGGGTCCCTCCACCGGGGTGACTCTGACACCAAAGTGCTCACACAGCATCATCCAGAACTCGGGCGGGAGGGACAGGGCCCAGGAGGCCTGCGGTAGCAAGGCCTGCCCCTCAGCCAGGACGGTGGCGTGGATGCCCGCTGCAAAGGGCATCTGGGTCAGCAGCTGGGTAAGGGCCGTGGCGATATCACGGTTGGCGAGCATGGACGAGTCCAGGACGAGGCGCTGGGAGCGCCCAGTGGGCACCACTTCCAGGGCGGGTGCTGGCAGCAGCGGGAGGCGCTGCTTGGCCTGCAGCATCACCAGCAGGGCCGCCATGGACAGGGTGTTCTTCCAGTAAAGCAGGCCTCGGAAGAAATGCAGAATGACAGCCCTGATCTGGGCCACGGTGAGATGGGCGAGGAGGTTGTGAAGTAGTTGGTCAACAGAGAACCGGGTCAGGTAGTGGTGCTGGAGGGTTTGCTCACTCAGGTCCTCCTGGGGAGGTGCATCTCCATTCTCCTCTTCCTCAGACTCTGGGAGCAGATCCCTGAAGGATCCTCCCATGGCGAAAAGCCTTTGGGACCGGGTGGCAGCACGGGCCTGCAAAGACCTGCGTTTGGGTTTCCGCACGGGGGGCAGGGGCCTGCCGCCATCTTGTTCCGGACGTGCCATGATGTCAAAGTGGAAGTGGGAGAAGAAATAGACCCAGTGCCCCGGGAGAAGTACGGTGAGCCTGTCATTATTCAGAGAGGCTAGGTCCTCAGTGTTGAGAAGGATCATGATGGGCTCCTCGGTGTTCTCCAGGTAGCGACACCACACCATGAAGGCAGCCCGGATCGGAAGGACCTTCATCTCCAGCTGAGAGTAGTCCACCTCGATAGGGGAGATTTGTCGGGAGTAGAAAGCGCAGGAGACTCTCTTGCCGGTCTGTTCGTCCACTTGGATGAGGGTGGCGTGCAGGGCCGTCTGGGTGATGCCCGTCTCCAAGTAGAATGGGTTCTGGGGCTTGGGATGGTAGAGGAGGGGCGCCGTGCGGAAAGCCCGCTTCAGGCACTCGAAGGCCTCCTGCTCCTCATCACCCCAATAGAACGGGTCGGGGCTCAGCAGCTGGCGCACCAGGGGCTCCGTGATGACGCTGAAGCGCTCCACGAAGTGGCGGTAGGGGAAGATGAATTGGATCAGGTGTCGCAGGGACTTCTTAGAGCCCGGGATGGGGTATCCCGTGATAGTAGTCACGATGCCCTTGTTCAGCTTCACCCCTTTGGGGGTCAGGACGAATCCCAGGAATTCGGCAGTGTGCCGGTGGAACTGGCTCCTGTCCAGGGAGCAGTAGATGTTGTGGTGCCGGAAGCGGACCAGGACTTGGCGGACGTGTTGGAGGTGCTCCTCCTGGCTCATGGAGTAGACCAGGACATCGTGCCCGTAGGAGAGCACGGAGTAACCTAGCAAGTCTTTCAGGATAAAGTGCATCACTTTCTGAGGGATGAGAGGGTCTGAGCAGATCAGGAAGGGCTGGTAGCTCTCCATCTTCTGAGGCTCCAAACCGAACGCCGCTTTCCATACGTCCTCTGTCTGCTGTATTTTCATGCTTTCCTCCACGATGGTCCCCCGCAGCTCCAGCTTGGTGAACCAGGTCGCTCCGTGGAGCTGGTCGAACAGCTCCGGAATCATCTGCACGTAGTCCTGTCTGTTGCTCAGCATGTCCCGCAGCTCCCAGGATTCATCGCGCGGCTTGGCTGTCTCTTGCGTCCCAGCATCCGGCTCCCAGGATTCATTGCGCGGCTTGGCTGTCTCTTGCATCCCAGCATCCGGCTCCCAGGATTCATTGCGCGGCTTGGCTGTCTCTTGCATCCCAGCACCCGCAGGTTCCCAGGTCGCCGCCGAGGAGGGACCCTCGTGGATGGTCTCGCTGTGATCACTGTCTCCAGCCTGCTGAAGCTCAGAGGGCTCTGATTCAGAAAGATCATCGGATCCGTCTGAGCTTGGCTGGTCGGAAGTCTCCTCATCTGCGGCCTCCTTCGGGTTGAACACGTCGGCCAGGTCGGAATACGGGGGCGGCAGGCCGGGCAGCAGGCTGACAGCGTGCTTCTCGAGGGCGATGCACGGCGGGGGCGGGCGGAAGCAGTTCTGCAGGCAGTAGGGCGAGTGGAAGGTGCAGCGGCCTCGGGTCCAGTCCACGTCGGGGGTGTGGACGCGCAGCCAGTCGATGCCCAAGATCACGGAGAAGTGGGGCGAAGGGACGATGTCGAATTCGATGGACTCCTGGTGGTTCTGATGGAGGCACACCAGGGGCTCGGTGTAGAGCCAGACCGGCTCGTTGCCGATCAGCGAGCCGTCCATGGTTTCAATGGACTGCGGGTAGGGCTTCTCGTACAGCTCGACGTAGTGCTCTTGGGCGAACTTCTCATCCATGAAGTTGGAGCCCGACCCTGAGTCGACCAGGGCCCGGACGGCGACGCTGTGGTAAGGGTTCACCCGCACCATCAGCAGCAGGAAGAGGTGGTTGCGGTTAATGCCGGGGTGGACTTCGCAGGGCAGCCAGCTGCTGACCATCCAGCGCTCCGGAGCAGGTGAGTCGATCCAGGTCAGGTTCCGAGGGCGGGCCTCAGGGGGCAGCCTGAGCATGGCCCTTCTCTCCGCCAGCTTCTCTTCTATCTGCAGGACGAGCACGATCAGGCTGTCCAGCGAATCCGGCTGAGGGACCCGAAACAGATAGTGCCTGATCTCTTCCTTGAGCCCCTGGCACAGGTGGGCCTGCAGGACTTCGTCTGGCCAGCCCAAGGTGGGTACCAGGCTCTGGAACTCGTTGATGTAGTCGGTGGCGGTGCGATCCCCTTGCCTCAGGTTGAACATGGCGTCTTCCGCCACACGCAGCGCCTGCCGGTACTCGAACACCTCTGACATGGCCTCCAGGAAGGCTGGGAAGTCGTCGATCAGGGGGCTGTTTTCCTGTATCAGACCTTTGGCCCAATCGAGGGCCACGCCTGAGAGGTGGCGGATGATGTACCCCACTCTCAGGCGGTCGCTGCAGAACATTCTTGGGTAGCTTTGTAAGATCAGTTGGCAGAGCACGATGAACTCGTGGTACTCTCTGCGGTCGCCCGAGAAGCGTTTTGGGGAGGGCAGTTGGCCCAGGCTGATCCCTTCCATCAGGATCTCTTCTGCGACTCTCTGCTGTTCTTTGAGGTCTTGCATCCGGAAGTACAGAGAGACGAGGGACCTGAACTTGGCCATGAACTCCGCGGCGGCGGCCTCGGCCTCGCTCGGCTCTTCAGAATCATTGTCGTCGTCGTCGTCCCATCCGGCCAGGTCAGTGTCGTAGTCGTCCTCGTCTGGTTCTCCCCAAGGGGTGTTGGATGCTTCTTTCATCTCACCAGGTGCCTCACCGGTCGGATCCCCCACTTCCTGACGTGCAGCGTTGCGTGACTCCTCCAGGTCTTGGAGTAGGTCATTGGGTGGATCCTTAATTTCCCTATGTGGGCCACTGGATGGCTCCTCCATGTCTTGGAGGAGATCAATGGGCAACTCTTCGATTTCCTGGGCTGGGCCGCTGGCCGGCCCCGCCGCCTCCTGCGCCCCGCTGCTTGCGGTCTCCACGGTGGTGTTGGATGAGCCCTCGGAGGACTCCATTTGTTTTGATGATGGATTCTTACGCTCCATCATCGTCTCAAATGAGTCTTCAGAGGGTTCTATCATTTCGTCGGATGGAAAAGAGTGCTCTCTGAAGACTGGTAAGGTGGCGATGCGTCCAGTCAGCGACTGGGACCACCACAGTGATCAGAACCTGGGAGAGGACGGGGTTGGGCAGGAAAGGCAGTGGTTTAGGGTCTCGAGAGGTCAGGGTCAACTTCCCCAAGACAAATTGGACGCCCAACACACCTGAACAGAGAGAAACTGGGGAAGCCTCTGTGCCCACTTGGCCTGTCCCCAAGGGAGAGAAGAGAGACTATGTGTCGATCTCTGACCTTCTCTCGCCTACTTCTGCCAGGCTTGGGCTTCCCTCAGGCCTGTCTGGCCTGCCTACTTCCCCATGGCTGTGAGAAATTCACAGCCCATAAATCTGGTGGGGCGCAGGGCCCAGAGCACTGTGGCGGGCAGGCACCTGGCAGGATGCATTGGCTACTTCATTTCATCCTGGCACACATGCCTGGTCCATCCTCCCTTCCCTTCTGCGGTCACCCGAAAGACACCGAGGTCACATCTCAGTGCTGTCCAAAGCCGGCCCTGGCAGGCGAGATGCCCTGGCGTGAGATTGGAGCCTCTGCTAGGCGGGAACCTCGAGCTAGGACGCCTGCTATTTAACAAGTCCAGGGGCATTGGAGAAGTCGGGCACTTGGCCACTGTCCCGTTCGTCAGCTGGGTCAGCAGCCCAAAATAGCTCTATTTCCTCCCCCAGATTCAAAGTAGAAATTGCGGGGGCTGGATGTAGGGCTCTGACTCCAGGTTTTTTTTTTTCTCTTCCCCCGTAAACATTTACACAACGACAGTGTGCCAGAGATTTGCACATTGCGATGTGATTCTGATTCGGAATTTCTCCCTGATTCTTCTTCCTCCCTTTAATCGGCTCTGTTCTCCCCAGCCCACTCCACCCCCACCCCACCCCCACCCCAGAGTCTCCACTTCCCCAAGATTGCCCCCTTTGTCTGTGGGATTCAGGAACTTCAACAGTTTGGCCTAAGTTCCCCACCCACAAACATACTGACCCACCTCTGCAATCTTATTGGGTGAGGCTGACCCCTTCACTCTAGCAGACAGCCTCTCTGCTGCTGGTTGGTTTTCCACCAACATAGGGGTGTATCCAAGTCAAGCTGGGCTATTGAGTGAGGGGTAGAGGTGGAGGTATCTCTGACATCTGATTGGGAGCAGAATTTTGGAAAAATCTCATCATGGGCAGTTTATGGTGGGCCAAGACTGAATTTAAAGAGCCATGTTGGTCGGTGGCGTTTTTGCACATTTCTTTCCTGCTGGAGCACAGCCACCTGAATTCTGGTCATTGGATAGATAAACTCGGATAGATAAGCTCGATGGTTACCGTTTTTATACATGTAACACCTTCTGTTACTTCTCGGTGTTCTCCTTAATCAGTGGGCCTTCCCATTATAAACAAACAAACATCCATGCCCTTCTGTAAAACCTTTCATTGGCTAAAATCCAAACTTTCCAACAAACAAGATAGCATATTGTGATCTGCCGTTTCTCAAATTAAGTAAACTGTTGCTAGCACAACAGTTAAATTTGATCCAGCAAAAAAAAAGAAAAAATAAATAAGGAAAAGAAATGGATCCCGCAAGGCCCTCTGATTAAAGCCTTTTGCTGTTTATTTACTGTCGACAATATTAAGTTCAAATCTTTTAGCATAAAAATTCCTGATCCATAAACTCACCATAATCATTATCTGGCTAAAATGTCAAGGTCTTCGAATCACAGAAAATTCTGATCTTGCCACTTCTGGAGTCAGAAATTACATTTTTTTAAAAAAGCTAAAGTGAAAATTACATGACATCCTCCTCCTCATCCTCAGCCCCTCAGTGCCATCGGCATCCCTGTCACCACTAGAGTCCCCGTCACCATTGGTGCCCGCGTAATAACAGCATGTACAAAACACATTGCCTAAATTAACTTAGTTTAATTCCTCTTCCTAAACAGTCCTATAGGGTATGAATTATTGCTGTAACATTCTAAGTCTCTGATACAAAGTTCTCACTGAAATATAAAATGTGACTAAGTAATTCATCTGTAGACTTTTCTAATTAAGACTAAAAATCTCAGTATATCTCTTGAAACCCTTAAAACTCTTTATTGACAAAAATTTAAAATTTAAAAATTTAAGTTGGTTAAAGTCTAAAAGCAAAAATACCAGTATCTTATTAAAACCTTTTAAAACTGTTTACTGGCTAATATTTAAAATTGAAAAATGGGATTAAATTTAAGATCTCAGTATGGCCCTTAAAACCCTTTATTGGCTAATATTTAAAAATTGAAATGGATTAAAATGTAAAGTTTTAGTATGTCTCTTAAAGTCTATAAAACTCTATTGGCTAAAATTTAAACTCCTTAGCAAGATGATTTGAAAACTAGATTATACCCCTTCTTAAGATAAAGTGTACAATTATTAATGTATATTACAGATAGGATGATGTAACTGATTAAATCTTTCAGCATTCCTGTCTTCTACTTAAAATCTAATATCTTTGGCATGTTTTAAAAAACGCTATCTTAATACTCCTTTTAACATCAAAGTTCAAACTTTTTGCAAGATGCATAAAAGTTTTTTCACAGCTTCTCTATTTAAAACTTACAAAGGTTGCAGTCACCATAAAATAAAATTTTTACTGTGTAATTATTTTGCAGACTGATGGATATAGGACCCCAAATCTTACCTGGCTACTTCTTAAGCCCTTTACTGATTTAATTCCAGACTTCTAAGCATGATACAAAAAAATCTGACCACGTCATTCCTTAAAAATAAAAGGTCACACTTCCTTTTTAGGTACATGAATTTTGATCCTGGAACTTCTGCTGCAGCCCCTATAATATCTCTGATTCACCTTGGAGACAAGATCTGAACTCCTTGGTGTAAAATATACATCTTACTCTATCATTGCGCTGCACACTGTTCTTGTCAAACACAGAACAATTTTTACCATGTCTCTTCCTTAAAATCTCTTCGTGGCTGAAATCCAGACTCTCTTAGCAGGCACAAAAATGTGATCCTGTCCTTCCTCCAACTAGTGGCCAAACTTCTTCGCATGCTACGTGAATTTGGTCATATGACCTCTGCGTGAGCCTGCCCTGCCCATCTATTCCTCGCTTTGAGTGAGCCAGTTCCTCAGCGTAAAGTGCAGACAGGATGCACTTGTGCCAAAGGGTGCCTCCTCTGAGCTGTCCACGCTCATTTATTATCTGGTTCATCCAATCCAGACACCTTAGCACAAAAGCATAAAATTTGTTTTACCAGCTAATTCCCCTGGAGACAAAACTCTCATCAGTCACTCCTTAAAACCCTTTTATTGGCTAACGTCCCAACCCCTCTGCATTGAGGGTTTAAAAATGAGATCATATTCCTCCCTAAAATGAAATGCTCAAATGCCTTCAACTCTCACATAAAATCTCATCTCCTTGGCATGTTATAAAAATCTGATCGTATTATCTTTACCATAAAAATCCACTTTTGTAGCTCTGCCGAAACGCATAAGTTTGATCATGTAACTCAATTTAAAACTTTCCAAGGTTTCTTCATTGCCTTGTAACGTAAAAGTCCCAACTACTTAACATAAAATGCAACGTTTTATCATGTAATTTATCTTCAGACTGGTCTATAAAAAAACCCTAAATCTCACCCTGTCATTCTTTTAAAGCCTTTATTGGCTTAAATCCAAACTTATTAGCATGATATAAAAATTCGATTTTGTCATCCCTTAAAATAAAATTCACACTTCCTAGCACAGTGTATAAAATTTGATCCCGTAACTCTGCCTTAAACTCTTACACTCTCTCTCAGCTGTGGAATTATGGAATAAAAGGCCAAGTTCTTACATAAAAATGTGAATTTTATTTTATAATTTCCCTGCATACTATTCATTAAATATGAAAAACATCTCATGTGGTCCCTTTCTTAGAACTTTTTATTGGCTAAAATCAAATTCCTAGGCGTGTGTAAAAGTCTGATCATGTCAACACCTGGAAGTATTAAGCTCTTTTTTTTTTTGCACATTCCCAGTGTTGATCATGGAGGTTCTCTCATTGAAGTCTCCCAACTTGGGTGCCGACATCGTCCATCCTCCTTGGCAGGCTCTTGGGGTTCAGTGTTTGCATCCCCTCGACCTACAGAGCCCAGTTCTTTTAGTATGATACTTAAATTTGGGGCTGTTCCTTTTCTCTGTAATTTTCAAGGTTTTCTCATTGCCTAGAATGTTGTCAAGTCCAAAGCCATTAGACTTAAAGTACATTTTATCATGTTTTCCTGCTGACTGATCTCCCTCAAGTAAAAAAAAAAAAAAACCCCAAAACAAAAAAAAACCCCAAAAAACTCACCATCACATTTCTGAAAACCCTTTGGCAGGAATTCAGAATCTTGAGCGTGATTTAAAGGTTCGATTCTGTCGCTCCTCAAAATAAAGTCCAGATTCCCGTCTCCCCATCCTAAGCCCCCAAATCTATTCACAAAAGTCCCACTTAAAACCTTCCCATGTCTTCCCGTCACTGGCGGGAAATCGCAACGTCTTAGCGCAGCGCCCAGATTGACTCGTGGCATCTCAGTTTAAAACCATCCACATTTCATGTCCACAACATAACATTCCAAGGCCTGGACGCGAAAGGGAAATTGCACCAAATATTTGTGAAAGTGGAAAAAAAAAATTCTTTATGTGGCTCTTCATGACTTAGGCTATAAAGCCTAGATTCCTTCTCATGAAACCCACATTTTTTTACCCTCTCCAATTTCTGGCTTTAGTCTCCCCTCCTACTCGTACTTCACCCCTGAAAAGACTGGGTTTCTTCCTTCCTGTCCCCAAATGCATCCAGATTTTAGTGTGCCCTGGTCTCTATGTTTTTAATCTGGTACCTCTGTCTATAGTTCATTCATTCAAACAGCAGCGTGTCCTGATTTTTTTTCCGGAGCAGGTGCTGTGCTGGACCCCGGGGGAAAAGAAATGGAGGCAGACTCACCCCGCTGGACGTCTGTCACCAGTAAGGAGGTGGGGACCACGCCTGTGCAGTTACACGCCATGCTGGAGGTAAGCGTGGGCTCTGGGGGTCAGGGCTGGAAGGTCTCCCTCTGGCCCTCCTCTCCCGGGAGGCCTCTCTGGGCTCTGCTGCCCGCCCCTTTGCGAGGACTTGGGGCCTTGTTGGGGCCGTCCGTTCAGAAGGTGGAGGTGCCCTGTCCTCACCCTTCTTACTCTGCTCGGTCACTCTGTACTTCCTGGGACTTCCGGCCCCTGCACGCCCACAGCTTCCCCTGCCTCTTTTCTGGGCTCCTTAGTCCCACAAATGTCGCTTGATATAAGTGGGGCTCTCCAATCCTGGGGTCAGTTTCTTTCAGAAATATCTACGGATTTGGAAGTGCTCGCTTCACAGCCCCCCTCTCCCAAACCGGGACTTGGCGCACCTGGTTTGGGGTCTGGGAGTCGGGCCCTCTGCCCCAGTGCCCGCAGACAGACACCCCCAGCCTCACCACCGGCCGCGCCCGAGCCTTCTCGGTCAGGTCAGCTCCCCGCTTGCGTCTGAGCAAGTGGCCCATTGGGTCAGGGCTGCCAACGTGGGTCTATGAAGGGTCGGCTGTGGGGGGGCTCGGGGGGGCCGATCCCTCAGCGAATACCTCTCCCTGTCAGCTCCCTGGTACAGTAAAGGAAAGCTGACTTTAAAAATAGAGCTTGGAAGAGGAGCTGAGAGGATGTTAGGAGCAGAGTCGAGCCTGGGGTGGGGGGCGGAGGAAGTAGGGGAGAGGTGAGGGCGGGGGGGAGGGGAGGCCCCAGTTGCTGAGCAGAAAGGTAGAAATGGTGGGCATGAGGGCGGAAGAAGCAGAGAGACAGTGGGGTTTTCTGTTTCGTGCTCCCCTTTCCTGGCCTCCTAGACGCCAGCTGTCACGTGAGAGCCCCCGGCTCTCTGGGCTACCAGGACGGGTGTCAAGGCCAACATCAGATGAAGACCCTGTTCGGCCGGCCTCCAGGACCTCCTCAGAACCATCTGGGTTTGAGGGACACAGCCACTAGGTCAGGTTTTAGGGGGCTAAGTGACCCCAAAATAAGTATCCTCCATTTGTTTCATCCAGTGCCCTGGCCCTGCTGCTGGCCGGCACGGAGGGAGCAGCGCCTCGCAGTGGGTGGCACACAGAGCGCCGGGAGGGCCACAGGCGGTTGTAGAGTTGTTGCATTGAACCACCATCTGGGTCAAGGCGTGTCCTGGGCAGGCTGAGGCTGGGGGTCCGGCCAGTGCTGTGGTCACTCGTCATTGAGCTTCCTAGTCAGGAGCGGTTGGCTCCCTGGGGGCCTGGGAGGAGGCTCTCAGTGGCCCCCGCCCCTGCCTTTTCCATTCATTTCTGGGTCTTGCAGCTAGAGACCACTGTTTCTTACAGGCGAGAGAGCTCGTTCACCTTGACCCAGAGCAGCCTGTCTCCCCTCTACTTCCCTGGGCTGTGAATGTCAGGCCCCACCAGGCCTCAGACGTCACTGGGGAAACTGAGTCTCTGGAAGGGGTCACCACGAGTCAAGACAGACACTGAGTCCCGGCAGAGCTGGGTCTGTTCCCAGGACTTCTCTTCCAACCCTAAACCGGGCGGGGCGCCTCCTGGAGAGGTTCCCGGGACACCCTCACTTCGCCCCCTGCCACCAAGGTGAAGGGCAGTGCCCCCGACCCAGCAGTGCTCCCCACCCCCAAGCCTTGACTGGCAGCTCCAGGGGGCAGCTGGATCACTCTGCCCAGAATAACCCTGGGAGGGGGAGAGTGCTGTCTGAGTGGGAGTGGGGGGGTGGGAGAGGGGTCACAGACTAGCGTGTCCTCTGAGCTGCCCAAATCAGCTGGGCCAATCAGATGCTTCTGCTGCCACTCTTGCCTTTCAAGGCAGGCGGGTAAGGGAAGGAGCCAGCCAGCTGCCAGCCAGCCCCCACGCTGCCATTCGGGGTGAACTTCCTCTCCTGGACCCTCAGTTTCCCCAGATCTGCAAGGACGGCTAGGTGGTGGTCTCACTTTGCCCCTGTCACTGTGGGGTCCTGAGAAGGGTTTGAGGAGTGACCCTGGGGAACAGCAGTGAGGGGAGAGGAGTTTGGCAAAGTGGGTGGAGCTCAGGGACCCCGTATCCTGCCTCAATTCCACTGGCTGTTCTTAGAAATTGGGGGTCTTTCTGCTTAATGTAATTAAAGGTCTCAACAGCTAAGCCACTGTCAGGAGCACCAGCTGGGTGGCTTCCCCTTGTGTCTGTCCGGGTTTGACAACCGTCTGGGTAGGGTGGCTGTGGGATCGGGTCATGTCCCTGGTGGTCTGTAGCTAAGTGGACAGGCCAAGAGCTGCAGGCCAGGAGGCCAGGAGCATGGTGTGGGAGGGTGGAAGGAGGGACCCTTAGGGACCCTTAGGCCAGAGAAGCCTGTATTATCCCATGGTCCACATGGTCAGCCTCGTGACCCGAGGAGGGGCTGGACCAGAGGAGTGGGGTCTCCGTGTCTGCTTCCATTTCTCTGCAGAGATCATGGGGTCATTCCCAGCTCATTTGGGCTAATTTGGTTGTCGATGGAGGGACAGGACAGCTGGCCCAGGACCTGCTAATTATAGCCACTCAAGTATTTGAATAGAGGTATTGAGTACCCCACGTCATGGCTTTTCTGCAGACAAATGAACCGTTTAACCTTTCTTTTCAGTTGCTGGCCCACCCCATTATTTGCCCAAGCCACCCCCCCACCCCCTTTTATTATTATTTTTTTTATTATTTGCTCCCCCCCCCCCAGCCCCCTTTGGGGGAGGTCAGCATGGGACCTCTGCCCCAAGTCTTACCTTTGATGCAAGTATTCAGTGGATTTGCTCCGGTCTTGTCGACTGGAACGTCGCTTCTTTCTAAAAAGTTATTGAATAAATTAATGTCTTTATTGTGCAAGTCCAGGCTCTGGGACGAACATAAATTTTCCACAGTAACATCCTAGTACGTGAAGTTTTGCTCACGTGACTACATCATGAGCCCATTTTCTTTTTTTTTTTTTTTTTTTTCACATGGCTGCATTTAGGTCCCTTGGTGATATTGCTTGACTATTTACTATGTGGCAGGCACTGTTTGAATTCTCTTAATTCTTGTAACAGCCTGTGACGGTGTTACTTTTGTTATCCCCATTTTCAAGAGGAGAAATCTAAGACCCAGGAAGGACAGACCCCCCAAGCCACTCACGTCTGTAACTGGCACTGACCCAGGCTACATGTCCACCCAACCGAGGGCCACTCTGGCACGCATGTCCAGCCCCCCCCCCCGTTCTTGCTGGGCCCCCATTTTGCTCTCCAGCCGCTGCACTTCAGACTTGATGTGAGTTGGACCCAGCCCCTGTGCAGTCCTGCATGAACCTCTCAGCCCCCCAGACTTGGACGTCAAGGCGGTTGTAAGTAGCATCTTCTCAGGCCGGGCCCCCCCCCCTCACCTGGGAGCCCCACTCACTCCCACTGGGACCCCTGCAGTGTTTTGCCCAATCTGCCCGCACGGCTGCCCTCCCTCAGCACACAGTAGGGCTGCAGGCAGCAGCTCCGACAGGTGGGCTGTGCCCCGGCTGGGACCAGTGAGAGGTTTCTTCTTCCCTCCCAGGTGGTCCGTGGTGAGGTGGTGACTTTCACCCCGGAAGGGAGCTGATGCCCGGCCCGGGATGGAATCAAAGGTCTGAAAAAGGATCTTTTATTTATTTTTTTTCTGATTTATCTATTTGAACAATTTGTAAATGCGTGGACCCCTTGGAGTGGAACTAACCGGAGCCCTTGTATCCACAGCCGAGGCTCACTGCCCCCTGGAGGGCAGTGAGTCGTGGGTTCCTGAAGCCGGGGACGGCTGTGCCCAGACCCTAGGACGGTACACCTGCTCAGAGAGGCCTAGGCCCTCCAAGGCCGACCTCGCAGCAGATCAGGTAGGCACGCCTGCTCCGTTGCCCTGACCACTTTTGGGGGGAAAGGTGGGGGCCTCGAGGAGTTGGGCGTTCTACAGTCTTAATAGAGCAATATAGTTAAAATTCAGAATCTTGCAGTTCCTCCCATCTGTCTTGTATGTGTAATCAAGGCAGGTATTCAAATGTCACACCGTGATCAGAAAGGGTGCTGACCACTGGGCCATCTCTGTCGGGGGCTCGAGGGGCCTGCTCAGGGCGGAGAGAGCACATTCCCCTGGGAGGAGGTGGATGAGCCTGGGCCAGGGGCTGCACGTCTCCCCACCCATCTCCTGTGTGTGGGGGGGCAGGTTTCTTCAAGCATGAGCTCGATGCTCTAACTGAAGTAACAGGTAAGAGGCCTGTCACGCAGTAGGTACTCAACACGTAAAAGTCGTTCTTAGTTTGAGAGATCTGTCCCCTAACTGTCCCTCTGAAAGCCCTTCTCTTTTGTCTGGAATCCAGGGGTAAGACAAGGGGAAAGGGAGCAGGGAGGGTCCGCCCTGGCTCCTGAGAGCATTCTCTTGTATCAGCGACATTGCTTTATTGACAATGCCTGGATTTACGAAGGAAGAGTGACCATTTTCATGGTGAACTGCCCAGCCCAGAGGTGGTGCAGGTAACTTCAATCTGGGTACTACATTTTATTTTTGTTTGTCATAAATATATTTTTGCAGCTGGCAAAGCATCATAGACACTTCCCGGCAGAGGGGAGGAAAGTTCCAGAAGGTCCTTATCTGTGTCAGCGCAGTGGGAGGAGAGACTAACTGATTAACCAATTAGTCGTCATGTGCAGATGCAGGAGGGTCCAGACTCATTTGGGTTCAAAACTGGCTAAGTGTTGTATCCTTGGGGGGGGGGGGGTGTCTCAGTGTCTTTATCTGTAGATGACAGTAGGTCATCTACAAGCACCATGCTGGGTCAGGGGTCCTGACGCCTGACACAGCTGAAGTGGGTGCAGGTGGGCTCTGGCAGGCAGGTGGGGAGCGGTGGGCTACCATGGGTGTGAAGAGGACAGGCAAGGACCTGCCTGGTGCCCCCCTCTCGTGAGCAGAGAGGTTAGAAATAGCTGTGTTCTTGAGCCACACGCCACACCTGCCTTGTTACAACCGGGCAGCTGTGGGTTGTGCATGGGGACTGAGCTGTCGGGGGACACAGCGAGGCGGGCTCTTTGCCAGCAAGCCACGCGGCTGTCGATGCATGTGAGCTGCGTGGCTGCTGTTCCCCGGAGGCCCCTGTCCCCTTCTCCCATACTGTTCTCACGTCACATTCCCATTTCAGCCAGCTAATCCCCGGAGGGGACACGGGCCAGGGTGTTAGCTTGCGGGGCCTCTTAAAGACCGAAGAGGAAAAAGCACTCCCCAGTGGGTGCATTGCAGACCCCCGCTGGGCGGCTCTGGGGGGATTGCAGGCCTGCAATAAGGGGGGGGTGAAGTCACAGCCAGCAGGCATGCACCTGGCTAGCCTCGTGTCACTGACATGCCACTCGGGGGCCCCCGGCTTCAGCTTTAAAACAGAGAGAAAAAAGAAAAAGATCTTTGGGATAAAAGAAACCCCCTGTTTTGGACATACATGTCCACTCTTACTCCATCAACCAAAATACCCTTCTTTTCTTTTTGTATTTGTTACTAAAAAAAAAGAAATTCACAAAATGTTTAATTATCCGAGAAGCGCATTGATAATTAATACAGTCGTTACTAAAAAAATGAAACATTGCCGATAAAAGCAGAAGCCAGCTCCCACCCCTCTGTCCTCCCGGCACGCCCACCCCCACACGTTCACGGCTGTTATGGGCGTCAGACATGTTTTTCTGTGCATTTGCATAGGTGTAGAAACAGACCTAAAGTCTACGATTTTGTTGATTTTTTTTTTTCTTTGCACTCCTTTTGTACAGCGTGTTTCTCCTCACTCAGGTATCTGCTTGGAGGTAGTAAATGTCCACGCCACTACTTGTAACAACACCCTGGCACCCTGTAATCTGTCCACCCTGGCGCCTGTTTCAACCACCTCGCTGTCACGAAAGCCCTGGGTTCTCCCCCCGTGGGGACGGATCGTGGAGGCAGGTGTAAGTAATTGCCGGGGTCTGGATTTGAGGAGTGGGCTGCCGCGTGCCCCTGGCATTGTCCCAGATAAATATGTGCACGCATACATTAGCAGAATCAGACGGGTCCTCACGCCTGGACCCGTGAGGCGAAAAGTGTTTAAGAACAAAAGATCGTGATCAACCCGGCTCTGCACAGAACACTGGGATCCATTAGAAGACAGTCGGTCCCGCTCTTTCATTCTCTAAGAGCTGTTTAATAATCCGGGGTACATATGCACACCACTGCTGATCAGACCCTCCTCTCCTGTCGAAAACCCCAGCTGTGCGTGCACTGTGAGTGTGAGTGTGCATGTGTGTGCGTGTGCAGTAGTGGCTTCAGTCAAAGTCCCCGTTGTCGGGGTGGCCGACAGGTTCGTGGGGGCTTGTTGCATGATGTAAGAAAATATAAATAAGTGTGGACCCGTGAAATAGATGTGTCCCCGGCCTAGATAAATGAGGACGGCTCGTTACGAACCAAGGTTTGAATTAATAAGACGCTGCCCCACTGACACCAGCCTGAAGTGACCTCAGGTGGTCCTGTGCTATTATTGCTAATGACCCTGCCGTGAGCATCTCTGTGGCTTACTCTGTAAATACCATTCTTTAACCCCCAGTTCTTACAGGTGGGGCAGCTGCATTAAACAGTTTGGAAAAGTTTATATTTTCATTGAGTGATTTTTTCTAAAATGCCAGTTTAGACCGTGTCACTGTCTTGCTTTAAATCCTCTATCTGACTTCCTGGAACTTCTGGGACATGGTCCAAGGGCCTTAGCCTGGCACGTAAGACCCTTCAGGGTCTGGCTGGGAGCTCCCTAACCTCGTGCCCATCCCTCCTCCTTCCCCCAGTTCCTTCTGGGCTTTTTTCTCAGCCTTCCAGACCAAACTACAGGCTCCCCACCCCACCAACACAGCGGACAAAAGTTCGGCAAAACTTAGTTCCCAGAATTGTGACGCCTCATTGACACGTCTTCCTAGCCCCAGAAAATGATTTGCATTTTTCTAGCATTCCTGAAACTGCCCATATGTTAATCAGCTCCTTTTCCTTTGTCCCTTTTCAGGGCCTTAGGCTCCTGTCTTGCTTGGACCTGATGTCCCCTCACTGAGACCCGCCTGACATTCTTTCCTGGGAGGACGGGCAGGGTCAGAGGACAGAGGTGCGTGCTCGGCAGCCCAGGTGAGTCTGCAGAATTCTGTCAGATTGCAAACACATGCCTGATACTGGCTGACACCCCGCTGCCCCACACTGCCCTGTCCTGCCCTCTTGGGGGCACACGCCTGGTGTGTCTGCTGGTTGCTGTGTGTGCAGCACCCCAGAACCCAGAGTCTGGGGTCTCCAGGTCAAAGGTAGTAGCATCTCAGGGTTGTGATGGGTATGGGGGCCTTGGTGACAGCTTGGAAATGGATGAATGCATCTTTTGTGGCCTGTTCCTCACCAGAGAGAAATGGGCCGGTCCCAGGACATGAGAAAGAGGAAAGCCCTAGCATGTGACAATAGGGCCACCAGCTGGGGTGACGGTGGCAGGTCTGGGGAAAGGACGTGGTTGAGACTAGTGCCTCTATCTTAGGAGCAGTGGCATGTTCTAGAAAGAACACAGACTTTGGGGGTCATGGGTTAGGATGCCAAGTCCACATCACCCTTGGTGTAGAGGATGTACCTGCCCTCGGGGGGAATAAAAGTCACCAGTGTGTTCAAAATGTTGTTCCCCCTATTTTCCTCCTGGGGTCGGGGGTGAGTAGATGGCACCCCAAGAGGCTGATCGTCAAGAACACAAACCCAGCTACGCACCAGACATAGGATTATGTGTCCTTTTAAGTCCCCAAGATGTTCTGTGCCCCAGTTTCCTGATATTAAAAAAAAGTAATCATAGTCTCCCATGGGCTCCAAGAGAAAACAGCGCAAACACATCATGCAGCACGGCCATCGGCGCACCACCCCCAACCCGAATCAGTAGTCAGTCCCGTCTCATCCCCTCCCGAAATGCTTAGCCCTCCGTCCTGAGACAGGCAGCTCCATTCAGAAGCCCTCGGAGGAAGACAAAAAGGCCCAGAGACAATGTGAGCAGGGCGTGAAAGCCCCGTGCCCCCCGTGCAGGCGCTGACCCCCACCCCAAGGGAAACGCTGGCCAACACCTGGGGCTCGCGAAAGGGGCTGCCCCGCCGGCTTTAATTGGGTTCTCCTAAAAAGTTTGGCGATAGTTTGTTTTATTTTATTTTTTATGAATATATATAAAATGTCAGACTGCTCTTCAGGCAGATTTTTCAGGCTCGTATTTTATAGACTTTGGCAGGGGTGGCTCGGAAGGAACAGTGGTTACAGTCTCCAGAGGTTCATAATTCCTGGAAGAACTTCTGGCTAAACCCGACTTCTCCTAAATTTCACAGAAAAGGCTCCTGGGCCCGGCCCAGCCTAAATGAGGTTTCTGTGCATCGGTGCCGCCTGCCCCAGTGGGGGCACGACTGTGTGCTGCTTTCTACACAGAAGTGAACTTCCTCGGCCACGGGGCACAAAGACCCCTCTCTCTAAGCTTTGGGGCTGTTTACTCTGGAGCGGGGGCTTGGGGAGACGCACGCCTCACCCCGGGGCTGTTTCTCCACGGCTGTTAGAGGAGTGGCCCGTGCCTCTGCAGCCCCAGCTTCGTGCCCAGACTACGTCATCTGTCCTGACTCCACACGCTGGGATGGGCCGTTCGTGTCGAGCCCGGGCAGCCACTGGTCTGTAGGGACTGGGACAGTGCCCGTCCTCCGCAGGACCCCTCCCCAGCCAGGCTGCCCATCGGGAGGGGAAGGTTCTGTTGCCCCTGTAGCCTGTGGCTGGTGAGGGATGTGAGGAGATGACTTCTCAAATCCACACCAGGGATAATCCTGAGTCCTCTTCTGAGGCACCAGCTACCCTGCCCAGAAAACCTTTCTTTGCATAATTTCTTAGGTGCGTGACTTTTTCTTCCAACCCCCCCAACCCCCATGTACTGCTACAGAGGCCATAATTTAGAACATGTAAATCTCACTTTACCAAACATTTTCAAAATTTCACTTTTTAAAAAAATAGATTAAAACAACAGCAATGACGAAAACAACAAAACGAGACAGGGAGAAACAGTCTCCGAGCAGCACCTCAGCAGGCAGCCCGCAGTCTGTCTGTCTGTCTGCGGGAGCCAGCCCGCACTCTCCACCTGCAACACGATGCTGCCCCCCCACGGCAGGTCGGAGCAGCTCTCGGGACCCCTAGACTGACAGCTCCTGGGCGGGCGGACTGGGTTGTCAGGAGCGGGACAATTAGGTGGCAGTGACAAGGGGCTCTGTCCCTGGGTCCTTGGTGCTTCTGACCTCTCTGAATCTTTTCTACCCTATGTTTCTACGCCATGGAGGCGCGCCTCTAAGCCCCTGAGGGTGAGTGAGGTCATTTTAGGGACCCCCTCAGCGAGCCTGTTACACACCCCTCACACACACACACACACACACAAACACAGCCTGCACAGGGAACAAAGACAAGAAAACGCCTTTTGAAACTGCAGAAGAGAGCCTAGTATAGCAGGGGGTCTCCCGTTAAAGGCCCCATCCTCCCCCCCAGATTCCTGGGAACCAAGTCCCCATAAAGGAGCCTGGAGAACCAGCACGGGGCTCCAGAGTTGGCCTCATTCATCAACATACAGGCCCCTCAGCCCGGCCCCAGATGAGGGGCTTTCAGGAGTCCCCAGAGCATGTCACGGTTCAGTAGCCAGCCGAATTGGTGGCTGTGGCCCAGCCGATGGGAAAGGGCCCTGCTTTTTACCCATGACCAGCGACCCCTTCACTCAGCAGAACCCCCAGGAAGGCTGCCCCCCACCCTTTACACCAGTCTGTTGCCCCAGGGCAGACCTAAGTCAGCCGTTCTGGGCCTGGGAGCCAGGGCTGGCACTTGGCCTCTCCAGGTGGCCGGGCCCTTGAGACAGGGGAGCTGATTGAAGGACAGTCCCCCTCTTCCCCACCCCCCACTGGCCCCGAGCACTCACCCCCATTCTCCGCTCCTCTCCCTCACTCTCTCATTGTGACAGAAGCGCTCCACCAGCCATCGGTGCCTTTGCCATTCAGCTCAGGGCAAGGTCTAGGGGAAATGTCTGCGCATCCTTGCTCTGACCCCAGCCTGCCTCCTCTGCAGCCAGCCACGCTCGCTCGGGACGCAGCTCCGTAGGAGCTGCTCAGAGGCCTAGACGTGCGGGCTACCAGCCCGGGCAGGGAGCCGCGCTGCAGCCTCCCGGCCAAGTGTCGGCCTGCCTCTCTCTGCTCGGATGCCTCCTGTAACAGGGAGCTCCCTCTCTCCCCGAGCAGCCCGCTCAGGGCTCGCACACTGAGTGCTGCGCGGAGCCCTCCCCTGCTTTCTGCATTTGCCTCCGTGGCTCGCGCAGCCCCCTCGCCCCCTCGGCCTTCAGCTCTTTGCAGGCAGATAGCTCCCTCTCGGTCCTCTCCTTCCCCGGACGGTGGAGCGAGCCCCCTGGCGAGGGTCAGCTTTGGGGTCCCTCCCTGTTCCCGGCAGGATCGCGGCCGTCTACACCTGTCCCGGACACCTCCGCCTCTGCAGGTGGGGAGCTGGGACGGAGCCCTTTGCCCTGCTGTTCTGCAGAGAGCCCAGGGGAGGGCGCGGGTCTCCCTGCCTGGGTCCGCTTGCTCTGGCTCTCCCCTGTGAAGCGGCTTCCCAGCCCTCTCAGTATTTTTTATGGCCCTTTTGCCAGTTGCCAGGGAGAGCAAGCGCTCTCTATATGCAACCCCCCTGCCTCTTCCGCGGGAGCCTCCGGCAGCCCCGGTCAGCCCGCGGCGGCGGCGGCGGCGGCGGCGGCGGCAGCAGCAGCAGCAGCGGCGGCAGCTGCGGCGGCGGCGGCAACCGCGTCCGCACCAGCGGGCAGCCGCCGCGGGGCTGGGGGCCTCCGGGGCCGGGCGGACCCGGCTGGACTCCCAGTCCCTAGGTGCAACTCCAGCAATACCCTGCACTATTGTGAGCCTCAGTTTTTCCTCTGGAAAGGAGACGAGAGGGGCTCCCTACCAGCTTTTAAGTGAGACCAGAGGAGATAAGGGCAGCCGGGCTCAGCACACACTTCGCGACTGCCTGTAGAGTAGACGCAGGGACTGGGGAGGGCGGCACGCACGCACGGAGCGAGCGTGGCCAGAAAAAAACCGCTCTGGCCTCCTCGGGACCCCGTTCTCGGTGCAAAGGGGCACCTGGCCTGGCAGAGACCCCTTTGCCGGCTGAACCACACACAAAAGTCAGCCAGAGGCAGCCTGAGGCCTGTGAGCTCACAGTAGATGCAGTAAATGGTAGAAATGACATTTAAACCCACATCTGTATTTAATAAAGCAAGAATTTGCATTGTATATAGCAGCCCGAGGTCCCTGGGGCTAAGGCTTAAAGAACAGTCTTTCCTTGCCACTTCCTGGAAGGGTCAGGGTAGACAGGGGGCATCTGGAAAGAGCAGCCTGGTGGGTTCCAGACGTCCCACAGACTGTGGGATCTAGTCACCCAACCAGGCACTTCTTCCCCCGCCACCATCGTGCACCTACCTTCCCGGCCCAGGTCCGAGCTGGAGGCTGGACGCGAAGGCTGGACGCGAAGGCTGGACGCCGGTCGGCTTCCTGTCCTTGAAGCTCAGTCTGGTTGGAGAAAGAGACAAGGAGTGAGTCACTGTAAATCAAGTGATCAAGAAGGGGGTGACTGCAGCTGAGATTTAGTATGGAGCCCGATATAGGGTACAAGCCCTGAGCTGGGGTGGTGGGCATAGGACTCTTCCCCTGGCAGGCAGAAACTCGCAGCATCAGCCTCATAATCCCCATTTGACTGATGAGGAAACTGAGGCAGGGAAGAGTGAAGTTCTGCACTCACCGTCTCAGCTGGTGTGAGGCAGGCTAGGATGGAACCCCAGGCTGTCCGAGGCTCCCCACCACACCCTGCTGCTTAAGACTGCTCAGCGAGGCTGTGTTGAGTACTAGGGGGGGGGTAGGCAGGGGATGGATTGATTAGTTATAAGCACCTCCCAGCGGTGCTTGAGATCCCAGCTCCTCTGTGGCCCAATCCGTTTGAAGGGCAGATTCAGAATTAGGTGGTAGCACCTATGGGCATAGGCTTATGAAAATGGCATTATTAACCTGATGTGGAAAGGGCCCTGCCCACCTCCAAGCAGATTGCAGATGGAGATGACGAGGGCTGGGCTTGTTTATGTGGACAGTGAGTTAGAGAGGACGGAGCACATCCTGGAAGGGGACCCCCCAGAGCAGCCTCCAGGTGGGGTGGGTGAGGGCTGGATGGCTGACAGGCCCCGAGGCAAGGTCTGCAGGGGAGTGCCCCACACTAGAATGCACTTTCAGGGGGAGGGACCCCAGCCCCTTTTCTAACACAGATGGTCACTATGAGCCTCTGCAACTCAGTTTCCCTGTTTGTGAGATAGAGATGGAAACTACGTCATAGCAAAAAAAAAAAAGCCCCTGTTCTCACAGCCTCTCTCCCACCCTCCACCTCTATCTACCCTGCTCCAGTCTCCAGACACCTGTCTGCTTGTCAGAGCAGTGTGCAACAGGAGAGTTTCAGTTCCAGGAGAGAGAGGGAAGGAGGGAGGGAGAGAGCGAGAGGGAAGAAAGAGAGAACGTGTGGACCCGGAGAGGGAGGAGGGAGGGCCTGCCACCCCCCACTCAGACAGGCAGCTGAGCCGAGGTCTGCATCAGGCAGGCTTGGGCCATTGAAGATTTGTGCCAACTCACGGTGCAGTGGAAGCAGAAGGTCTGAACTCTTCAGGTGCCAGCCTAGAGTCTGTGGCGCCCCCAAGTGCCACAAGGGGGCTGCCTGGGCCACATTTTAAGCCCAGAAAGTGAGGAGGGGGAGACAGTCAGTAGGGACTGGCGTTTTTTACTTTTGTAGTGGCGCTTTTAACTGCGTCAGAAAGCGTGAGGGGGCCAGCCTGCCCTGGGCTGGGGGCCCCCGGGAGGGATGGCCCGCCCCGCCCGGGGTGGCCTCGGGCTGTGCCCCTCCCTCCCTCCCTCGCAGAGCTGCACTGCAATGCAGCAGGCGGCTGGCCGGAGGGTCCGGAAGGCGAGCTGTCCGGTGGCCGCTTTTCCAAAGTGGGAAGTGAGGAGTGGTGGGGAGCGGGAAGCCCAGGAAACCGAGGGTGCAGAGGGTCCGGCAGCTGCCAAGGGCCAGCAAGGGAGGGGAGGCAGAGGGTGTGGGGGTCCCAGGGGTCTGGGGAGAGGGCTGGGGACCGGGCTCCAGTGTCAGGCTGCGGTGATACACCGACGGGGAGAGGGAAGAGTGAGGCTGAGAGAGGAGGAGAAGAGGGGCTGACAGCGGGCAGCTTGGTACACTATTTTAGGGTCAAAGCACGAGCACTTGTCCCCCCAACCCCCCTCCCCCCCCAAAAAAAAAGCATAAAAAGAAAAAAGGCATTTGAAAGCTACATAGCTGAATCCTCCCCAGTCTGGCTGCTGGTCTCAGTGAAGGACTCACCAGGTGGCCGGCGCTGCCTGGGAAGGGAGGTGCTCTCAGGCCCTTTCAGAGCCAGTGAAAAGGTCGCAGGGACAGGAGGCAGGGGGTGGGGGGCTGGAAAGCCTAGGCAGAGCTTGGGGGGGGCCGAGAGGCCTGGGGGGAGGTGTGTGTCGGAGGCCCGGGGAGGCAGCACGGTGCCCTGGGTTGGGGGAGGACAAATGGCCTCGGGAGGTAGACAGAAGGGCCAGACAGGGACCTGGGGGGTCTGAGGTATGAAGGAAGAGGGCCTGGGGCAGCTGGTGGGCATCTTGCCCACCGGGCACCCTTGTACTACCTCCTCAACCCAACCAAGTTAGAACGGTTTGCTCCCACAGGTCCCGGCCCCTCTCTCGGTCCCCTCTGACACTTGGAGACCTTCGTTCCCTGTGAATCAGTCAGTTCTCCAGTTCCGTCCAAGGTCCAGCTGAGACCCTGCGTCCAGTCCCTCTCTCTCTCTCTGCCTCAAGTCCTGCACTTATTTTTACTAGTTGATTTTCAAACCCTTTGATCATGAGTTACTTCAAACAACACAAAGGTAGAGAAATAGTACGTAGTTTCAGCACAAGTCGCCCCATTTTTACATTGCTGTCACTCAGCTGTGGTCGCTGTCCCCATCTTGTTCCATCCGAAGCCCCTTCCTGTCTTTCCAGGACCTGCCCCGCCCGGCCGGTTCCGAAGCCAGTCCCTCATCGTCTCCTCTGCGCATCTGTCAGAATGTTAGCTCTCTAAAAAGGAAAGCTCATGTGTTTCCAAAACATAACGACAACGTCATGATCTCCGTTAAAAAATTGAGCCCCCTTCCTTAAATGTACTCCGACACTTATTCAGCGTTCAGATATCCCGACTGACTCATACATTTCTCTTGCGGTTGCCTTGTCCCCGTCAGTGTCCAGTGTCCCGCCTGCACTGTCAGGGGCACGGGGCTGACCGGAGGCGAGCCCAGCAACGGCTGCCGGGGTCTGAGTATCTACCTTCGCCGTGAGCGAGTCACTCAGCTTTAGCCATTTCCAGTTTGCTCACAGAAAACGGGACAGGCTTTCGGGTCTTCCCTAGGGTCCCGGAGAGCATCCGTGGTAAGGCGCACGATGCCACGGCACCCCAGCCCCCGGCATTGTATCTGATACATAACAGACACTCGGCAAACAAGAGCTGCTGGAATTCTTTTTTTTTTTTTTTTTCTCCTGGAAATCTCTAAAGGAGAGTGGGTGGGGTAGGCAGAGCAGTACTGGCTGCCACCCACCAGGCGGTCTGGACACTATACCCCAGCGAGGGCAGCCTGCAGGCTAGGGCTGGGACCTCTGGGTTGGTTGGCTCACCGCTCCGCTGCCCCACAGCGGACTGCAGTGGGTGCGACCCAGGACCCACCAGGCACCCCACCCATTGCCAATCCACTAGATGGCACTCTCTGCTGGGACTCGAGGGGGGACCGCTACCCCAAACTGCTGTGCCTACCATGCAGCCCCGGGGGCTGCTAAAACAGGATCAATGGCTGCACATTAAAAAAAAGAAAAAAGAAAGATAATTTCTAAAAAGTTTTCCTCAGTCTGTCTTTCAGGACGTCCCGATTCTGTCTCTGCAGAAATCGCCGCTCGATGTCAGAAGCAGAGGGAATGAATGTTTAAGGGTCACTCGCTCAGGTCAGGCACTGCTCCTGTATGTCTGCTCTCTCTTTACATCCTCCCCCCCTTCCCCCCGACATCTCACTGTCCTTGATTTTACAGATGAGAACACTGAGAGGTGAGGGACTTGCCCAAGTTCGGCTAGGAAGCGGGATCCAAGATTCCAACCCCGGTCCGTCTGCCTTCTGTGCGGGATGGAGGGAAGAGGAAAGGAGGGGTAGAGGGCAGGATGGATGGAGAGATGGATGGATGAGAGGTAAGCTGGTTTCTCACCAAGATCGAAGGCGCACCGGTTCGGTGAGCAGAAGTCCCCTCTGAGAAGAGCGAGCCGGCGCAGCCTCCTGCCTCTGCTCTGCCTCTGAGTGGACTGACTGGCTCAGGTGGCTCTGGGACAACAGGTGGGCTGCCAGCCCGCAGGGACCACGGCCCAGCTGTGGCGCTGGAGCTGCTCTGCGTCAGCGCTCGGCCCTGGCTGCTCTCACAGTGCGCTGAGAGACAGCAGGCAGCCCCTTCCACAGCGCGCCCGCCGGTGGTGAGCACACGCCGACCCTCACTGCGCGCTTGGGCCCTGTCCAAGTCACCGAATCAGCACAGCAACCTCCACGATGGCACTTCCCACCGCCCCGCATGGTCACACGCGGTGACCCGCCCAAACGCACGCCAGCAGCACATGTAGAATCGGGATTTGAACCCCAGTTTGCTTTTCTTGGCAGCCCATGCCCTCTCCCTAGTTCCTTCTCTTGGTGATTGTGCCTGAAAACAAACCCTGCTCCTGGGGATTCACCCACGGTGGACTCACCCTCCTCATCCTTCAGGGAGCTGGGCTTCCTATCCCCTGGACTCAATTTATTTCTCAAATAACACCTTCTGTAGCTTATCCTGTCTGTGGCAGTCACACCTCTGAGGGTCAGACGTATCACAGGCATCCCGCAGAACAGTTAATCAGGTCTGACTAAAGCCCTGGCAGCTGACATTATGCCTGAACGCTGCGGAGGCGACCGGCTGTAGAAATGCACCCAGAGCCTGCCAGGGATGGGGGGCATGCAGGACAAGGGGGGAGGGAGCCAGACAGAGGGCTGGGGGCAAACCAGCCAGCCCGCCCTCAAGACCCGCCTTCCACTGAGCAGATCCCGTCCGTCACCCACGTCCCAGACACCCGGGTTTCACTCCCATCTCTGCCACGGACTCGTTTCGTGAGTTCCGACCAAGAGGTCCACCTCAGTGCCTCAGTTTCCTTGGTTGTAACATGTGATACCAGGAGTACCTTATGAATGAGTACTTGAAGGCGGAGTAAGACAGACATATGAAGTGCTTAAAACAATGTTTTGTTTTATATGACAAACCCACGGCCAACATCATACTCAATGGGCAAAAATTAAAAGCAATCCCCTTAGGATCAGGAACAAGGCAGGAGCACTCCTATTCAACAAAGTTCTGGAAGTCCTAGCCACAGCAATCAGATAAGAATAAGAAATAAAAGGCAAACAATGTTTTGTTTTCTGCTTTTTGTTTTTCTATATGGTGAGCCCCCCTACACTTCGTTACAAGTACAATCCTAATTGTTACAGCTGTTCTTACTGAGGCGGCTTTGACCATCTCTGAGGGTGGCAGTCAGTGCCCAGGTTTCACAGAGCGCTGAGCGGGGACCCGTGTGCGTGTGTCTGCCTGTGCAGAAGGAGGCAATGGTTTAGAAACACGCATTTAATTTAAGAATGGAGATTATTTGTTTTAGTTATGGAAACAAGAGCCAGACACACCCATGATGCAGCAAACAAAAGGATGACCCCAGACAGGTGGACCCCTCCCCTGAAGGGGTGTCCTTGGGGCGCTGAGAGGGACGGAGAGGTCGGGCGGGAGCTGAGAAGGCGCGTCTGAGTAGGACACGGGCAGGAGGAACTGTTCGGTTGTCTGGATTCAACTTTTGGGGCCTCTTGCAGCATCGGGCAGGTTCCCCACGTTCTCGTGGGTGCTCTCCTCAGATTTCCTTTCTACCTGCTCTTCTTGGGGTGGTGAGGGAAGAAAATAGATGCTTTCATCATGTTTCATTGCTTGCCCTTCAGAGGGTGGTCAGTTTGAATGACTGAGTGTCCCGCCACATGCGGCATGGAGGACTGGGTGACCTCCTCGCGTTCCTGAGCGGAATACTTGTCACTTGAGTCGAGGCGGCGTGTGGCTGCCCGAGGGGGATGGTCCTGCTGGGAGAGCACATTGGGATGTCCTAACAGCCACAGGGCAGGACATAGGCTCTGCACTCGGGTGCAGTCTTGCTGGGCGGTATGCGGCGTTGGTGCGATCCCAGCAGAACCGACCCCAGGATCTGTGCAAGTCCCGTGGGAACTGTTGCCTACGCAGCTCCGAGAAAGGCAGTTTATTCATTCATCCAGGCCGGTGGGCACCTCCAGGGGCTGCCCATGTGGACAAGCCCTCCTCCTCTACCCATGCGTTCACACACTCACCCTGCAGGCTGACGGGTATCAGAGCAGGGGAGTGGCAAACAGGAGGCACTGGGGCTAAGTAGGCAAAGGAAGACTCTAGAACCAGACCTGCCATGTTAGCCTTGGAGTTCAGCATCTTCCTAGCTGTGTGACCACTTACAGGTCACTTAACTTCTCTGAGCCTCAGTTTTCTTGTATGGAAAATGGGAAGAATGTCTTCGTGCAGTGAGGTTTTCTTGTTGTTTTTACCACCCCATTTCCTGTTCTATTGTTCTCTATTTAGTTGACCCTTGGACAACACAGGGTTAAGGAGTACTGACCATCACCCCACTCCACAAAGTCAATATAACTTTGACTCCCCCAAAACTTAACTATTAATAGCCTCCTGCTAAGAGGGAAAAAATGTTATTAAAATAGAATAAGGAAGAGAAAACACATAGTATTTATCAAGAAATTTTTTTAGATAAGGGGGCTTGCACAGTTTAAACCTGTGTTACTCAGGAGTCCACCATTGTTGTCACCATCTCCTACCCGACGTGTTGTACTTACTTACCTGGATTTTGTCTGTTTTTGTTCATTGTTGTATCCGAGGCACTTAGACCAGGGCCTGGCACAAAATGCATGCTCAACAGTTTTTTTTTTTAGGGGGAAAAAAAAGAGCTGCTGTTTAATTGTACCCACCACAGAAGACTGTCAAGTTTGCAAAGCAGGCAGCATGGCGCCTGGTGGAGAGTGTGCATTCAATAAATATTGGCTAATTATGATTATTATGTCTAATTCACAGGACTGATGTTGTGAGGCTCAAACAAGATAATGTATGCTGAGGCATGCTGGGAGCGCGGCGTGCCGGGTCCAAGAGGTACCGCATTAATGATCCTTTGCTGCTTACAGGGAACTTGCACTTAAACTTGATGCTTTTCATTTTCCTGCCACCTGGGAGGGAGGGAGGACGGGTGGGTGAGTGCCACCTGAGGCTCATGCTGGGGGGATGGGTCCCCTGCAGGGAGAAGAAGGCAGAGCCCGGAGCTGCGTCCTGCTTCTCAGCCGGGGAGTCTTTCCAAGGCTCCCTTAAGAAAGTCCCCCGCAGTGGGTGTGTTCATGAGGCTGTCACACTATGTGCGACCCATACATAGTATGGGTGCATTTTAAATGTCATGCATTTATTTTACTTTTCACGTCTCAGAGTTGCTCTGGGGCCATTGTACTGGGGGTGCCCGGGCTGGCCCCGGGTGGGTAAGGAGGAAGCTGGCTGAGAACTGTCCGGAAGCTCATAGTAGAGCTCTCTGGTTTCTGGGAAGCCATTGGAACATGAGGAATCTCCTGGCATAGAGGGCCTTGGGGGTGCCCGTATTCTGTGAAATGAGCCCTTTATTCGGACTTCTTTCCAGGGCCCTTGCTTAAGCTTTGAGGCCAGGTCCAATCTAGAACAGATTCCAACGGTTTTCTGTAATCAGATGGGGGGGGGGGGGGAGGGCGCTGGACCCGCGGTGGGCGGTGTGGGCGGACACAGGGCCGGGTGGGTGCCGGCGGGAGCTGCTTGCGCGATTCGCCCTCACCTTGGAGCCACGACGGTGTTGCCGTCCTCAGCCTACAAATCGCACAAGTCGGGGCACAAGACAGAGAGGCCAGGTCACGTCTCTGCAGTTACACAGCTCGTGAGTGCCTGCTGGGGTGGAACCTGGTCTGTCTGTCTGTCTAGCACCTCAGCTCGGTCGCTGCTGCAGAGGGTACAGGGATGTGGGGGAGGGGCTTAGAGACGGCGTGGGGAGGGGCTTTACCTGGCTGACTTTGGCGTGAAAATAATAGCTGATTTTGCTCAGGAACTAGAGCCACGACTGTCGCGCAGATGGGGAAACAGGTACATAGAGGTCAGTTGCTCTGACCATTGGGTACACTGCCCTCATGCCTGTGAGCACATGTATGGAGTCCAAGGGTCTAGGTTCGAGTACTTTACCACCCCCAGGTGGATGTGCTCTTAAGTCAATTATATACACCTAATTAACATCCTTGACAGAGGCCCAGCAAGCCACTGGCGCATGGAAAATATGTTTTCAAGCATACATACAAGTGATAAAGTTTTATACATCTAAAAGGGGAAGGGTACGCAGAAGATAAGGAGTAATTGTTTGAAGTAGCTGGCAGCAAGGGGTGAAAAGGGGAGACATGGAGGTGGGGGGGTCATGCCTGGTTATGGTACTGGTTTTAACAAGTAATCAAATTAGTGACAGGCATGCCAGGAAGAAGGATGAGAGGAGGTCGGGGACCAAGGACTGTGATGAATTCTCCACAACCAAGGCATGTAAAGAAAAGGTCGGAGTGGTTTGTGGTGGTTTAATTTTATTTAAAAAAAAATCATGCCATCAAGGCCTTGAAGGGAGCAATTGTGAGAATGTGTTCTGGATAAAAGATAATGATGAATCCAGGACTGCTAACCTGACATGAATAAACTGAAAAGGTCTAGGCGATTTTCCTCCTCCTAACGGGCTTTGTGTTCCATAGAATGGGCACGCTGGCGTTTCTCCTCCAGAGGAAGCTTGGTGTTGGGGAAGGGCACTGTGGACAGGTAGGAGCAAGTCCTAATGCGTGTTTGCTGAATAGTTAGAAATGAGTGCATGCATAAATAGAATTAAAGAGGGCGAGGCATGGACCAGTGATGAGAATGGGCTTTTAAACAAGGATTATGAGTCATCTGGTTCACCCCCGACCCCCAAACCCAACGGATTTCTGGCTGTTAGGACTGCGGGTAGGAAGCATACCGCCCAGGAGATGGAACAGCCGTTGGTGTTGGGCTGAACGGTAGCTTCAAGTGTATTTATTCTATAGTTAAAAATGTATTACATGAGTAATAAAATAAATGAACAAATGAAAGGGGGCCAAGAATGGCCCGCCACGCCTGACCTGTGGTGGCGCAGTGGATAAAGTGTCGACCTGGAACGCTGAGGTTGCCGGTTCGAAACCTTGGGCTTGCCTGGTCAAGGCACATATGGGAGTTGATACTTCCTGCTCCTCCCTTCTCTCTCTCTCTCTCTCTCTCTCTCCTGTGTAAAATGAATAAATAAAGTCTTTAAAAAAAATAAAAGAATGGCCCACCAAAGATTGTTTTCTTGAATTATGGATTAAGATTAAGCCACTTAGAGTACAATTGTGGACAACTTAAAATAACAGAACACGACGAAGCTCTTAGCTCTGTGGATGAAAGAAGCACTGGTATAGAAATAATAATTGCTCCTTTTGTTCTGGGTTAGTGCTAAGCCCATAGGTGTTTATTATATTTTAAAAATAAGTAAAAGCAATAAAAATGAAAAGTAAGATGCAGTAATCAGGTGATCTGTGGAATCAAAGGTTATTATTACTCCACCCCTGCATATCTGTCCATTGGGAGGAAGAACTGCAGTGGTCACTTTGTAGGAAGCATAAAGACAGATGCTTTTCATTGTTGTTCTTTTTTTGGTTCGGGTGGTGAATCTGTGCATGTGTCTTGTAATAATAAATTTTTAGATGGAGAAACATTTACAATCAGAGTTACACTTGGGCCAGTGGTGAGCTTGTGTCATGAACTAAAGACTGTGGTTAATCCCTTGCTACTCACCTGATGGACAACACAAATACCTAAGTTATTTTATCCTAAATTATCTACCTTGCGTTCTACAGAACGGAAGCCCCAGAGAGGGTCTAATGATGAGGATCTTGGCTGTGACCTCTGTGGGGAATGAGCTGTGGACCAACCAATGTAAGTGATGGTTCGTGTTGCTTTATGGGTGGGGGTGGCTGGTTGATGGGTATATATGCATTATTGAACATGAATGGACACAAAGAAAAACAAAAGTGACTCGACATTGAGACTTGTCTCCATGCCAGTGAGACTGTCCTGAAGCAAGGGTGATGAATCTCATTTGTCATTGCTGTCACCAAATTAAAAAAATAATATAACTGGGCTATTCTCTATGTAGGGAATGAGCAAATAAAAAGAAATAATTATATACATATATCATTATATTAACTTTATGTATGTGTATATAGATAACTATATTATACATATATGTAATCTTATATCTGTTAGTATAAATATAATTGTTGCTTTTTCTCATTCTTGGGTTGAGTGGTGGATTCAGCATGTTTACTGATTTATTAAAAATAAGTAGATGCATACATAAATCAGAGGGTCAAGAATGGAAAAATGAAGACAATGCATCATGACTACTAATGATTACACACAGTTCCGCAAACTTGAGGGACATTGAAACAAAAATATGTATGCTATTTCATTTCTTAATAGCGTTATACCATTCATTTATACTCTATGGTTTATATAAACATTTCCCACAGTAATGAATTTTACACTGTTAAATCAGCGAGAGGTGCATAAGGTATAGATAGGGACAATAAGGTATTGGTAGTTTTCTTTTTTATTTTATTTTAGTTTTCAGTTACAGTTGACAAGTACTGATGATTTTCTATTTGTTGGATAAGATTCATAGGTATTCTTTTATGATTTTTTTTAAAAAGGAATACATAAAATTTAAAAAGGCTCAGCATAGACCAATAAGGACAATGTTTCATAAACTAAGGTGATTAATTCAATTCTACACACATAAAAACCACTAAAAATGATCCAGGGTGTTCATTTTTTAAGCATGTGCTTTCTGTTGCACAAAATGGACACACAGCCATTTATTTAATCATGGAACATTCATGAGAATTTTGACTCTTACTTGGGTAAATAAAGTATGTAAATAAAATGTAAGTAATGGTCAATGTCCTTACATCTGTGGCTGAAACGCTTTTCAAAGTGTTCCTAAGTAAATGAACGAATGAATGAATTAATAAATAAAACAAGATTGGGCAAATGTGGGTCAATAATGACAATAGCTCATTATCCCAGAATTAAGATGATTCTAATTCTGTACATCCAAGGTCTATTTAAAAATTGTGCTGGTCAAGGAGTAAACAGTCAGTATTCTTGGGGTTTTTTTTTGTATGTTGATGTGTTAGGTGTTGATGTTAATACTAAAGGCAAATAATTACGTGAACGCATAAAACACAAGAAAGGCCAAAACATAGACTGGTGAAGAGAATGACTGAAGGATTAAAGGATTAGAGTTAATTTAGTTCTGTGCTCTTGACCTCCAAAAAAGTAATCTAACCTGTTGTATTCCTTTTACCAGCTGCTCTGTATTTCTTTATGTCCCTGAACATAGTTTATTTAGACCTCTCTCCCTGGATTAAGATCTAGGCTGTTAATTCTTTGAGCGAGAAGCACAAAAGAAGATGAAAGGTAACGTTCTACTTGTAGAGTATGACTTTGACTTTATGGCTGCTCATTAAAATGCCTTTAGAAATGATAAAATAAAACAAAAAGGAATCAGCACAGACCGATGATCAAACATTATGATTAGTCCAATTTGACTTCATTAGAAAGTGTGGGGCTGTTTACCAAAGAGAAAAGAGTATATCCTGACACTGTCCAGTAGAAGTTTCTACAGTGATGATCCAATGGTGAGTGCATATAGTAAAGCAAAAATTATTCTGAATATATTTTTAAAACAATGAAGTCCATTAAAAAAGTTTGAATGTTAGTTTCTAGGAAGAGAAGATATTTACATAAATAAGGAAATTGAAGAGATCCAATATTGAGTTTGTGTTGGATGATAAGAATGATTAATCTAATTTATTCATAGTGTTCATTAAGCAATGACAGTAACAATCTATAAGAAGTGAACAGCCGGCCTGACCTGTGGTGGCGCAGTGGATAAAGCATTGACCTGGAAATGCTGAGGTCGCTGGTTCGAAACCCTGGGCTTGCCTGGTCAAGGCACATATGGGAGTTGATGCTTCTAGCTCCTCCCCCCTTCTCTCTCTCTGTTTCTCCTCTCTCTCTCTCTCTCTCTCTCTGTCTCTCCCTCTCCTCTCTAAAATGAATAAATAAAAAATAATAATAATAAAAAAAATAAAAAAAAAAAGAAGTGAACAGGTTGACAGGTGGTAGTTTTGTTCAGAGTTTTTGACCAGTTTCTTTGGATTCCAACCTATACATTGTAAGGGAATGAATGAATAAGTTACTGTCACGGTAAATTTGTTAAAAGCAGGCAAATCATGGACCCATGATGAACATAAGTTAGAAAGCAGTTGTGAGGATAAATTCAGAGTTTGTTGCTGGTCCATATAAAGGATATCAAGTCTAGGCTCCAACCTATTTGTTTAAGGTTCACAGGCAGATTCCGTTTGGGCTGCTGGTGGGTTTACTCTTGTTAATTACCTTCTAAAAATTTTAAGATTAGGCCCTGGCTGGTTGGCTTGGTTGGTTAGAGCAGTGGTTGGCAAACCGTGGCTCGTGAGCCACATGCCTCTTTAGCCCCTTGAGTGCAGGCGCAAAGGCCAGCTTAGGAGTACCCTAATTAAGTTAATAATAATGTACCTACTTATATAGTTTAAGTTTAAAAAATTTGGCTCAAAAGAAATTTCAATTGTTGTACCGTTGATATTTGGCTCTGTTGACTAATGAGTTTGCCGACCACTGGTAAAGCATTGTCTGGAAACACCAAGATTACGGGTTTGATCCTCAGTCAGGGCACATACGGGAAGTGACCAGTGAATGCACAACTAAGTGTAACAACAAATGAATGTTTCTCTCTCTCTCTCCCCTCTCTGCCTTCCTCTCTCTGTCTTTCTAAAGTCAATTAATAAAATGATAAAATAGAACTATAGGATTAAATGAACCCGTGTCTGATCTAATTAAATAATAAATAAGCAGATAGATAAGTACATAAAGAGGGTCAAGAATGAGCACTGGTAAGATGTGTGAAAGTAAGATTAATCCAGCTTTTAATAAGTGAGTAGGTCCACTAAACAAAGATGAAAGAGGCTGCTTTGTTAATTTTACAGTTGTTGAATATTTCATTTAGTTTTCCAACACTGTTGATTTATACATTCCATGAGTGATAAAGATTTAGGTTCCCAACCTATTGAGAGCAAACACAAAGGAAGATGAAAAATTGTTAATGAAGTAGAATGAGGAATTATTGGATATTTTTGTTACATATTTAAATTTTTCCAAATTAAAGGAATACTAAAGAAAGTGGGCCCAAGCATGGCCCCATTGAACATGGGTTTGCATACAGACTATTGACTGACCCGCTTGGTGCTATCGTGAGGTCCACTGTAGAAAAAAGCCTATTGATTAATTCTGGGAGAAATTAGGCAAATGACAGATGTTAGAAATATTCTTCTTACATGTTATTCTTGATTTGTTGGTGATTCATGGATATGAAGCAATTTTCACTCAGTCAATGAATAAATCAATAAGCAAATGTATAAATTAATAAAGAAAAACAGTCCCAAGCCTAGGCCAATAATGAATACCCTAGGGTGTTTGAACCAAGGACTTTGATTAAACCCTGTAGCCCTGAGGTTCATTATTAAAACCTCAATAGCCTGCCCGATGAGACGTGCACTTGTAGCTGATGCTGGGAATCCGGCATCGTGCTCTTGGCTTTAGTAGATCTTAGGTATGAGTCCTTTTTATTAGTGTATCAATACATGGGTAAATAAAGAAACATCAATGAATAACGAAAAAGCGCTAGATGTTTCCTAATTATGAGACGATATAATGACATATAAATCTTCATTAAATGGTTTCTGAGGCACTGAGTTCCAGTAAGTGAAGAGTCCCAGGCTCTGCCCGTGTTGAACGGACACATAGGCAGATATATGTAAAACTCAACGTTGCTCCTGGGTCGGTGGTTAATTTTATTAAGAAAAGGGAGACAGAATAAGCAATCAACTACTACCTAATTAAAGAATACCGAGAGGAGGGACAATGTTAAGAATGTATGATGATTAAATCAGTTCTTCTCAATCGGTATCATTTTTGAGAAGCCCATGTAGTAGTTTTCCCGTGGGTGCTGGGTTTATGGACCGATATTAGTGTTATTTAGGACTCTCACCTTGGGTATGTAGATTTATGAATAATATTATTTTGTTTCTATTTTATTTAATTGACTGATTCTAAAGAGAGAGGAAGGGAGAGAGAGAGAAAGACAGGAACATCAATCTGTTCCTGTATTGTATGTGCCCTGACCAGGGATTGAACCAGAAACCTCTGCGCTTCCAGATGATGCTCTAACCAACTGAGCTATCTGACCAGGGCATAAATGATAATATTTGTTCTAAGTGAATGAAGGAAGGGATTTTTTTTAAAAGAGGGCAAACAATGAGGATGCTATGACATTAAAAAAGTTTATTAATCACACTCTACTGTTCTGAAGTTCATGTAAATAAAAAGGCATTGGGGTTCTGCCCACTTTAGGTAAAGGACATGGAAACAGTTACCTGTGATAATATTTTAGATCAGTTTGTACTTGTTATGAAAAAATGAAAAGAGTAACGAGTCATTCCATGAGTAAACAAAGTATAAACAAATAAGTGAGTAACTTTATAAAGCAGGGCTAAGCATGGATCATTGGTGAGAATATGTCAACAAACAAGAATGTAAATTTACCTAATTCTAATCACGGAGGGCCCACATAAAAGATTGTCTTACCTATGTGTGTAGGGTTTAATGGACAGAAGTTGGAATAAGCGTAGTTCTTAATTTTTCTACTAAGATATAGATTCAGCAGTTGTCGTCTGATTATCTTTATTATTATTTAAATAAAATGAAAAGAGGGCCATTCTTGGGATAATGGAATGTGCTAAAAACAGAGGTTTACAATCAGTCCAGTACAGCAGAGCTAAGTTCTCTTAAAGAAGTCTACACTGCTTCCATTTTCTAAAAACTTCCCTTTTACTCCACAGACACCCATCTGACTCAGTTATTATCCTGGGCCGAAGAGCGTGGCTGTCACTTCTGTGGGAAAGAGGCCCAGTAAGTAATGGAGTTCCTGTTCTTGGTTTGGAGGGGGTTAGTCATGTGATCCATGAATTGTTTCAAAAGAATGCATGGCTACTGCAAACGAGAATGAAGTCAGACTGTCATCCTTGGACCGCTACGGGGGATGTGGCATCAACCACCATTTAAGAGCAGTCCATTTTAGAACAACTGAGATACATTAAAAACAGTTAGATGGTTTTACATTCATTTTCCAAGCTGCTTAATATTCCACTTTATTCTTGCTCCATGTTTAAAAATATTTCTTTGTTGATGATGATCTAGGTTGTTAAATCATTGCTGGAGGGCACAGCTAGAAAGATAGAAAGTATTGTCAGTGCTCCAATTGTGGAGTAAGATGGTAGGTTTGTTGCACTATTTTTAAAATAAGAAGAAATTAAATGAAAGGTGAGCAGGCAGAGAATGGTCAAACTCATGGGATGGGTATGAAGGAAGGTTATTAATCTCTATTGCAACAATGAGGTCCAATTAAAAATAGATTTCATTTATTAGCTTTGTGGGAAATAAACCTATAAATAGCCCTCTGTAATATTCAAGGATATGATTCTTGAGTTTCTATGACTCATTGGAATAAATTTTTTATTATTAAATCCATGAATGAAATAAAGTACAGGGTCTATAGATTTTTGGTAAATATATGTTATAAGTTATTGAGTAATATGATTATTTCTCAGTTACTTAAAAGAGGTTAATCAATGGATAATATGGAGCATATACTGTGAAATAAGGTTGACTAGTCCTGCTACCCCCACTGATGCTCATATGAAGAATGTAGGACCTCATTTTCTTTGTACTTGGGTAAAGTCTGTAGAGATGCATGTGTAATAGTATTATTTAAGTTCTGGGTTTTAGTTGGAGACTTTTTTTTAATTTAGAAAATTAAATTTAATGGGGTAATATTGATCAACAAGAGTCCATAGGTTTCAGGTGATTGAACAGTAGATTTTTTATTATTTTTATGTAGTTTTATTTTATTTACATTTTATACTATTTTATTACATAGTGTATTTAAATTTTATATAGTATCTTTAGTATTTATTATTTAATATATATTTTTAGAAAAATGATGACCAAGTTATACAGAGTGGAGCAAAAGTTAGGTTTACAGTTGTTCATATGGAAAATAATACAACAGTTAATAAATAATAAGACAAGAATAAACTGTTTCATGTACTTAAAACTGTAAGCCCACTTTTGCCACATCCTAAAGATATCAAATTTTATATAATACATATTTTTAGAAATGGAGACAATCAAATTATTTCATTACTAATTAAATAAATAAATGAAAGAATTTAGAAAGTCATAAAGCAAAGAAGAGCTAGTTTTACTGGTGAGAATGTGCCGCTAGCATACTGGATTTTTGAATCTTTCCAATTTTGCACAAATAAATTTCATGAAAATGATTATTAGGATATTAACTAAGAGTAGAGAGTTACAAACCATATTCATGGGTTTGGAGGTTGAATTCAATGATGCTTCCTTACTGTGTTACTTAAAACTAAAAATTAGATAAGCTGAAAGTGAAGTAAGCCAGTTAGAGAAAGACAAATACCATATGATCTCACTTATATGTGGAATCTAATGAACTCAATAAAGTGACCAACAGAACGGAAACAGAGACGTGGCTAATGGAGCAGACTGACAGCTGTCAGGGGGGAGGGCGGTTGGGGGACTGGATGCAGAACAATACATGCACGTGTATATATATGTAAAACACGTGGACACAGACAACAGCGAGGGGTAGCCAGCAGGCGGGGGCTGAGGTGCAGGTGGAGGCAGGCGAGGGGTGAGGGATGGTGGGCGCACGGTGCTGTGTGCAGTGATGTTTTATTGAGTCGCGCACCTGAACCTGTATCCCAATAAATTCAGTGAAAGAAATAAGAAGTAAATACAACAAGCTGATAACTAAAAAGGAGTGTGGGTCCTTTCTGCACCACTAATGAGAATGTGGTGTGATCCAGGCTGATGATTGACCTGGCAGGACAAAAGTCAACGTCCCTTCAGAAACGTCTAAGGCAAGCTGTTTACAACTGGCTTCGTCCTTTACAGCATGAGCACACTGCCGCCAAGTCAATCATTCTCTAATAGTCCGGCCTTAGTTGTTGCTTCTGTGGGCAAATAGATTAGAGGCCAGTATATGTATAACTGCTTACATTCGTGTTCTCAGTTTGGGAGTTTGTTCATGGTTTTAAAGGAATTATTTTAAATAACTGGAGATATATCTCAGACCTTGGTTCATAACATATTCTCATCCTTGGTCAATAATATTTTTATTAAAAAAAATCTGAAGTCAAAAACACCAAGCATTGACCAAGGATGGGGAGATATTATGAACCAAGGTTCACTATTCATCTCTTTTAGGGCCACAAAGTAGTCATTCTAGTTTGGCCCCAGAGAGTATGTAGACATTCCTTCCTTGATGAAGATGAAGGTAGTTTACTTGTTGGGGATGGAGAACCTGGGAAGATGTAAGAAAGTTACATTGTTTCGGTTGTGAGGGAAGGCCACCTCTGGTACTTGTTCATGGACATATGAAAGAGACCAGCAAAGTCCCATGAACATGGTGTTGAGATGAAGCACGCTGTTGACCAGTCCATATGTGCAACCCAGAAGGGCACCAAGGAAAAATGAGGAGTATCCGGAGGTATTTGAATTAGGGATTTTAACCAAACTCTGTAGCTTTGAGGTCCTTACAAGATGATCCGTGGTTATTTCTTCTGTGTAAACGTGCTTGTGTTATAAGAAATGGGAATTCAGGATCCTTTACTTGGGCTTTATGTTCTTTGAGTATGGGTTTTATTTTTATACTAAATGAAATACTGAGTAAGGAAAGAAACGAAAGAGTGAGTGAATACCAGGAACGTCATGCATTGTTCAATTGTAAAACTATGTTTTGAAACATTTCGAAAGTACTGAATTCTGGGAAAAGGAGCAGGTCAGGGTTTCTCCCATTCAGAAGGGAGCAAACAGACAGGTATGCCTGAGATTAAATGTTGTTATTATGGATTGATGGTGGGTTGCTGGTTGTTTATTTTATTAAGAAAGGGGCAAAATGTGTGCATAAATAAAGTTAATTATCTAATTAAAAAACAGAACAATCATGGACCAGTGATGAGAATATGTCCTATGACAAGGATGGTTAGTTTAAGGTGGTTTACCGTGAGCATAGGGTCACACACTAAGACTATCAAAGTTTTTGTCCAATTATGTATAATTATAATAATGACATAATTATATATTGTTATAAGTGAATGAATCGATTCATATTTTATTTAAAAGATGAAAAGCACATAGCCATGAGGAGCCTTATTTTGAAATAAGGATAATGGTTAGCTTGTTTTACACAGCTGACATCCATATTTTTTAAAAACCCAGGCTTTTTCCATTATGCAAAATGTGTATGTAGACAGCTGCACATAATGGTACATATTGTAGTTCTGGGTTGTTGCCCTTTCACCATTTTGCCTCTTCTTTATGTAATGAACAATTGATAAAATTATTCGCTGGGTGGTTAAATGTGTGAGTGAATGAATGAGTGACTACATTAAATAGCGTTAGGTATAGGCCATTGTTAAGCATATGCCATGAAAAAAGGATTTCCCTTTATCCAGTCAATACAAGATCCATTAAAAGAGACAATTGAGACATTACCTATGTTAATACATTTGCACATACTTAGAATCGTCAGAGTCTGACTTGTGGATTAGGTGGTAGATTCAATGGTGTTCAGTATATTGTTTAAAATTAAATAATTTAGTAAGTAAAAGTGGTGATATTCTTGCACTAATGAAATCAAGTAAGTTTTATGTCTAATTTATTACATTTCCTATCCTTTAAAAATACTTAAAATTAGGTTTTTTCAAAAATTATTTTTAAAGACTGCATTTTTTCTTAGAGTTAAATACACAGCAAAGTTGACTTAATCAAATCTAATGATGAAGATTTTTGGCTGACAGCTTTGTGTTTAAGTAGCATAAATACCGAGAAGAGTAACATTTGAAGTTTACTTACTTGGTTAGGGGAACTGGGAACTTGTTGATGGGTGTTCACTGAAACATTTCAGTGGATAAATAGCTACATAAAAGTATAAAATTAAAGAATGCTGTACATCTTTAGTAAGTTAAAGAAAGCTATACAATAATGGGAATAGCTTATGAACCACAATGATGATTAGACCAGTTAATGATGATTAATTCAATTCTGCACAACTGATGACTCCTTATAAAAGGATGAAAGATACTTCATTTGTTTCCAGAGATGTTTGCTGTTCTCTTTCATATTTATATACAGTTGATTTCAACATTTTTCTCTTTGGAAGGTCTCAGTGACAGGGAGCACTTACATTGCAAACAGGGATCTGAGGTGTAAACTCCATGGGAAATGAGCATATGGATAGATCTTAGTAATATTCAAGAATCTTATTTTTGAGATGTTGTGATTCATATGCACTGAATATATTTTTACTGGATCAGTGGATGAATCAATAAAGAGATGACTGAAAAAAAAGAATGCAAAACTTGGGTCAGTGATGACTCTTGGAGTGGGGATTGGGTCTGAATCCCAAACTATGATTAATCCCCCTATCTGGTAATGTGAGGCAGACTGTTGCAAAGAGATAAGGTCAAGTCTTTGGGAAGTGAACACATGAACGATTAAAGACATATGTATATGAATGAAAATAGGGAGGAACACCCATGGACTAATGTGAAATTAGGTATTTTAATTAGTTTATGTTTGAAACACTGGGCTTCATAGACGAATATATCAAAGCTCTGAATCCTGTCCACAAGATGGACAGATATACTTAAGAGTCTGTGTTGTTGCTTTGATTATTTGGTGGATTGTTTTTATTACAAAAGGATAAAAATAAGTTCACATGAATAAACAATTGCTTAAATAATTGTCTTATTGAGAGAAGGCCAAATATGAACCAGTATTGAGAATGTGTCATATGACAAGTGTTACAATTAGTCTAATCCTATTCACTGAGTTTTCCTTAAAAATATTAACAGATCAGTTATGTATATGGCCATGAGCATGTAGACAGGGTATCCAATGCTCTTGGTCAATATCTTGGTTTTCATTGATATGTTATAGGACCCTGGTCGGCAAACTGTGGCTCACGAGCCACATGCGGCTCTTTGGCCCCTTGAGTGTGGCTCTTCCACAAAATACCACATGCGGGCGCTACCTCAGTAAGGAATGTACCTACCTACATAGTTTAAGTTAAAAAAAATTAAGCTCTCGAAAGAAATTTCAGTCATTGTACTGTTGATATTTGGCTCTGTTGACTAATGAGTTTGCCAACCACTGTTATAATGGAATGAAGGAGTGCATTTTTATATAGATTAGTTATTAAAAGAACCAATGAGGAACACATGTTATGAACCAAAGATGGTGATTACTCAAATGTTTTTCAGGAAAATGGACTTCTAGGTGTGCCCCTGCTTTGGTGAGAGTACACATTGGAACTTGCACAGAGAAATTCTTTAGAAAAATTAATTTACTTCATGCCTAATTATATACACAAGTAAATAATCACTAGACATATAACTCAGAAAAATTTGTGCATTGTTGGGGAGAATATGCCATCAAAGACTTTCATTTATTCAATTTTGCACAAGTGAGGTTCACAAAAGCAATCACTGAGCTGTGACTTTTATGAATAGGGAGTATGTAGGCCAGGGACAGGCAGCCTTTTTATACCTACCGCCTACTTTTGTATCTCTGTTGTAGTAACATTTTCTAACCGCCACCGGTTCCACAGGCATGGTGATTTATAAAGTAGGGAAGTAACTTTACTTTATAAAATTTATAAAGCAGAGTTATAGCAAGTTAAAGCATATAATAATAATTACTTACCAAGTACTTTATGTCAGATTTTCGCTAAGTTTGGCAGAATAAATCTTTATCAAACAACTTACTATAGTTAAATCTATCTTTTTATTTATACTTTGGTTGCTCCACTACCACCCACCATGAAAGCTGGAACGCCCACTAGTGGGCAGTAGGGACCAGGTTGACTACCACTGATGTAGACAGATACTTATGACTGATAATGATCCTTCTTCTCAGGTTGGTGCCCATTGTATTATTTAAAAATAAAAATTAAATAAGCCAAAAATTAAATACGGCCTGTATGACGAGATTATGGAATGAACCAAGTTTATAACTGACCTGATACTGCAAGACTAGCTTTCATCAAAAAATATCTAATTACTGACTCTTTCTTTCTCTTGCACTTTTGCATTTTTTCCATGTGAACACACCACGAATGATCTCATCACTCTCTGGTGATAAAGTTCTTGGGTAAGGAGAGAAGAGATTTATGTAAGTAACCAGAGTTTATGTTCTTGGGTTGTGAGGTTGGTTTCTGGGTGTTACTTCAATTTTTCAAAGCAATAAATGAACATATTAATAAATAAAACCAAATAACACCAGCATAGGCCCGAATTGGGATTTGTGGTTAATCTGAATCAATACTACTAAAATCCTGTAAGAAAGATGAAAGATATCCCATTAATCTTCAGGCCTACCTCACACTGTGCTTTATTTTTGCATTGCAATTCATTTAAGTGCTTCTCTTCTGATTAAAAATTTAGACTAATTCCCTGAGGGAATTAGAGGAAGATAGACAAAATTGTTGGGGTTCTAGTTTGAAGTAAGGTTATGATACAAAATTATTATTCATTGAGCCACCTTTAAATGAAAGCATGGGCCAATGGAGTTCATACGAAGCAAGGATGTTGATTTATATGTGCAAAAAGGTATGCCACGCATGCGTACACACATGCATGTGCACACCCACAAATTGCAAAACGTGCCCTCATCTATTCAAAGACGGGATATGGGCATTTGGACAGCTATTCGTGGTATTTAAGCATATGGTTCTTGGGCTTTTTGGTTCATGAGATTTGATTGTATTATTAGTGAATTGATGAATAAAGTAATAAATAATGCATAAATAAAGGGGAAGAAAAGATGTCCAGTCTAGACCAATGATAAATATTCTGAGATGTATGAGCCAAAGGTTTTGATTAAACTCTAACACAGCTCCAGTCTAAGAAAAGGTTTAGTTATTTCCTGTGCGGGAGAGAGGCTGACCGCAAACGATAGGAGTAGTAAAAATCTAGTAAATCTAGTTCTCAGCTGCAGTGCTCCGTGTTTGTGAGATGTCTCCCAAGCGAAGCAATGCAAGAGTGAAGACGTGTCGGTGCGTGGTGGACAGTTACGCAAGTCTGCAGGGAAGCAAGGCTGATTATGAATTCTCTTGTTTCCTGAAGTACCGAGTTTCAGAACCTAAATCGACTGAGTCTCTTATTGTTTCCTCATAAAGGGTATATCCTATTCCATGAGAGGCCATGTTTTGGATTGGTGGTGGGTTGCTGGTTTTTGGTTTTATTTAAAAAAGAAACAAGTCATTTACATGAAAAATTATTGTTTAAATAATGCCTAATGGAAGAAAGACCTGATAGTAGGTATGATCACAACAGTTCTGTTTATTGGCTATAATTGAAAAACAAAAATGGCTCTAGCCATCTGTGGACAGTGAGCGTATGGACAGATACTAGACTTAGTCAATGTGTGTCTTGGCTTGTATTTCTTTTCAATTTATTATTAAAAGTGAATGAATGGCCTGACCAGGCAGTGGCACAGTGGATAGAGCGTCGGACTGGGATGTGGAGGACCCAGGTTCGAGACCCTGAGGTCCCCAGCTTGAGCACGGGCTCATCTGGTTTGAGCAAAAGCTCACCAGCTTGGACCCAAGGTTGCTGGCTCGAGCAAGGGGTTATTTGGTCTGCTGAAGGCCCATGGTCAAGGCACATATGAGAAAGCAATCAATGAACAACTAAGGTGTCTCAATGCACAACGAAAAACTAATGATTGATGCTTCCCATCTGTCCGTTTGTCTGTCCCTATCTCTCTCTCTCTGATTCTCTCTCTGTCTCTGTAAAAAAAAAAAAGTGAATGAATGAATGAAGGAGTTTCTATTCTGGTCAGTTCTTTAAAAGAAGTATCTTTTAATAAATGTTTGGATGAATATGTGGTAGATATACACAATTGAAGACTCCTCAACTATAAGAAAAGATGAAGTATTGCCAATCGTGACACCATGTAGATCTTGAGAATAATGTGCTAAGCGATAGAAGTCAGACAGAAAAAGTAAAAACCCATGTTGATTTCACTCGTGTGGGATATAAAATTGTGAAAACAAAGAACAAACAAAAAGAAACCTCGTTATCAAAGGGAGAGGTTGGGGGTGGAGGGTCAAATATAAGGAGGTGAGCACAGGATGCCATGTACAGATGTGTCATCGAATTGTACACTATATCATCTTATTAACTAGTGTCACCCCAATACACTTGATTTAAGAAATAAATGAAGGCAGAACATGGGTCAGTGAAGGATAGGTGTCCTGGAGCAAAGATAATGATTAAATCATTTTAGATGAAGGAAAAGAAATCTATAGACTTATCTCTGTTTGGACAAAGGGCTTGTCAGCAGTTGCATGAAATAGTATTTCGATTCTGGATTGCTGGCAGGGTTTATTCTTTTTCGTTAAAAAGAAATGAATAAATGATCAAATTATCCCTTGGATAATTAAATGAGAGAAACATGAGTGAGTCAGTAAATGTATTAATTAAGGTAAATCTTGGGCTAATCCTTCATGGCACACTCTAAGCAATTCGTGAACATGGTCCTTAAAAAAGATTAATGAGGCTGTGAGCAGTGTGGTTAGGGAGTAAGTACACAGATGGATAGTACTAGTTATGTTTATTTAACAGTGTTTATGACACTAATTAACAATTAAGCAGTAAATATGTCAGTACATAAAAAGTAGTCATTCTCGAGTTGATAATGAGAACATGATAGGGAACAAAACTTAAGATTAATATATTACCTGATGGCTCCAGTTCATTAGAAAAAAGTCATGTGTCCTGCTTCATTATTTGTAAAGTGTGCATTTTACTTTACAGAATGGAAATTATAGCTGATTCAATACTAATAAAATTTTTAGGTTTTACTCCTGTGGCAAGGAGCCTAGAGAGTATAGAGAGTATAGTAGATAATAATGAAAACTCAAATTAAATCCTTGGTTTAGATGGTTTGTTCCTTGTGATATTATGTCAAAGGAATAAATACTAAATACATAAATAAAGTCAAAGATGCCACACAGGGACCAATAATGGCAATTAGTGAAATGTTTATGATCAATCCAATTCAGTGCAACCAAGGTCTCTTAGAAAGAATGAAGGAAGGGCTTTTTAACAATTGTCAGTTTCTAATAGAGTATTTTATTTTGTACCATGGTTAATTTAAACATTTATTCAGTGATAAATATCTAGGCTATTTACTCCTCCAAAGGAGAGCAGAGAGGAAAGGGAAGATAGTACATTGTGAGACATGATGGTAGTTGACTAATCATCGTATTGTATTAGTTATCTATAGCTGTGTAACAAATTACCCTATGAGGTAGTGGTTTTAAACAACAGGAAACACTTGTTCTCTGTCACAGTTTCTTTGGGGCAAAAATCCAGGAGAAGTTACTGGGCATTTTGGGCTGAGGGTCTGTTGTGTGGTTGCAGACAAAATGGCAGGTTGAACGGCAGTCACCGGGAAATTTGGGCCTGGAGGCTCTGCTTCCACTGCCTACTCATGTGACTGGAAACATGGTGCAGATTTTGGTGGGAGGCCACAATACCCTCATGGCCCTCCTCAGAACTGCTTGAGTATCCTCACAACATGACAGCTGACTTCCCCTCAAGCGGTAACTCCAAGTGAGTGGAAGGTGGAAGCCTGGGCATCTTTATTCACATTCTGAACGCAGCAGTCCTACACCATCACTGCCATTGGTATTCTGTTGGTCACAGAGGCAGGCATGGTTTAATGTAGGAAACGACACAAGGCTATGGATACCAGCAGTCAGGGATTACTGGGAGCCATTTTGGAGGCTGGCTACTCCATGTACCATCTTTAAAACACAGAAAATTAGATAAAAGAAGGGTAAACGTAGACAGAGAATAAATATGGGATTGATGTGAAGCAAAGAAGTTGATAAACTATGTGTATGACACTAAGCTTCATTGTGAATAAGAGGTAGTTTCTTAGGTTTATGAGAAAGAAGCCTATAGATACAGCTTAGTAAAGTAATATTCTGGGATTTTGTTTTCAGGTTTTTTTGATTCGTGTATATTAACATTGTTATTATTAGTGACTTAATGAGGTAATCAATAAACAAAGGTATACATGAATGAAAAAAAGGGTGCCGGGTTTGGACCAGTGATGAACATTCTGTGGTCTCTGAATTAATGATTTTGATAAAACCCTATAACTCTGAGATCAGAGACCTAGTTAAGCCTGTGTGATAAACAAGCTTACAGCAGAAGTTAGTGACATTTGGGACTTGCTCTTAGTCTACTAAGGTTTTTAGGTCAAGACTATTAAACTATAATTGAATTTATAAATGGTTAAATAAATAAATGAAGATGAGAGCCACCTGTGGCCTCATTATGAGAGTGTGTAGTGTATTCACTATTAATATATTTCCGAGGCACTCAGTTCCAACATAAATTAAGTTGGATACTTATTTGGCTAAGGAGCATATAGAAATAAGTAACTAGAAGTCAGTGTTGTTGTTCATTGTTTGCGAGGTGCTGGTTGCTTATTAAAAACAAGAAAATGTCATCTAGTTAGTTCTGAGAGCAATGAGCACATGAACAGCTGTTCATACCATTCAGACATCTAATTCACCTTGTGTGTCTGTGGATATTGATGAAATTATGAGTGCAAGTATAGGCATTCATCTCTCAAACAATGATTTTGAACAGGATAGAGCAGGATTTCTCAGCCTCACACTATTGACACTTGGGCTGGATAATTCTTTGGGATGGGGGCGGTCCTGTGCAGTATAGGGTGTTGAGGAATTGTAGTGGACTCTACTCACTGGATGCTGACATTGGCCACCCCTCTTCTGGGTTCAGCAATCAAAAATGTCTCCAAACATTAATTAATGTCCTCTGGGGCAACATTGTCCTCATGGAGAGCCATGGGGGATAAAGCATGGACCACTAAGGAGTATGTGTTAAAAAAAACACACTGAATTATTCGTCCTGTTCTACTTTACTGATAATCAGATCAAGAAAATAAACTAGGCTCTTTCCCTCACTTAAAATATTTCATTTTAATTCAAGTATAGTTGGTATACAATATTCTATTAGTTTTAGATACACAACATAGTGATTTGACATTAATTCTAGTAATCACCTGTCAAGTTGGTTGTATTTGTAACTTTTTGAGGCAACTCCCTCATGTTTTCTATAGTGGTCACACCAGTCTTCAGTCCCACCAACAACGCACAGTCATGCTGACTGGTTCCCTTCACCTTCATCACCTGTTTGTGACACCTCCCCTCGGGCAGCAGCCACCAACCCTCTGGTCTCTGTTTCTATGAATCAGATTTTTTTAAATTGTTATGTATTTTTAGATTCCACATAAAAGTAAAACCATACAGTACTTGTCTTTCCCTGTCTGACTTATTTCACTTAACATAATACCATCTAGGTCCATCTGTGTTACATTGATCTATACTGCAATTAGGGGTTTTTTTCTTCTTTTTTACATTTTATTTTTTAATTATGGTTATTATTATTATTTTATGAGTTTTAGGTATGTAGCATAGCAGTTAGAAAATTATACAATTATATAAGGTCTACCGGAAAGTTCTGTTCATTTTTGGAATAAAACAAAATACAAATTTTTCTTGCCGTCAATAAACTTTATTAAATAATATAATTCCATTATTATTAATAATTTCTTGCCAGCGTGAGGGCAATTTATATATCCCATTTTTGAAAAATGTTTTATCTTGATGCGAAAAATTGAACCAGTGCTTGTTTGATACCTTCTTCATTTTTGAATTTTTTGCCCTTCAAAAAATTTTGTAAGGACAAAAACAAGTGATAGTCAGAGGGTGCTAAGTCTGGGGAATATAGTGGATGCGACAAAATTTCCCAGCCTAGTTCTGCAATTTTTTGACGAGTCCCCAAAGCAGCATGTGGCCTGGCATTATCATGATGCAGTACGATGTTCTTCCTATTGAACATCGCCGGCCTCTTTTCTAAACTTTGTTTTAGTTAATTTGCTATTCAGTATGTATACATTAAGTGATAAAAATGGAGAGGCACACGTGCCAAATAAACGTGCTTACGTGTCGAAACTTGTGATAGACACGGACAGAACTTTCCGGTAGACCTTATATAATTTATGAAGTGATCCCCTGATAAAATTCTAGTTACCCACCTGACATAGTTATACAATATTATTGACTCTATTCCCTGCGCTGCACTTGACATTCCTGTGACTGTTTTGTAACGACCAATTTGTATATACTTCTTAACCCTTTCATCTTTCCATGCAGCCTCCCAACGCTCTTCCTACCTGGAAACCATCAGTCTGTGTATATATGAGTCTGCTTCTGTTTCGTCTATTTTATTTTATTATTTGAGAGGGAAGAAGTGAGAGAGAGAGAGACAGAGAGAGAGAGAGAGAGAAGCATCAGCTTGTTGTTCCACTTTATTGTGCACCCATTGATTGCTTCTTATACGTGCCCTGACCAGGCTGGAACCAGCACACTCGGAACTGAGCCAGCCAGCCTGGTGCTCTGGGATGTTTATGTGCTTGATTCTGAGGGTTATTTATAGGTTTTAATATTTCAGAAAAATTCATGGGCACATATCTAAAGAAAACAGAAGGTACCTTTCATTAACTGATGATAAGAAAGTATTATAAAACCTATATCATTTTATTAACCAATGTCAACCCAATAAATTCAATAAAAATAAATAGTAAAAACTGAAATAAGAATGTATTCTGAAGAAAAACAGTTAGATTATTCCAATTCCACAGAAGCAAGCCTGTTTAGGATAAGAAGGTGGCGGGCATTTCCATCACTCAGAGTTGATTACTACTCCATTTTGTTTTTGCCGACAGCTCATTTAAATCTTCATACATGACCTAGGCTATGGACTCTTTAAGGGGAACATGAAAGAAAATTGTTGATAATGTCAGGGATCTTGTTCTGGGGTACGGTGGTAGGTTCTGGGTCATTGTTGTACCATATTTAAAACATAGACAAAGTAAGCAAAAAAGATCAAGCATGGATCAGCAGTGAGGACAGGATTTCTGAGAAGCAAGGAATTTAAACATGTATTGTGTGACAGAGATTCAGCTATTGATCTTAGCAATTTCAAGGTTCTTATTGAGATTCGGAGGATTTTTATGTGTCAATTTTGTTATTGTTAGTGAATCAATGAATAAGTCAATAAATCAACATGGAAATGAGTGAAGAAAAAGTGCCAAGCCTGAACCAGTGATTAGTGTCCTGGGGTGTCTGAGTTAAGCATGTTGATTAAGCCTGATAGCTGTGAGACCCATTAGAACAGGAAAATTACACCATTATCTCTGTGGGAAGTGAGCGCAGAGCAGAAGTTAGGGAGTGTCAGACTTTGTCTTTGGTCTATGAAAGTTCTTGAGCATGGATTCTACTTTTACAAGTAAATTAAGGCGTGAATAAAAGTATAGAATATGTACATTAAGGAGGGTCTTGATTAGACCAATTATGAGAGGATGTAATGAATAAGAAATAAGATGAATACAATTGGGAAATGTGGAGGTTTCCAGTAATGTCAATAGAGCGAGTCCCTTAGAGTTTTGGGTAAGGAATGGAAAAAGACGATTGTGTTCAAGAGTCAATGGTGCTGTTGATGAGAAGCAGATTTTTTGATGCTGCCTCCTTTTTAAAAATACTTTTTTTTTGTATTTTTCCAAAGCTGGAAACGGGGAGAGACAGTCAGACAGACTCCTGCATGCGCCCGACCGGGATCCACCCGGCACGCCCACCAGGGGGCGACGCTCTGCCCACCAGGGGGCAATGCTCTGCCCCTCCGGGGGCGGGGGGGTCGCTCTGTTGCGACCAGAGCCACTCCAGCGCCTGGGGCAGAGGCCGAGGAGCCATCCCCAGCGCCTGGGCCATCTTTGCTTCAATGGAGCCTCGCTGCAGGAGGGGAAGAGAGAGACAGAGAGGAAGGAGAGGGGAGGGGTGGAGAAGCAGATGGGCGCCTCTCCTGTGTGCCCTGGCCGGGAATCGAACCCGGGACCCCTTGCATGCCAGGCCAACGCTCTACCACTGATCCAACTGGCCAGGGCCTAAAAATACTTTTTTAGAGCAGTATTAAGTTCACAGCCAAATTGAACAGGACATCCAGAGATTTCCCATAATCCTCCTGTCGCCACACATGGATAGCCTTCCCCATTGTCAGTATCTCCCACCAGAGCAGTACATTCATTACAACAGATGAACTTATAATGACATGTCATTATCACTATAGTTTACATTCCTATTTGCTCTTGTTTGTAAATTCAGTGGCTTGCGACAAGTGTCCATCACTGCAGTGTCATACAGAATATTTCACTGCCCTAAAAATTCTCTGTGCTCTGCCTCTTCATCCCTCTCTCCCCTCTAACCTCTGGACACCTCTAATTTTTCCTTTGTCACCAGTATTGTTTTTTCCTGGTTGTCCTGTGATTGGAATCACAGTTTGTAACCCTTTCACATTGTCTTCTTTCACTTATAGAAATAAGTGTCTCAGGTTCCTCCACGCCTTTTCATGGCTTGAGAGCTCACTTCTTTTTAGTGCCGAATAATCTTCCATTGCCCGGATGTAACACAGTATATACATTCACCTCATGAAGGGTATCTGTGTTGCTTCAAAGTATTGGCAATTACGAATAAAGCTGCTGTAAACGTTCATGTGCGGGTTTTTGTGTGGACATAAGTTTTTAATTCCTTTTGGGTAAATACCAAGGAGTGCAATTGTTACATCATTTGATAAGTATGTTTAGTTTTGTGAGAAACTGCCACACACCTAGTTGTATCTCATTGTGGTTTTAATTTGATGACATCTGATGTGAAGTCTCTTTTCATATGCTGATTTGCCATCTGTGGATCATCACTGATGATGTGTCTGTTGAGGTCTTTAGCTCATTTTTTAATTGAGTTGTTTGTTTTTTATTGATTTTTAAGAGTTCTTTGTTGTGATTTTGAATAACAGTCATTTATCAGAGGTATCTTTTGCAAATATTTTTTTCCCAGTCTGTGGCTTCTCTTTTGTTCTCTTGATAGTTTTTTTTTTTTTTTGTCAGAGAAGAAACTCTTCATTTTAATTAAGTTCAGTTTATCAATTATTCTTCATGTATTGCATCTTTACTGTATTTACAAAGTCATCAACAAACCCAAAGTCATCTAGATTTCCTTCTATGTTATCTTATTGAACTTTTATTGTTTTACATTTAACGCTTTGGTCTATGATCTCTTTTATAAAATACTTTACAAATTAATTTTTAAATTGAATTTATTGGGGTGACATTGGTTAATAGAATTATGTAGGGTTCACGTGTACAGTTCTATGATACATCATCTGTATATTGCACTATGTATTCACCAGGCTAAGTCAAGTCTCCTTTCATCACCATCTATCCCTGGTGTACCCCCACCCTCCTTCCCTCCCCTCTTTTCCCTCTGGCAGTCACCATATTGTTGTCTCTATGAGTTTGTTCTTTTTTCCTACTCTCTTCACCTTTTTCACCCAGCCCCTTCAAACAAATTGATTTTTAACAGTTTCTTTAAATACATTAACCTAAACACTTGTGATCCATTTGGAGTTAATTTTTGTGGCTGCCAGTCCTCCAACTTTGTTCTTCTTCAATATTATATTGACTATTCTGGGTCTGTTGCCTATTCATATAAATTTTAAGATAAAATCAATTAATCTACATCCACAAGATTACTTTTAGGGTTCTGATTGGAAAGAACCAATCTCTCGACAATATTGAGTCTTCTTGTCCATGGACATGGAACATTTTTCCATTTAATTAGTTCTTCTTTGATTCCTTTCATCAGAGTTTTCTATTTTTTTCATATAGGTCTTGTATCTATTTTGTTAGATTTCTCCATAAGGATTTTATTCTTGTGCTTGCATGATGGAAGTAGTACTGTGTTTTTAATTTCAATTGTTCATAGATGGTTTATAGGGAAGTGATTGACTTTAAGATATATTTTCTACACAGATGACTCTGTCATTTGTTAACAGAGATAGTTTTATTTCTTCCTTCACTAATAGTGCACCTCTTATCTTTTTCTTGCTTTATTGCATTAGCTTATAATGTAACTTAACTTACAGTGTTGAAAAAGAGTGATGAGAAGGACAGCCTTATGTTGTTCCCGATCTTCGTGAGAAAGCATCTCCTTTCTCATCATTAAGCATGGTGTTAGCTACAGGTTCTTTCCTAAGTTGAGGAAATTCCTCTATATTCATAGTTCTTGAGAGATTTCATCATGACTTGGTGTTGTGTTTTGTCAGGTGCTTTTTCTGCATCTATTGACATGATGATGTGATTTTTCTTCTTTAACCTGTTGACAATGACGTTAATTGACTTTGAATGTCGAGTCAGTGTTGCATGCTTAGGATACATTTCAGTTGGTCATTGTGCATTTATTTTTGATACATTGCTGGGATTTAACTTGATAATATTTGTAGAGAATTTTTGCATTTATTTTAGGACAGGTGTTTATCTGTAGTTTTCTTATAATGTTTTTGTCTACTTTTGGTATTAGGGTAATCCTGGCCTGACAGAATGAGTTAGGAAGTATTTTCTCTATATGTTCTGAAGGAGATATAAAATAGAACTGGTATAATTTTTCATAAATGTTTGGTAGAATTCACCAGTGAACCTACCTGGACCTGATGCTTTCAGTTTTGGAAGGTTATTAATTATTGATTCAATTTCTCTAAAAGATATAGGCCTATTCATTTTGTCTATTTCTTCTTATATGAATTTAGGCATATTGTGTCTTTTGAAGAATAGGTCTATTTAATCTAAGTTATCACATTTGTGGTCATAGAATTATTCATAGTATTCTTTGTCTATATTGTTAATGTCCGTAAGAACTATACTTGTTTCTCCTCTTTCATTTTTGATATTTTTATTATTATTATTATTATTTTTACAGAGACACAGAGAGAATCAGAGAGAGGGATAGATAGGGACAGACAGACAGGAACAGAGAGAGATGAGAAGCATCAATCATCAGTTTTTCGTTGCGACACCTTAGTTGTTCATTAATTGCTTTCTCATATGTGTCTTGACCATGGGACTTCAGCAGACTGAGTAACCCCTTGCTCAAGCTAGCAACCTTGGGTCCAAGCTGGTGAGCTTTGCTCAAACCAGATGAGCCCGCGCTCAAGCTGGTGACCTCGGGGTCTTGAACCTGGGTCCTCCGCATCCCAGTCTGACACTATCCACTGCGCCACCGCCTGGTCAGGCATTTTTTATATTATTGATAGTAATTTATGTCCCCTCTTTTTAACTTAGTTAGCCTGGCAATAAGCTTAATAATTTTATTGACCTTTTCAGAGAACCAGATTTTGGCATTGATTTTTCTCTACTGATTTTCTGTTTTAAATGTTATTGATTTATGCTTTAATTTTTGAGATTTATTATTATTATTAAAGATTTTTTTTCAATAACAGTTTAAATTCAATGTTACTTTGTATTAGTTTCAGGTGTACTGCATAATGATTAGATAATCATATACTTTACAAAGTGTTCTCCACTACTGATAACCCCTGTTCTACTGACTGATTCAATGAATTCAACTCTTTAGATTCCACATATAAGCGAAGTCATGCAATATTTTTCTTTCTGTGTCTGGCTTATTTCACTTAGCATAATGCCTTCCAGGTTTATACATGTTATTGCAATTGATAGAAACTCCTTTTTTAAGGTTGAATAATATTTCATTGTGTGTATAGCACATTTTTTTTTATCTATTCATTTGTCAACTGACACTTGGTTCTTCTTTTCTAATATATGCCTTCAATGGGCCCGAGTTTGAGACCCCTGCTAAGCATTGCTTGTGCTGCATCCATTTTTCTAAAGGAAAAGAAACAGGAAATATTTATAGAAATGTCTATTTTATTGAGTATATATCTCTTTGAATGAGAAACAGTTATGGTCACATGTTGACAGTGTATCATATGGTAAATGTTGTGATTGGTTAGATTATGTTCCCTAAATTTCATTAACAACCCCCAAATTGAATCAGTTATTTCTGTGACTAACAAGTAGATAAATAGAGATTAGTATTGTTCAGGATTTATATTTAGTGCTTTTGCATTCACAGTTGCTGAGGTATTGTTATAATTAATGAAGTTGCAGCATAATTATTTAAAATAAGAGAAAGCACAGATTGATGAGTACCATATTTTATGAAATGATGATAATTATTAAATGCATTTTCACTACTGATGTTTATAGAAAGAAAAGTTCCTGGCCTGCTTTCATTTTTGAGAGGGAACATGTAGATCATTGCATTTAATAGTATTTCTGTTCTGCATGACTGGTTGGTTTCCCAGTTTGACTTTTTTTATATAATGAGTAATTTACATGGGTAAATCATTCCATTAGCAATTAAATAAGCGATTAAGTTAATGAATAAATGAACCTATAAAATAAAATCATGTATAAGACATTTAGAATGTGAAATAAGGATTTAAATATACCCAATTCTGCAAAATTAACATCCATTAAAACAATGGTTTCTTCTGTTAAAACTGTTAAACGATAAAGGCTTTTTGATAGATAGTGTTCATATTCTAATGTAAATTCAACAGTGGCTATTATATTACTTAAAAGTTAAAGTAAAATACTGGACTCATTAAAAATGACCAAAGTTGATCATTATTTAGTTCCATATAATTAAACTACATTAAAATGTAGGTTAATTGTACTTTGTCCTCCACAGAGTAACTACAGGACAGCAGACTTGTTCATTTTCTAAGAAACAAAATCTTGGCAGTTAACTCTGTGGATAAAGACCATAGTAGGTAAGACTCGAAGTTCCCACCCTTGGTTGCAATGTTTTATTCACAAGTGTTTAGTGGTTTTTTTTCAAAAGAATCAATGCCTATAAAAGAAATATTGCCCCCCCCCCAGTATGGACCAGTGATGGGAAGATGATCCGAATCAAAAATTATATGTAATCTAATTTGGGACAACTGAGGGAATTAAAAAATAAAGCTATTGATCCTTCATTTATTTTCAGAACAATTTAATTATTACACTTAATTTCCTCCACAAACAACTTAAACTTTGGCATATTGATAGAGTCCTGGCTGATACCCATGTACATGGCCGCCTATAGCCAACAGAAGGCGTAGTGTTTGAGAAGAGATTAAAGATGGGTTTCATTTTTAAAACATGGGCTAATTAAATAAAAGAAATGCACAGAAAGACCAAAGGTGAAACTGGGTCTGTTACGAAGCCGGGATGTTCATTGATCACACGTGTTCCCTGAGGTCCGCTGTTAAAGCAGATTTAGTCTATTCACTTCATGAGGAAAGAAACACTAATGGGAAGATCTTGTTCCTGGCATTTTATGATTGTATTGTTATCGTGGATCAATGAACAAATAAATAAATGAAAGCATAATGGAATAGAAACATGCCTGGACCAATGATGAGTACCATGGGGTATCTGAAACGGGAGTTTTGATTAAACCCACATGTAACTCTGAGGTCCACTACAGAAGATAGTTATGCCCTCTGTGGGAAATGAGCCCATGGTATCTTGTGCTTGGGCTTTGTGAATCTTTGGTGGGATGTATTGTAATTTTTATTATAAAATTGACCCTAAAATAACTAAAAAGTATTGATGTATGAAAAAGGAGGATAGGTCACTCACCTATTATTAAGGGATTTAATGAAACATGGATTATTATTAAAAGTTGACTGAGCCTTGACCTCCAGAGAATTAGAAGTAAAGGCTCTTTCTGCTCTGGAAAGGAGTATATGGTCATTTGTACATTAACAGTCAGAGTTTTTGTTCTGTGTTGGTGGGTTGCTGAGTGACTGTTTTATTAAGGAAATGGAAACACATTTACTCATATAAATAGTTGGTTGAATAACCACATAATTGAAAGCCAAGCAGAAACTGATGATGAGAATATTTTATATGACAACACTTAATTAATCTTTTTACTGATTTTTACTAAAACAGAGGCAAGTCTGTTATTTGCGATGGCAGTGTTCTGTGCTTTTGCCTGGTAAATAAGATCACAAGTCACAGATACTGTTGTCTTTGTATAAGAGAAAGGAGGTATAATTTTATATCTTAATCTATTTTTAAACATTCTGCAAACCACAGACCAATGAGGAACGCATGTTTTGATATGAGGATACTGATTCATACTGATTCATCTTGTTTTCCAACACATATTTTAGGAAATATTTTAGGCACTTCTATTTTTTGAAAGATGTACCTGAACCTTTCCAGGCTATAGCAATTTTCATTCTGGGTTGGTGTTTAACCATTTGGGGTCTTTAGAAAAACGAGGACGTGATGTTACTTATTATTCCCTGAATAATAAGATAAATCAGTGAATGAATCAGTAAATACATATCATGGAGGACTGATAAGATTGTATCATGAAACAGATTAAATATGTCCAATTCTGTATGAATAAGTACAATAGAGTGATGATCTTGGCTCCCCCTCTGTAGGTAGCAAGTCCAGTCAGATGTCTTTAATTGTTATATATGGTTTTTATTTTGTATTGAGCAGTGAATTCAATGGTGTTCATGTTACTTAATAGTAAAATTTCAGTAAGTGAATACAAGATTGCCATTCTTGGGAAAATGATGAGAATATGATATGAGATAGAGTTTATGATTAATCTAGTATTTCTGACAAATTTTAATTTAAAAAGCTGGCTCTCTCTTCATTTTAAAATATTGGCAATTTTTTTTTTTTATAGAGTGAACAACACAGATTTCATCATTTTCTGATTGTGAGGACCCTGGCTGTCTCTTCTGGGTCTAAGGAGCATCAAGACTGATGTAAGTAAACATCAGTTCTCAGCTGAGAGGAGGTTTCTCTTGGCTCCCACAAAATTATTTTGATAAAATAAATAGTTAAATAATATGTGGAATTAAGGAATATCAGTTGTGAGCTCATGATTCGAATGTGTCACGAACTAAAATTTATGATCAATTCAGCCCAACTAAGGACCATCATGAAAGTGATGGAGGGTATTTCACATATTTTCAAAGCAGTTTAAGTTCCCATTCATGTTCTTGTCACCTTTGCCTAATGTAGTCATTCATTAAAAAAGACCTCAGTTGTTAACTCTTTGTGGCTAGAGTACCTTCAGAGGTGGCAGATGCCAGTTTTGTCATTTGTGGGCTAAGCTGACAGGTCTCCAGTTATTGATTACACCAACTTTAATATGGACAAGTCCAGTGAGAGAAGCAGATGGACACTGATCATAAGTAAGGACTTGATATGAAGGATGTTGCCGATTAAACCCCAGTGTAAATAAAGCAGAGGTTTCTTGTGAGTAGGGCTTGAGTCTGTTTGCTCCATGTGAATAAGGACAAGAAACAGATCTTGGCCGCATTTAAGGGTTTCATTCCCAGTTTTGTGTCATTAGAATGTATTGATTATATAATTATTATTCATGAATCCATGAATGAATGAATCAGGTCAAAAAGGCATACATGAGTGAAGCGACAGAGAGAACAATGCCTGGATCAATGGTGGGTATTGGTGGAGGTATCTGCATCAACACACACCTTTGATTAAGCCCTCTGCCGTGACTTGGAGGTCCATTATGGAAAGAGAACCAGTCAATATTTCCAGTAGAAATTAGCTAAGAGTAGGAGTTAATAAAATTCAATAAACTTGTTTCTGGGCTTTTGTGATTCATGGATATAGATTATATTTTTTCAGGTGAATCAATGCATGAGTAAGTAAGGCAATATATATATGAAAGACTAAGAGGCTTACTCAGAACAATTAGGAGAGCGCAACAAAATACCTAGTAATATTAATGCAATTTTGAGGTAAAATGAACAGATTTAGTCTCTAATCCTCTTTCACATGAAAGAAATTAGTACCTTCAGTTAAGAAGCAGTGTTTTGAGTTTTTGTAGTTTGTTGGATATTATTTTTGTTATATGTAAAAAAAGGGAATGCTTTTGCCTCAGTACTTCCTTAAATAACCATCTAATTAATAGATGTTCATATAGTTGGAGATTTGTAATCATTGTAGACCTTAATCCTGGGATAGGTGGTAGACTTGAAAGCATTTATTATATTACTTAAAGCTAAGAATTCAATAGTGGATTAATAAAATTTGCATTTTTGAGCCGAAGATTACTGTTCTCCAGTTCTGCATGACTAACAGCCATTAAAAATTCTAAATCTAGTCTAAATCTGCTTGTTCCTCTCCAGTGTACGGCTGAATTGTCATCATGAGCAAGGAGCATAAGAGCTAATATAAGGAAGTCCCTTAAGTTTACATTCTTTGTTTGGAATGTTTGTTCATGGGCGTTATCTTAAGAACTCTAAAGTAATCATTCTGTAATACATACATGAAATAAATAAAACACTCCAAGTGTGGGCCAATGATGGGAATGTGGTATAAACCAAAAATTATGTTTACTCTAAATCAGTACAACTGAGGCAATTTAAAAGAAAAGGTAGAAGTTATGTAATTCATTCTCAGAGCAGTTTAATATAATCATGGTCGACGCAAACATTCTCATATGTGTCGAGCTGGCGGGTAACTCTTTGGGGACAGTGACTACAGAGGATGGTTTTATTATTTTTCGCTGAAACATCTTTGACATAAGGACACATTAAATGAAAGAGGGCCACACAAGAAGAATGCTGAGTATAAATGCAAGGATGTTGTCCCATTCACACGTGCAGCCTGAATGCCATTATATGAGAGATGTAGTTTATTAGTTCTGTGGGACAAGAGCATTCAATTCAAGGATCTTGTTTTGGAATTTTATAAATGCATTATTATTTGTGAATTGGGAAATTAATCAATAAATTTAAAAAAATCCCCAACATGGACCAGTGATGAATGGCCTGGGCTTTCTGAAGCAAGAACTTTGATTAAATTCATTTGAAACTCTGAGGTCCCTTACAGGGAGTCACCTCATTATCTCATTATCCTCTAACAAACCTACAGAACCTTTTTCTTGGGCTTTGTGGTTTGGAATATGAATTGCACTATTATAATAAAATTAGCCCACAAATACAGAAATAGACCAATGAATGAAAAGTAAGAGAGACGTGTGTACACTAATTTTAACACATTTAATGAAACATGGAATATTAAGACAGTTTTGAGAATCTCAGTCCCAATTAATTAATAGTCAACGTTCTTATCACCTTAGTAGAGAGCATATGGTCATCTGTTAAGAGTTGATGTTTTGGTTCTGTGTTGAGGCAGATTGCCAATTGGTCATTTTATTAAGGAAAGGGAAATACATTTACATAAATAGTTGATTGAATAAACTATGTGATTGAGTGGGAGAGTGTAGAGCAGTGATGAGACTCTTTAATACAAACACAGTAATGATTAATGCAGTCTTTTAATGCAATTTTGTGTAAGCAAACATACGTTAAAGGAACCAGTTTGCTATTCTCTTGGCTAATGACCTAAGGGTGTATGTAAATATTATTCAAGGTACTTATCCAGTGTGGGTGGGCTCGCATACATTGAAGTATAATTATAGGGAACAAATGTATATATTTATATTTAAAACAGCCAGCCATACATCTGGGGAAAGCATGCAGTTGGGTGTAAACATCATGATTCATCATGTTTTATACAACTGGTATCCATAGGAAGACAAAGAATGCTCAGCTTTTCCAGTGGCGCATAGAGAGTTGGCAAATAATAGTGTTTCAGTTCTGTTTTGATGGTTATTTATACTTTTTGGAATTCTTTTAGAAAAATGAAAGGATGATTTTTTTTTACCTAGAGTAATTAAAACAAGTGAATGAATACATACATTAAGTAAGGTTAAGCTTGGGCCATTGGTGAGATTGTGCCATGAACTGAATAACCCATGTATCCAATTCTGCATAAAGTTTAACAAAAGAGGTGATCTTGGCTCTTACCTACGTGAGCAGCAAGTACAGACAAATATTCCTAATAATTACAGTTATTTTTCTGTGTACCACTAGATGCACTGATGCTCATTATGTTACTGAATAAACAGAGTGGCACATGGTAATAAATACAAGGTAGTGCTCTCGTTCCAAATGTTGGTGATGACATGTAATGCTTACGGTTACTTGATTACTGGTCACTTAAAATAGCTAAATGTAGACTGATGCTTTTTAAAATTTGCTTTTTACTCCACAGAATGAGCATACTTTGTCAGATTTGATAATTATCTTGTGACGATCTTGCTTTTTACCTCTTTGGGTAAAGAGAGATCAGTGTGAGTAATAATCAGAGTTCATGTTCCTACATTCACTGAGATGTTCTGAGGGAAGAAATGGCTACATACACAAACTGTTCAAAGGTGGTCATGCGTTGACCAGTGGTTAAGATGTGTTATGAATTCAGAATTATGATTAGTCCATTTTAGCACAACTGAATTCATGAAGACCAAAAGATGAAAAGCATTTTTGTCCTTTTTAGAACTTCTTACTATTCCACTTCATTTTGTACCCCAGTGGATTACAACACTTCTCCACTGACACTGTCATAGACTGTGAATCGATTGGGGGGGGGGAGAACATAAGAAAATGGAAATTTTTTCTTAGTTTTGTATACAATGCAAGTTCATTATACCATCTTAAAAATATAATTATTAAATGGAAGAGGCCCAAGCATGGAACAGTGACCAATAAGGAACAGATATGATGCAGGGATGTGGAGCGGTGCCTATTGGCAGTGCTGGGGAGCATTGCCCAAAAAGGGCTAGTCATTCAGCTCAGTGGGAAGTTGTTTCACAGACATACTCATTCTTCAATGGTCTTGGTTTGATTTTCCTAATTCATGGACCATTGATTGTATTATTATTAATAAACCAATGAATAAGTCAAGAACAATATATTAAATGAAGGCATAGAATACCAAGTCTGGATCAATGATGAATGGGCCTGGGCATCTGAATAAAACATTTTGATTAAACCTGGTCTATAACTCTGAGGTCCACTGCATCAATGGGAAATGTGCTTACAGAGGAAGTTGGGAAACTCAGAAATGTGTTCTTGATCTTTTCTTGTTCATGAATATGGATGATATTATCATCAGTAAATCAATGCCCAAATAAAGGATAAATAAAGAGGAGCACTAGACCTTATCTAATTAGGAAATGATCTAGTGAAACAAGGGTTATTGTTAATACAGTTCTGAAATTTTCAGTGAAATGAAATAGACCTGAGGCTGCCCCTCCTTTGGGAGCACGCAGATAGCTAGATGAGAACATCAGTGCTTTGCTGGGTTGGTAGTGATTTTCTGGTAACATGTCTTATTTTTAAAAAGGGACAAAAACTTACATAACTGCATAATAATCAATAATACTTATATAATAAACTTAGTAACAATATCAAATCACTATAAACATTAGTAAAAATTATTTCAATGTATAATCACTTTAATGTAATCAATGCTAAAAATAAAATACAAATGATAAGATAGTTATTGACACACAGAAAAAATCTAATCATGAACATTGAAAATGTGAATATAGTGATATCTAATGCCCTTGTGTTCATTGATTTTTTTTTTTACTTAAAAAGAAAAATGTAAATCCATTTTGTTGATTTCTATGAGTAATAAGCCAACGGATAGATTTAGCTTCACTCAGTGTTCTTGTCAGTTGTCCTTAGGGTTCATCAATATTGGTACTATTAATATAAGTGAGTTAAAGATAAATTTATATCTCAATCCATTATTTATAAAAGCATAAACTGTAGGGCTGTAAATGCATATGTGATGTATACAAGAGTATAATTAATCCTGTTTTTAACTCTTGATGTCACTTTAATCAAAAAGATCCAAGCCCCACTTTCTAAATACATCTTGTTATTAACATTTAAATTAAAATTAATAAAAAATAGAAATTCAATTTCTCATTAACACTAGCTACACTTTAGCCATATGTGGCCAGTGGCTACCATATTGGACAGTGCTAATAAAGAACTTCTTTATCACAGCAGAAAGTCCCATCAGTGCAGGTGGTGCTGAGATAGAAAGTTGCATGTAACAGTATTTAGTTTTCGGTATCATTGCGTTAACAGTTTGGGTTTTCTTTAGGATAAAAAGGAATAGTTTGTTAAATTACCTTAGAGTTATTAAATAAATCAGTGAATAAAATAAGTTAATGAATAAATGAAAGAAAGCACAGGGTGGCCCAGTGCTTGGTCAGATTGTCTTGTAAAACAATTTTATTTTGTAAAATTTTTCCCCATGAAAGAGGTGGTGTCCCTTTTGCTACTTGGTAGGGGTATGTTATACAGGTATTAGTAATAGTTACAGTTTTTCTGTTGGGTTATAGATTGAAAGGTCTTCATTACATTATTTCACACTAATCAGTAAGTCAAAAGATGAAAAGGCTACCGCTATTGGATTGATGAAAAAAATGTGACACCAGCCCATGTTTATGATTAGTGTAGTAATGGACAATTAACTTCTATTTAAAAATCTAAACTTAACGTTTTCATTCTCTTAAAAATCTGCCTTTCTTACTGAATGAACGCTCCACCTTGGATTCAGTTCCTGTCCAGTGATGAAGCTCTTGGCTGTTACCTCTGTGGGAAGGAGGCAGTGTAAGTAACGGTTTCTGTTCTTGGCTGGTTGGTTTGGCCATGTATGGTCACTAAATAAACAAATAAAGTCCAAGAATATCAAGAATGGATCCAAAATTGGAATATGTTATGGGCCTAAAAGCAGAATTGTCCTATTTTAGCATGACTGAGATGCATTTTTTCAGACGATGGAAGTCATTTCATGAGTTCTCACAACTGTTTGCTCTTCCTTCTTATTTCTGCACTACCATTGATTTGAGCATTTCCATATTGGTAGAAATCCAGGCTGTTAATTGTTTAGAAGAAGCTCTTAGAAGGTGGAACATATTGTCTGTGTCCTAGATGTGGGATACTATTGTGGTTTTGGGTTGTCTATATGACATCATGCTTTCCATTGGCCAAACTAAATGGACATGGCCCAAATCAGGGGCTATTTTAGTGGTGCCACAATATGAAGCCAGGTTTACGCTGGGCTCTAGTCTGAAAGCTCGTGAGAGATCAGTCTAGAGTTGGATTAGAGTTACATCATGGATCTTGTTCTTTGGAGGTTGTGATTCATGGGAAAAAGAATAAAAAAAAAGAGGTCCATGCTTGGACCAGTGATGAGATTGGAGGGTGTCTGAATTAAAAATATCAGTTAAAGCCATCTGTAACTCCGAGCTCTGTTATTACAAATGGCACCCTTTTTTCCTTTATGGAAATAATCTGATAGCAGAAGTTGAGAGTATTCAAGTATCTTGGTCATGGGCATAGACACTTGATGGATAGAGATTGAATTTTTCAGTGATAAAAATTAGACTTGAATCAACTTAATGACTAAACTAGTACCATAAACTAATGTTCTTTAAATCAGTGTAAATCTGGACTGTTGGTTATTTTGAACATTGGCATTTATATGACTTTACAGATTGTAGACTATGGTTGATGGAATCAGTCTCTGTGGATGAAGATCTTGGCTGTTAGGGTAAGAAACTAAAGACTACAAGTAAATAACAGTCAAAAGATCTTGTCATTTGGGGTGAATTTTTTGTTTGTGTTCAGTAAATTATTTAAATTAAGCCATACATAGGCCAGTAATATGAATGTGTTATGAAATAAGGTTAATCCAATTCAATACAATTGTGGTTTAAAATAATATAGAGGGCAGTTGCTTATTTTCAAAGCCAATTAATAGCTCATCTTATTTTTTCACTACAGTTGATATAAACATTTATTCAGTGATAAAGTCTAGGGCTGCACTGTCCAATGTGGTTGCTGCTAGCTACTTGTAACCTATTTAAAATAATTAAAATCAAATGATTGTTAAATTCAGTTTCTCAGTTGCAGGAGCCACATTTCAAGTCCTTAGCTAGATGTGGCTAATGGTGACCATGTTGTAGAACCCAATTATAGTACATAGCACATTCATATTATCACGCAATGTTCTGTGGGACTGCTCCCCAGTAAAGGAGATATGCATATGGAGATAGATTGTAGTTGGAATAGTCTGTGTATGAAGCAAGGATGTTAATTGATCCATACATATCTCACTGATGGCCACTGTAAAAAAAGATCTAGTCGAATGATAAAAGACTGAGTTTACGGGGAAAGTGCCTATAAACAGATCATGGTTATATCCATGGATCTTGTTCTTTGCTTTTATAAAAAATTATGAACATTGATTTTATTACTGTTAGTGGAGCAATGAATGGATCAATAAACAAAGGCATAAATGAAGAAAATTGTTTAGCCTGGATCAATGATGAGTACCCTGGGGTGTCTGAAATCAAGGATTTTGATTAAACCCTTTAACTCTGAGGTCCGTTATCAAAAGATTCATCCTCGTGATCTGTATGGCACATGAGCTTATGCTGGGAATTAGGAATATGCAGGAGTTTCTTCTCGGGTTGCTGAGTATTGTGTTTTCACTAAATCAATGAAGGAATAAATTAAGAAACATATAAATGAATAAAGACAATGTGTGTTATTCCTGGTTCAAATAAAAAAGTATGTAATATATATAGCACAAAAATCATTGTTAATACATTTCTGAAGCACTGAGTTCCAGTAAATAAATAAATTGATTACAGCTGACCCTTATGGGTAAAGAGCATTGAGAAATGGACATGAGAGCCCATTTTGTATTTGTGGATTGGTTTGTTGGTTTTTGTTTTATGTAGAAAAGGGCAAAACATCAACTCTAATTGATTATTGATTAAATCAGTGCATAATTGAGAGGGCTTGCACATGGCCCTATGTTGAATGTGTCACATGACCAGTTAATGATTAATTTGATGATCTTTACTACTGTTTAATTTTTTTAAAAAAAGAAAAGATTCTCTGATCTTTTTTTGTGCCTAATGAACATTAATATTGCCTTGCTTCTGTGGAATCACATATATTAAAATTATTATCAATATATAAAGTAATATTTTAATCAATAATTTGAAAGAAGCCAAAGCATGGACTGATGAGGTGCATTTGTTATGAAACAAGGAAGGTGATTGATACAGTTCTACACACTTGCTTTCCAGTCAAAGAAAACAGACCTAGGGTCTTATATTTTTGCAATAGTGAATATATTAATATTTAGATAGAGTTTCTCTTTCTGACTTGTTGGGGTGATTTCTTTAAAAGATAGAAGATAAATGACTTCATGTGTGACTATATACATACATACGTATATTAAAGTGGGAGAAGTATAGACCATCTAAATCTTTCTAAGCAAGATTCATTTAGAAAGAAAATAATAGCTCTTACCTGGCTGAGTAGGGGGCATATAAATAAATATGTGTAATACTCATAATTCTTATTCTTTTGTCTGGTGTTGGTTTCAAAGGTGGTCATTATATCAGTGAAATTTAATACTTGAATCAATCAATAATCCATTTAGAATTTTAATATAGAACAAACACTAAAGTTTATTCCTAATTTTTATTGTTGACTTGGATCAGTTTTAAAATATGAATCTAGGCTGATCTATCTATCTATCTATCTATCTATCTATCTAATTCAGTCTATTTTTATATTTGTTTGGTACTCTACAGAATGGATGTACAGTGATTCAATTAAAGGACTATAAAAACTTAAGTAAGTAACAAAGGAATTGCTTCTGGTTTGGTGGTTTGTCATGGGTGTTAACTCTTATTGAAAGGTTATAAATAGCTACATGAATGAAGGTCATGTGTGGGTGAGGTCCACACATCTGTGTCAATTAAGGAGAAAAAAGCTAGACCATTTACTCATGTTCACAGTTAACTATTCAATTAATTAATGTAAAATGTATTATTCAATTTTAATTCTGACTCAGTTGATTTAGTCCTACTTTTACAGAGACACAGTTTAGTCACATTCAGATAGTAAAATGGGCTTAATGTAAAGTATTACATTAATTTATATAACAAACATGTGGATCAATTAGTTATATATATATGAGCTACAGAATTACTTTCCATTGACAATATAGATAGATATAAATTGATACAGATATTTCTATATTGTCAGTGGGAAATAATTCTATAGAGAAATATTAGAGATACTCAAGGTAAAGGAGGTGAAGCATTGTGCAGTTATAAAATATATTCCTAGTCCAGAAATATTTATATCCATTAAAAACACTGAGGTCCATTAAGAAACAAATATTTTAAAGGTATTACTTCTTTAAGTAATGATATGTTCACTACAAGTAACAGTCCATGGTCTTGTTTGGTTAGTGCCTTTTTCGTTGTTGTTTGTGTTCTCAAGAAAAAAAATCATTTAATATAGGCTAATAAAATGATAGAAAGAAGTCAGGATAAATTGAGAGGATATTTCAACCCTTTTCTCATTCATTCTGCTTGTGTTCTCAGAATGACCTCTCCCAGCTGACTTAGTGTCTTCTGTGGCCGCCAGCTCTCTGGCTGTCTCTATGTGTTAGAAGCATGGACTCCAATGTGAGTCTAGTCAAAGCCTTTGTCTTGGTTTGGGTAGTTTTTAAATGATACTCACTGTATCATAGGAAGAATCCAAGAAGGCCAACCGTAGCCCAGTGATAAACATGACATTGTCATATTAACATGACTTGTGAACACTGAGTTGATTAGTCAGTATTTGCAAAATTAAGAATGGTTAACAAAAGGTAAAATCACAGTGAGAAATGATCACATAGATAAGCTATAAAGATAGAAGAAGGATACTTTTAAAGATCTTGTTTCTAAGCTTTTGTGGTCCAGTTATTTATTTAATTATTAGTGAAAGAATGAATTAATCAATAAGCAAACTTAGAAATTAGTGGAGAAGAAGAGGGCCCAGTGTGGACCAGTGATGATGACTGGCGGCATATGAGTCCTGGATAATGAAGACTGTGCTGTGTCGGGAACTAGGAGGTCCAATAATGTAAGACATCTGGTCTGTTTCCTTTGTTGGAAGTGACCGTGGTGACTGGTGTTGGGGACACACAGAAATTATGGTCTTGGTTTTTGTGTTCTTGGATAATGATTCTATTAGCATAGATTAGTGAAAGCATTAATAAACACATAGAGCAATAAGTAAAGTAAGTGTGAAGCATGGTCAGTCATGGCTGAGGAAATGAAATACAGAGAGCAAAGTTAGTGCAGATAAGGTCCCAGTGTTTCATCTCCATCTGTGTTTTGTTCTCAGGTGGATGCACTGGAACTGAGTTAAGGATTTTTCCGTGGTCACCGGATGTCTGGTGGTCTGTGTGTTTGGTGCATAGAAACAAAAGTGAGTTTTATGTATATATAGTCTGTATTTGGAAAGTGTGAAACCACCAGAGAAAGCCAACTGTGGTCCATTGATAAGTGTAGAATTTATGTGTAACATTATATTGATTAATCTTTGCATGAAACTTTGAGGGTGATTAGTGATAGAGATAAATTGATGTAGCAAATGATTCTATAGACAGATGTAGGACTACTCAAGAATCATGTTCTAGGTTTTGTTGCAATTCATAGTTACTTATTTTATTATGATCAGATGAGCTGATTAATTAATTAATAAATAAATGTAAATGAGAGTGGATAAAAAAAATGCCAAGCCTGGACCAATGATGATGACTGGTGGCGTATGAGTCATATACAATGATTGCTATGTGTCTGGAAGTCTGAGGTCCAAAACAAAACAAAATCTAGTTTCCTCTCCTGCAAATGAGCCTATTGTTCTTTTAATTTTGGATTCATGGATATATATATACTGTTATTAACATAAATGAATCCATGATAGAAACAATAAACAAGTATATAACTAAATAAACAACATTGAAACCTTATCAACTGTGAATACATATGGTGAGGCAAGAAATACTATTAATAGAAACTGCAGAAACTGATATTAAGAAGTAAATGGACTAAACGCATTCTCTTTTTTCTAAGGAGTCATATCATTATATTTATGCTTATGTGTGTATAAACTATGAAATGTAATAAATTCCTTATGACTAAGTAAATGAAATAAGGGAGGGGGAGGACCAATTTAGAGAAGGTTTCAAGTTTTTCATCCTCTGCTCTGTTCTGTACTCCTCAGAACGGACCACTCAAGTGGACTGAAATATCGTCTGTGGTCACGTGCTGTATGGCTGTCTCTTTTTCTAGTGCACATAGAGACCAGTGTGAGTAATACATTGGAAAAAGTTCATGTTTTTGAGAGTTTCTTTTCTCAAATATTCACTGTATAGTTAAGAGTATGTGAAATATAATCCAAGACCCCAACAATCATGAGCGGTAAATATGGAATTGGTGTAAAGCATTGTCTCTATCAATCCATATATGAAACATTGATGATAATTAGTAAGAGTTATATCAATGTGGCAAATGATATATGCAGATATAAAATATTTCTCTTATTCTTGTTTTTTTATGAATCATACAGTTTTAAAAATTAATATTAGTGAATCAATGAATTAATGAGCTTATGCAGATGAGTATGATGAAAAAGATTAATTAAAAAGATTAATTAAAATACTGAAGTTCACTAAATGATTGTCTTATATTGGGTCATTTGTTTAAAGGTATTCATTGGATTACTTAAAAAGTATTAAACATGAAAAAGTTAACTAAGGCTCAATCATAAATATGGTATAAAAACATTATGTTGATTAACCAATAATGTGTAACATTTAAGTGTGAGAGCTATATTCGAGGATCTTGTCCTTGGATTTTGTGAATCATGTGTTCATTTAATTATTATTAATAAATTTGATTTGTTTGATACAAATGTAGAAAGAAATAAAGAAAAAGAGACCCAAACCCGAACCAGTGGCAATAATGGTGGTGTATGAGTCATGATTGATGAATAATATATATCTACAATTCTAAGGTTCAACACAAAACATAATTAGATCCTTCTTTTGGAAATGGTCCTGTAGACTGATATTAGAAATATGCTAAGATCATTTTCTTACCTTAGATTTATCGATTTATATTTGTTATTAATTGATGAATGGTAGAACTCTTAAGGAAATACAGTAGTAGACCCCTCCCCCACCCATGATTTAACTTTTTGTGGTATTGGTACCCATGGGTAACCGTGGTCCACAAATGACAAATTTCCCCAGTCATCAACATTGTTGGCTCCAGACATGCAGCCATTGACATCGTCATTGCTGAATGATCCTGAATCCCCTGAAGTAGGTGATCCTCCTTCTGAATTATTGTCCGAAGGTCAGAAGTAGCCTAACACGATGTCACAGTGCTTGCGTCATTCACCTAACTTTGTCTCATCACGGATGTGCTGTATTATCATCTGACATCATCACAAGAAGTATGAGAATAGTACAAAACGATATTTTGAGAGACCACATTCACGTAACTTTTATTACAGTGTATTGTTAAAATTGTTCTTTCATAATTAGTTACTGTTAACTTCTTACTGTGCCTAATTTATAAATTAAACTTTATCATAGATAACGTTTGTATAGGAAAACACATAGCATATATAGGGTGTGGTTTCAGGCCTCCTCTGTGGGTCTTGAGCAATATTCCTTGCAGATAAAGGAGGAATAAATAGTATTTATTTATTAAAAAATAAAGTGAAACATGGTCTAGCTGTCAATATATGTGGTGAGGCAAGAATTATTACTATAAATTGAAACTACTGAATTCAATTACTAAAAATTAAAAACACTAATGCACCTTAAATTTAATTAAAAAAGAAAAGAAAAAAGATGAATCAAGAGTGTCACCTTTCCCCTAAGGATCATAGAGACTGATAAGTAAGACTCGATTTCATTCTCCAGGTCAGTTTCAAATTTGAGATTGTTCCTCCATTTTGATAAGAGGAAAGTAATCTACATGGTGAAAATTAATAAACACCTAAGTGACTTAACAAATGACGTGTGGAAAAGCAGGGGCCGTTCAGACAAGGTCTCAGTTTTGTTTTTTCCACCATCAGCTCTGCTCTGTACTCTTCGGGATTGAAGAGTTCTTAAGCAGTCACCACCTCTGTGGTTGCCTCTACGTCTTAGGTGCATAAAGACTGGTGTGAATCTTAAAGTGCTTGTCTTCATTTGATAGGTGTCTTTTTTTTTTTTAATGGATATTTGCTGTATTATAAAAGTGTGACTATAATTCAAAAGACCAACCGTGGCCAACGATAAATGTAGCATTATTGTCAAGCATCGTACTTACTGATCTGTTTATGATAGATTAAGGATAATTAATATTTCAATGTGATAAAGGATTCTATGGATAAATATAGATTACTCAAATTTCTTATCTTTTATTTATTTAATCTTTTGTGGACTGTGGGGTTTTAAAAATTAATACTAGTCTCTGAACCTGTGTACCCTGATTGATCAATGTCACCCCATTAAAATTAATAAAAAATTTTTAAAAAAGAAAAAAATTAATACTAGTGAATTAAAGAATTAACTAATGAAATAATGTGCAAGAGGATGGAGAAAAAGAGGTCAAAACCTGCACTGGTGATGAAGGCTTCTGTCATAGGAGCCGTGATGATGAGTATTACGTGTCTGGAACTCTGAGGTCCAACACAAAAAGTAATATCGTTTGTTGCCTCTGCTTTTGGTGACCAATAGATGGATTTTAGGAAGATAAAGGAACGGTCTTCTTAGTTTTCATGGAACTGGAATCTTTGACTCTCAGTGGATCAATCTTAGAACCAATGTACAAATATAAAACAGCAGAGATGAAGAGCCTATGTGAGGCAGGAAAAACTATTCAAATGTATTGAAAAGACTGAATTTCTCTACAAAAAAATAAATGGTCCCAGTGCCTTACCTCTTAGAGACCTTGTCCTTCTGGGTCACTAGCAAGTCTGATATTCAGAGTATCCCACATTACTATATTGTCAGTGATCAACTAAATGCAAGGTGATGATATCTCAGTCTTTTTTTGTCATCTCCTCTGCTTTTTACTTCCCAGAACAAAAACATCTGGAGGGGTTTAAGCATCTCTTGTGTCCAGGAGGTCCGTGTGGGAGCACAAAGGCCAGTGTGAGTAGATAAAGTTCTTGTCATGGTTGGGGGGGGGGTGTTTAGGGTATTGCTGTAGTCATTTAAAAAGTACTCAGTAGAAGAAGAGACCCTACCAGGGTCCAGTGACTAAGTTGTAAATGTATGAAGCATTCTGTTGCCTGATCTGTCTTTGGAATATTGAAGGTGATTAATGGAAGGGGTAAAATCGGTGAGGCATTGGTCCTAAAGAAGGGTGATAGCATTCCCAAAGGCTCTTGTCCTCTCATTTTTGTGACTCACAGATGTGTTTAATTACTAAGTAGTAGAGTGATGAATTAATGTATAAATAAATGTAGGTGAGAATGAGGAACAAGACACCCAAACCTGGACCAATGATAATGACTGGTGGCGTATGAGTAATATATGATGATTGCTTTGTGTCTGGAAGTCTGAGGTCCAAAACAAAACAAAATTTCATCTGTTTCTTGTCCTGCAAATGATCCTATGGATCGATGTTAGGAATAGGCAAGGAGACTGTTCTTGTAGTTTTGGATTCATGGATTTCTAGTATATTACTATTAATATAAATGAATCAATGATAGAACAAGGATGAAGCCTTACAATCTGTGTGTGTGTGTGTGTGTGTGTATGAGATGAGGCAAGAAATACTATTAATATAACTGAAGAAACTGATATTAAAGAAATAAATGGACTGAGGGCGTTACCTCTTTTTCTAAGGATGATACAGACATCGGCACTGATAAAGTCATACTGAGTTTTGTAAACCTGTGTTAGTCTTGAGTTGAGGCTGTTAATTTTTTAATATATGTATTTATATCTTGTATGTATAATAAATACCTAAATAACTGGAAAAATAAAATGAGAAGGAAAATGACTAATGGAGAAAAGGTTTCGATTTTTAATTATCTGCTCTGTCTTGTACTCCTCAGAATCAACACAGTCAAGCTGAGTTAAGTCTCTCCCATGGTAACAAGATCTATAGTTTCCTCTGTGTAAAGCTTAGAGATGAATGTGAGTAAAGGTTAAAGTTCTTGTATTTGTTTAAGCAGTTCTTTTAATAGGGTATTGCTAAAAGTGTGAAACATAATCTGAACACCAACAGTGGAAAATGATAAACGGGATATTATGAAGCATTACATTTTCTAAAGCTCATATAAAATATAATTAATGAAAGAGACAAAACAATATGGCAAATCATCCCATAGGCAGATGGGGACTATTTATTGCTTTCATTCTTTAGTTTTTTTGTTAATTATAGGGTTTTAAAAATTAATAAGTTGAGGAGTTAATTAATGAATTAGCGTACATGAGAATAAAGAAAAAGAGGCCACACCATGGACCAATGATGACTGGTGGTGGGGTATTAGTTATAAACGATGAATATGAAGTGTCTGAACTGAGGTCCATTAAAGAGAGAAACACTGTCTAGTGCCTCTGTTGGAAGTGACCCAGTAGATGTTAGGAAGAGAGAAAGGGCCATTTTTTGTTGTTGTTCATTTTCATGAATTTTGATTCTACTGTAATAAACAGCTCCAAAAAATCAATGTATAAGTGTGAATAAGTTAAAGTGAAGAGGGTGAGACCCTAAAGAAATATCTACATTTATTGACAATACTGCCCTTCCTTAAGAAAAATAGAAACGGCTCAAGTGTCTTCCCTTTTTGGGTAAGAACGATACGGAGTGTCCACGAAGGTTCAAGTGCTTGTGCTTGGTCTGTGTCAAGTGTGGTTGTTTGGTCTGGGCAGAGAAAATTAATGCATATACACTGTGCCCCCGGGTGAGTGACTGAATGAAAGGTGAGAGGCGTGCATCCGTAGATTGTCTCTCAATCTTGCTGTCGGCACCTCTGCTCGTATCCCTCAGGACGGATACGCATGAGCCGAGGAAGCCCTTGGCTGGGACCGGGAGCTCTGCTGGTCGTCCCTTTGCACAGGTGCATGTGAGTACCAGTCAAAGTCTTCTCTGTCATGTTGAAAAACAGTACTAACCATATTTTAAAACTAGTCATATTCCCAGCATCAATAATGAAGTTGACATGAAACTTGATGTCAGTTGATAGATATTTGCCTCAATGAAGTTGACTAAAAAAAGAGGCGTATTTATTGATGTAAATGGTTCTCTAGATAGATATTAGAGTATGATTCACAGATATTTATTATTACTATTATTATTAATAGTGACTTAATGAAATGATCAGTAAACAGATACAGATGAGAATGAAGCAGATGCGTCCCAACCTATATCCTCATATACGTTGAATACTTATGTGTTTGGAACTCTGAGGTCTGACACAAAGAATTCTACTCCCTTCTCTATGTTGGACATGATTGTATAGACCGATGTCAGGGATATTCGAGGCTCTCATTCTTAGTTTTGTGTTCATAAATTTTATAAAATATTATTATAAAAAATAAATACAAAAACAAATAGAATGAAGGTGAAATATTGTTCATTGTTAAAATATATAAGTAAGGAAAATAATACTAATATGTATATTGCAATCAATATTAAGTGGACCAAGTGTATTACATCTTTGACTAAGAATGATATATTTAATGATAAGTAATAGTTACTGCTCTGAGTCACTTACAACTCAGATGTTTAATTTGTTAAGAGATAAACAAGTAAATATTACCGTTAATCAACAAATACTGGAAGGACTGAGAGAATGAAATGGGTGAGCCAGGGATCAGTGGAGAGTAAGTCTTGACTTTCCGTGTCCTGCACTCTGCTCTGTACTCCTCAGAATGGGAGCCTGCAAGCTGACAAAGCATCTTCACAGTCACGAGCTCTCTGGCTGCCTCGATGTTTTTGGAGCATGGAGGAGTCCCACGTGAGTAATAGTCAAAATTCTTGTCGTAGTTCCAGCGGTTTTTGTTTTAAGGGTATTCACTGTATCATCTAAAAAATGTGAAATATAATCAAATAAGGCCAACTCCATTCTGTTGATTAATGTATATGAAAAAATAAGATAATTAATAAGAGATTTATGGGAGAGTGTTTCTATATATACATTTAGGGATATTAAGGCTTTTCTTGAGTTTTTCAGAATAATAGAATCTAATAACTCTATTAAATAATGAGTGAATGACTCAGGAGACAATTCAGAAAAGATTGAAGAAGGACAAGATGGATCAATGGTGACTCCTGGTGGCGTATGAATCACGCACGACGAACATGTGTTTAGAACTCTTGAGGTCCAACACAAAAGAAGTTCGATCCACTGCTCTGTTTGAAAGGATCCTCTAGACAGATGTCAGGAAAATTCAGGGTTCTTGAGTTTCGTGTTCATGCATTGTGTATTCTATTTATAATTGGATCAGTGAAATAATAAAAAAATAACATAAATAAGCAATGATGCAGGTCATGAAGCATTGTCTAAATAGAAAAAGATATAGTGAGACAAAAACACTATTAATATATCCTGAAAACACTTCTACCCATTAGGAAATAAATGGTGCAGAGGTGTTACCTCTTTGGCGAAGGGATGTCTAGGTAGTGTTGAATAATAGGAAATATTCGTATTTTGTGTTTATGGCCAAGTTGCCATTATGTGTTTACTTTGGAGAATTTAAACATTTTCCCCAAATGGCTAGTTTCCTAAATGACATTCAGCAAATACAAGTATTAGTAAATGACTAAAGGTAAATGCCAGTATCAATAGGTATTAAACCTCAACCTTTTTCAGTCGTCTGCTGTGCTCTGTGCTCCTCAGAACAGATGCACTCGAGCTGATTTGGAGATTCTTCCATGATCACTTCATGATCCATCATTTCATGTATGTGTGAGAGCATGGAGGCCATGTGAGTAATATCAGTGTTCTTGTCTCAGTTTGGGTAGGTTAAGCCTGTTCACTCTTCTATTACTTAAAAGTGTGGAATATAATCAGTCACTGTCAACCGTGGCTGTAAAATTATAGTTAATACGAAGCATTACATTTGTTAATTCATATATGAAACACCGAGGTCATTTAATGAAAGGGATCAGTTGCCGAGGGAAATAATTCTATAGACAGATGGTAGAGATTAGTCCCTGCCAATCATGGATTAATGATAAAGAGGTTAAAATGAAGCCGGTGTGTCCTTTCATTCACATATTCAACACTGAGGTTGATTAGCAAAGCAGATCTAGGCTCTTTGCTCTGCAGAAAACGATTTTATGTCAAATGTTGAGGGATATTAGAGCTACTTTTACACAATTCATGGATGCATATGTATTATTAGAGAATGAATGATTTATTTCCTAGCGAAATTACAATAAATAGAGAACAAGAGGGTGAAACCTGAGGACTGGTGGCAGATGTGTCGTGGATGAAGAAGGCTTACCTGGAACTCGGAGGCTCAGTGCAAAACAGATTTGAAAGCTTATGAAATGTTAATGCAATAATAACTGTGCACATGTATAAGCAAATGAAGGAAAAATAGGGCCCAATGTGGAGGCACTGTGGCATATGTCATGAAACAACCATCACCAATGCATTTCCAAAGAACTAAAAGTTCATTAAAGATATAGAAAGGCTTTTATACCTTAGCATAAGGGACAGAGGGAGAGATGTGTATAAATGCCTATGTTGTTCATGTTCTGTGTGTCACAGATGTTTTTTTTTCTTTTATTAATAAATAAGAAATAGATAATATACTTTAATCAACTAACTACATTTAATAGAACAGAGCATGGACTAGTTTCAAAATGTGCCATATGACTGTTACGACCCATCCAGTTGGCTTCATTGTGCCCCACGGGTAATCAGTCCACAGTGAAAGTCAAATCATCATGTTGTGCACCTTAAAGATAGACAACTATATTTGTCAATTACTCCTCAGTTAAGTTGGTTAAAAAGTATATAGTTCTCTGATCCTCATGGTAGGGAACAACGGAACAGTTACTGGTCCACAGTATTACTGTCTTGGTTGTCAGCGTCACAAATTAATACCTAGGTTAATCATTTAATAAAGTAAAAGGGGACAGCACACCTGACCAGTGAGCGGGTATGTGTTGAAATATCACTCGTCAGCTCTGCTCATATTATGTCCCTACTGAGAAAAAAAAAATTTTGCTGTTCCCAGTTTGAGGAAGGAAAATTAGAGAGACATGATGGCATTTCTCTTCTGGGTTTCTGGGAAGTTAAATAATTTTCATTTTGTTTAAAAAATGAATAGTTTGTCCAGTTTTTTATGAATTATAGAGTGGATGAAAGGAACTTAAACACTAATAAATCGCCAGGTACATAAATAAAATCAAAGAAGACTAAATACAGATCTGTGATTGAGATAGGCTATGTCAACATGGTTTATGCAGTCATCAGTTTCAGTACAATTTTTGAAAAGTTTGTGGATGTTACATTCACTTTTAAAGCTACTTATTATTATTATTAGGTGTGTATCACAGTTTATAAACATTTCTCTGAGGGAAAAAATGAATCTAAGCTGTTAATTCAATGAAGTAATCCATTGGAAGATACTAGATAGAGACAGTGTTTAGATGCGGAGTGTGGGCAGTGGGGACAAGGCTGTTCTTTCTTATATCTTTAAAGAACATCTAAGTTCAATGTAAAAGAGCCGCGTAAGGATCTGTGATGTGAATGGAATGCATTCTGAACATGTCTTGTGATGAATTCCTTTTTGTATTACTGAAGTTCCTGTTAAGAAAAGATTTTGGTATCTTACACTTGCAGGAATAAGCCTTGAGCTAGATTTTAATAATTTCGAAGAATCTTAATTGGGTGTTTAAGGGATCCTAGGGATTTATTGCATTATTCTAAGGGAATAAATGAAACAAATCATTAGACAGATTAAAGAGATAGATAGCTGATGAGTAGATAGAAAAAGTAAAGCTGGCTAAATTAAGAAAAACCGTTGTGAGACAAGTTACTTTTTGTATGATTCTGAACCAGTGCCATGTAGTAAGAAGCCAACGTTCAATGGTGTGACCTTTTTGGGTCAGGGTATACATAGGGCAGTGGTCCTCAAACTTGAGTATCAGAATCCCCTAGAGGGTTGCTTAAAATATGGATTCCCTCCACTCCCCTCACTCCTCCCACCACCAACCTCAGCATGAATTATTTGGTAGGATTGGCATGGGGTCCAAGCATCTATGTTTAAACAGCATTTTGATATAGTCAGATATAGGTGATAGTAGTTAATGCCCTTCCTCTGGATCAGAGGTGGCTTCTAGGTTGTTTATTTTATTAAAGAAAACAAAGTAACGCCTATATTAATTAATATCTGAAAGGGGCAAAGCATAGTTCAGCAGAGAAAATATCTCATTATCTTAACGTCATCTTTATACTCCACAAAATGAGTGCACCAGAACTTAAGTATTCTGAAGTGGCCAAGATGTCTAGGCAACCTCTAGTTTAGACATACGGATTTAAAACGAGTAAATGGCTGTATACATGAATACAGTCAAACAAGAACAGGCTTGTACTAATAATGAGGAAGCCAAGTTTAGGATTAATTTGATTTAGTAGTGTTTAGGAGGTTTTTAAAAACATATCATCACTCAATATTTTATAGCTCTTTAAATTTCTATTTTAGGTTTTCCATAGATTTCCTTTATTGATAAAGGCATACTCTATTCTCACTATGAGGAAGGAGGCTGCAGGAGATGTGAGTACTGCCTCATTTTATATATAGGAAGGACATACAGATTATATACAGAAGGCTGTGGACCAATGATGTGAATGGAATGCATTCTGAATTATATTCTATGATCAAAATACCTATGACCTTCTGAGGTCCATTACAAAAAGGGATTTAAGTTTTTATATCTGTAGGAATGAGACTATGAGTAGATTTCAGTAATATTTAAGGGTTATGTCTCAGCCCTTGGTGATTCTGGGATATTAATTTTCTTATCGTAAGTGAATAAATGAGAGAATAAACAAATAGTGCAGAAGGATGAAAGCAAGAAGCAAGTCAAACTATGAAACTATGTGGGGAGGCACGAATTGTTATTAATGTAACATGGAACCACTGAAGTTCAGTCAACAAGAAATGGACCAAGGGATGGCATTTCTGGGTAGGAATGGCAAAGATGGCGATGTGGAGTAGTCTGTATTCTTTGAGTCAGTGATGATTTTGAGTGGCTCATTTATTTTAGAGAATAAGAAATAATCAGACTACAAAGCATGTACCTAGATGGCTATGAAAATGAAATGAGAACCGCATGGATTTATAGCAAGAATGTCTCCATGTTGTCTTATCTGTATTGCTTCTACTCAGAACGAATGCCCCAAGTTGATGCAGTGCTTCCGCTGGGGCCAAGAACTCTGTGTGAGGAGTGCGGCCTCCAATGTGAGTCCTGGTCAATGCTCCTGTCTTGATATGATGACTTGTTTAAGAACATTCACTGTCTAGTTAAAAAAAATGTGTTAAGTATAATCAAAGAAGTTAACCATGGCCCACTAGGGGGTTCGTGTAGGACATATGTTTCTCAGTGGGTTCGTGCAACACTAACATTGATTAATGAAAATCGGGGTTACAAGGGAAATTATCCTGTAGACATTTACCTGTATACATATAGTGGAAAACGAATAAATAGATGGATTATAGAAACTCAAAATTTTTATTTTGTTTTTTTGTGATTTGTGTGTATTTCTTTATTAATGAGTTAAACAATGAACAAAGGTAGATAATAATAGACACTGAAGTCCAGTCCTGGACCAACAGTGATCACGGGTGCTGTGGGGGGCATAGAAGCTGCACAGGTGTCTGGAACTCTGAGGTGCCACACCAGTGGGGTCTAATGCCTTCACCTGTATGGTGGGCACCTATGGGCAGATGGTGGGGATATAAAAGGATTTAATCTTGGTCTTTGAGATTGTGAACTTTGCAAATACTTTTATTAAAGATTTAGGCAGAATAAATAGACATATGTATAAATGAATAAAAATGATGAGAGCAAAGCTTTGTTCATTAATAAAATATGTAATAATAAAAATGAATATCATTGTAAGTAGGAGAGGTTAGAAAAGGGCCAAGTGTAGTATGTGTTTGATGAAGGCTAGCACACACACTGACAGGTCATCGCTGTTGCCCTCAGTCAGGCATTTGAAGTTAATCTTTTTTTAAGAGGAAGATAAATAAATATTACTGTAAATTAGTAAGTGTTCAGATGACTCTATAAATGAAGAGTGGATAATCTGGTACAATGGAGAAAATTTCTCAATCTTGTTTTGTTAAATATCATTTAGTTGAATTTTAAAAAATACATTCTGATTATTCTTTATGACCTATCCGGATAACCTGTTGTTTCACCTTTTTGTGCTGACCAGTCTCTGTGTGTGTATTTATGCACTTCTACCTTAACTCTTTTACTTCCTCTCTGTTGTTTTTTCCTTTTGTCCCCCTCCCTGGATTTACTTTGGATTAGCTATGTTTGTTAGTGCCCTAATTTAACTATTTTCTCCACTAATTAAAAATATATTCATTCTAATTCTATTCTGGCACAAGATCTCTTTAAATTTCAATGAGTGTATATACATTAAATTGTAAAGTTAAATCAGTGCCTTTCATTGTGCTTTCTGCTTATACTTTTCACAGTGAATGCACAACACTGATTTCAGCATCTGCTACGACAGACATTACGTTACCTTTGTGTTAGAAAAGAGACCTAGGTGAATCACACTTACTTATTTTACCTTGGTTTGGATGTTTTTTGTTTTGTTTTGTTTTTAAAAAGCATTCATGGTTCTATTATAAAATAATAAATATAATAAATAATTTAATGATGGATCAGTGACCTATGCTATGAAATATGTTGATTAGTTGGTAATGTGTACCACTGAGATCAATTAATGAAAAGGATATAAAGCTCTGTGATACAGAAACATTTGTTCAAGGGTTTTTCCTGTGATTTTATGAATCATGTATTTCTTTTTATTATCAGTGAATTAATGATTTAATAATTACAAACGTGAAGGAAAAGAGTCCCCCCGAATGGACCAGTGATGATGCCTCATGGCATAGGAGTCATCATCTACAGTGAACACTAGATGTCTATAACTCCCAAGACCACAAAGAGCAGAACCTAGTGCCTCTTCTGTTGTCAATGACCCCATTGCCAATGTTAGGAATATAAAAAGATCACATTCTTATTTTAAGTTAGTAGGCTGAGATATACGGTTATTAATGAATCAGCAATCAAACTATTAAGAATGTAATAAACAGCTAAAAAGAAGAGAGTACAACATTGTCTAGGTAGGAACATATGCAGTGAGACAGGACATATTTTAAATAAAATTAAAATCACACTTATTAAACAATAAACAGAGGAAGCATTTGCATTTTTAGACACTGATGGATAAGACTCAATATCATTGCTCTGGGTCTGTCTTAAGTTTAAGATTTTCTTTTTGTTAAGGGAACACAGGCTATGTTATTTAACATTATGACTGTCTAAAGCATAAGTAAAATGCAGAAAACAAGGATTAGTGGAGATAAAGTCTGAATTTTTTTGTCTTCTGCTCTGCTCTGTACTGTAGAATGGACGCTCCCAAACTGATTTAAGGATTCTTTCATGGTCACGAGCTCTCTAGTGGCATTCGTGTGTTAGGAGCATGGAGACCATGTGAGTAACAATCATAGTTCTGGTCTTAGTTTCAGTACTTTAAGGATTTCACAGTGTTATTGAAAACTGTGAAATACAATCAGTGAAATCCAAATAATAGTCCACCGAAAACCATGGGATTATTGTGAAACATTATAATGATTAATGTACATAGTAAAAATGGAAAATAATTAATGAGATATTAATTCTAAATTTATATTAAAGATGTCTAGATTCTCCATGGGTTTCTGTGGATAATTAAAACTATAATTACTGAATTATTAATTGATCAATAATCAGATATGAATGAAGAAAAGAGATGCAGTTGGATCAATGATGACATTTGGTGTCGTATGAGTCATATACGATGACTATATGTTGAACTCTGAGGTCTACTGCAAGTCGAATTTAGTTCCTGTTTGGAGTGATATCGTAGGCAAAGGTCAGGAATTATACAAAGACATGGGTATTGGTCATTCTGTGTATATTCTTTTTTCCTCCTATATTTGTAATTGTATCAATGAAATAACCAGTATAAAAATGTGTATATAATTCAAAATGAGGAATATGAAACCTTGTCCAATTATGAAAATGTGATTAGGCAACAATTGCTGTAATATAGTAATGTATTGCTATACATTGGAATGACTGAGATCCATTAGGAAAGAAATGGTGTAAGAGTATATAATCTTTTAGCTCAGGATGTTAAGACAGTGTTAAATGAAAAGTGGAATGAAAGGACCAGTGAACATAGCATCTCAATCTTTTGTGTCATCTTCTTTGTCTTGTACTTCTTAGAATGGTTGCATTTGAGCTGATTTCATCATCTTCCATGGTCACAAGCTCTGTGGTTGCCTCTCTCTCTACATTAAGAGGACAGAGATTAATGTGAGTAGCAGTAAGTTATTTTCTTGGTTTAACTGTTTTCTAAGATAATTCAGTGAATTATTAAAAAGTATAAAATATAATTAAATGAGGCAATGTATCTCAGTGATAGATATAGGTTATATGAACCATTATGCTGACTAATCTATGTATGGAAGCCTGAGATAATTAATGAAAGAGATCATTTGATGTGGTCTCTATGTACACATTAGGGACATACAAGCTCTTTCTGAGTTTTTGTGAATGATAACACTTAAAATTATTTGTGAATCAATGAATTAGTAAATATACAACTGCAGATGAGTGAAAGGAACTATAATGGATTGATATGCAGTAAGGGAAAAGTATAATATACTTCAGAATGGATATAAAAAGACCAAATTTATATCCCATCTATGACCAAGATTGTTACAGACAATGGAATGTAGTGTAGTCAGTGTTCACCTGACTCAGATGTAAGGTTTGTTTATTTTTAAGATAAAAACTTAAATATTTTCATAAGTTATTGCATGCCTAAGTGACTGTAAATGATGATGGATTTATGTACGCACCAGTGGAGAAGAGAGTCTCAACCTCTGTGTCATCTTCTCTTTTTGAGGATCTGCAGAACACATGCTCGAGTTATTTCATCTTGTGTCGTGATTACGATTGTCATGCTCTCTTTCTCTAGGTGAGTGATGGTCGCAATTTTGTTTTGGTTTGGGTCATTTGTTTACGTGTATTTATGGTATTATTAAAAATTGATAAGTAATTACAAAGCCAGCTATAGCCTATGGGGTAAATATAACATAAAACGTTAATTAATTTAATATGTAACATTGATATAGATTAATGAAAGACATCTAACTTAGGTTGGCAAAGATTCTATAGCAGAAATTAGGGATATTCAAAGCACACCTTATTCTTTAGTGTCTTGAAATTATATATTTATTATTTTTAATGGATTAGTGATTTAGTTGATACAGATGAAGAAAAATTGGGCCCTTAATGGACCAGTGATAACAACTGATGGAGGATAAGTCAGCGACAGTGAATAGTTTGTGTCTGGATATCTGAGGTCCAACAGTAATAGTCTATTCCACCTATTGTATTTGATCCAGTAAGCAGATGTTAGAATGATTCAAAGATTATGTCCTTATTTTGAGTTTATGGGTTAAGATTTGTTATAAATAGATCAATGGTGGAATCAGTAAAGATATATAAATACTAGGTAAAGAAAAAAGGGTGAAGTATTATTTAACTATGAACATATGGTGAGGCAAGAAATAATGAAATTAAAAATGCCTATGTCCATTAAGAAATAAACAGAACAAGAGTGTTATTAGCTCCTTGGCTCATGTAGACATAGATAAGAAAGAGTCATTTATTTTTCCAGGGGCAGTGTCAGTGTCGAGGTTGTTACTTTGCTTAAGAGAAAAATACATTTACGTCATGGAAAATTTATAAATACCTAAATGAGTAAGTGAAATGTCGAAAACAAGGATTAATGGAGATCAGGTCTTAACTTTTTTTTATCATGAACTGTGCTCTGTACTTCTCAGAATGGTCACCCTCGAGCTGAGTAAGCTTTTCCCATGGTGTAAGCCCTGTGATTGCATCTCTGTTGGAAACACAGAGAATAATGTGAGTAACGGTCAAAAATCTTGTCTTGGTTTCAACCATATTTTTAAAGGATATTTACTGTATTTTATAAAAGTGCCATACAGAGTCAAAATTTGTGAACTACAGCCCAGTTACAACTATTGAATTAATGAGATGTTATATTGATTACTACATACGTGAAATTTAAGATAATTAAGAAAGAAAAACATTTATGTGAGAGTCATTCTATGTACAGATTAAGGATATCATGGTTCTTCTTGGGTTTTGTGAATAATAGAATTTTAAATTATTATTAGTAAATTAAATCAGTTAATAAACAATGTTGAATGAAGAAAAAGACAACATTGGATCAATGATGACTGTTGGTGTTGTATGAGTCATATACTGTGACTATGTGTCTGGAACTCAAAGTCCAACACAAAAGAAATCTAGTATATTTTTATAATTGGGCCAATGAGATAAAAAACAAACATGAACTAAAGATAAAGGTGTTAAAATATTATTTAATTATAAAAATATGTGGTTAGGCAAGGAGTAGTATTAATGTATATTTACCACACTGACATTGATAAGAGATTGTGTAATACAAGGTCATTATTGTTTGACCAAGGGTGAAATAGATATTGATAAGTAGTAGTAGTCAGTGTTCCTGTTAATTATATAAATCATTGTTCATTTAGGAAGGTGGAATGCAGTGACCAATGACATAATGTCTTAACCTTTTTTTATTATCTCTTCTGTCTTATACTTCTTCATCCCTTGGTCACATTTGGGTGGTTTCAGCATTGTCCTTGGTCAGGAGTTCTATGTTTGCGTCTATGTTAAAAGCATGGAGACCAACGTTAGTAATAGCCAAAATTGTTTACTTCAAGTTTTGGTTGTTTTAAAAAGGTTTCATTGCATTATTAAAAGTAAGATATAAAAACAAAGATCATAATGGTGACCAGGTAATAAATTAAGGCTTAATATGAAGCATTATATCAATTAATTTATATAGGAAAATAATTAATTTAATTAAATTAATAAAACATTTACAGTGAGTAGGAAGTAGTTCTATAGGGAAGTGTCATGAATATACAATAGTCATATTCTTGTATGACTTTCATAGATGTAGACTTGTTATTAATGATGGAACCATTAAGCAAATTTAAATAAGTATTTAAAAAATAAGAAGGTGAGGCATTATCCAACTTTTAAAGTGTATGGTGATGCCTCTTAAGAGATAAATGGATATAGGTCTCACCTCTTTGACTGAAGTCATTAATACTCTGATAAGGAAGAGTCAGTTTTGTTATTCTTGGTATTGAAAATTGAGTTTTCCTTTTGTAAGATAAATATATATATTTAAAGAAAAATGAATCAATACTGAATATATGAAATATGGGAAGCAGCTATCAGTAGTGATTAGGTCTAATTTTTAAAAAAATCAATTTCTGTTCTGTATTCCTGAGAATAGAATCAGCTTGAGCTAATTGAAGCATCTTCCATGGTCATGATCTATGTGGTTTCCTCCATATGAGAAGAAGTCACAGGTTAATGTGAGTAATAGTGAAAATTCTTTTCTTGGTTTAAAAAGATAATTCACTGTATTATTAGAAAATCTAAAATATAATTAAAGAATTCAACTGCATCTCAGTGATAAGTATAAATATGAAATATTTGAACTATTATATTGATTAATCCAGTGGAATACTGAGGATAATTACTGAAAGGGTTACATTCATGTGAGAAAAATCTCTGTACAGAATAAGGATATAAAGGATATAAACCCTTCTAGGGTTTACTATTATCAGTGTTTAGGGATGATTAGTAGTAGGTTCATGATTTAATCAATACACTTATAGAAATGACTGAAGAAAAAGAGAAACGATATCGAATCGATGATGATTGTGTTGGATATCAGTTCCAACTCTGATTCTAACTCTGATGTCCAACACAAAAGAAATTTAGTCCCATAAAGAGATCCTTTAGACACATGTCAGGAATATATAAGGGTCTTGTTTTTGGTCCTAGACTTTATATATTTTCATTCTATCATTATAATTAGGGAAGTGTGAGACTTTATACATTTATTAGTAAATAAAGATCAATGAGGTCCAACAGAAAAAATGGGGTCTTTCTCTTTATGCATTCTCATTCCTTATTATAATTAGAACAATGATTTACCATTGAAGAAATAGATAAAAATAAAGCTGAATGGTAGTTATGTTGTCCAATTTAAAACATATGTGGGGAAGCAGTAAATTTTGTTAATACAATTTGAAAATAGTGAAGTCCAAAGAGAAATAAATGACACAGGAATGTAACCTATCTTAAGCGAAGGATGATTTATACAATGTTTATGTTCTGGGTCAGTGGAAAGGTCAAAGTAGTTTGTTTTTATAAAAGACAATGACGTAAATATAATCCTATAATAAATGCCCAAATGCCTCCATGAAAGATGTAAGATTAGGATCAATGGAAGGAAGTCTCTGTTTTCATAATCTGCTCTGCTCTCTACTCCTCAGAATGGATGCACTCAAGCTGATTGTAACATTCTTCCATGGTCCCGAGCTCTCTGGTTGTACCTATGACTGAGCATGGAGACCATGTGAGTAATAGTTAAACTTACTGTCTTAGTTTGAATGGTTTATTTGAAGGTATTCACTGTATTATTCAGAAATATTAAATGCAGTCAAAGAAGGTGAAAACAGGTCAATGTTAAATATCTGATTGATAGAAGCATTTTATTGACTAACCCATAAATGTCACAGTGAGGTCAGCTAATAAAAGAGATTTAGTCTCTGTGGAAATGATTCTACAGATTGATGGTAGGGGGATGTCAAAGGATCTTACTCTCCATTTTTAAGTTAACGTTTATTTCTTTATTAATGACTCAATAAACAAATGTTTATGAGAATAAAAAGAAAGGACAATCATGGTCCACCCTGATGACTGGTGGGCAGTGAATTCTGTGTCTGGAGGTCTGAGATCCACACAGAAATTAGCTAGTTCATTCTCCTCGTGTCCAAGGATCCCATTACAGATGTTGTTCTTTGGGTTCATGGTTTTAAAAATATTTACAAAGTATCATTGGCAGAAAAAGTAATAAATGTATAAATGTATATCCTTTGATAAATATATAGCAAGGTAGTAAGATATTAATATCCATTAGAATGAATAATAAATGCACCAAGTATGTTATGTCTCTACCTAAGGTTGAGAAAAACAATGAAATGCAATAGTCTATTATGGGCTGAGTCAGTTACAGGTTTGAAGTTTATTAAATTGGAAATAAATACTGTAAATATTATCATGAATGTTGAAAACTATGAATCACTGAAGATTTTTATCAACTTCTCCACTTGGTCTCTTTAGAACAGGAATCAAGTTAATTTTCGTCCACTGCTGTGACCAAGATTGTTATGTCGCCTTCGTATTAGGAAAGAGACTAATGTGAGTAAAAGTCAAGGTCTTGTGTATGTTTGGGTCATTGTTTAAGAATATTTAGGGTATTACTAAAATTAATAAATATTATCAGAAAGGTACGTATTGCCCAATAAAAAATATAATACAAAACATGATCTTGATTAATTGATGTAACATTGGGATTGACTAATGGAAGACATACAACTTATGTTGGCAGTCTACAGATAGAAGTTAAGAATATAATATTTACACACACACACACACACACACACAGAAAGATAAAAGCAGAAATATCTAAATCTCGAGTCTGTGAAATGTGGTCAGCAAGGATTGACGTCGATTAGGCCTTAAGTTTCTGGACCCCTTGCTCTGCTCTGCAGCCCTCAGCTTAGACATGCTCCCGCCCCTTCCGCGGCCCCAGCTCACGAGCTCTCCGGTTGTCTCTGTGTAACAGGAGGGTGGAGATTAATGGGAGGGGATGATAGTCGAAATTTTATTTTCTTTGTTAAGTGTTTTTTTTTTTAAGGCAATTCACTGCATTATTAAAAATTATAAAATATAATTAAAGAAGGAATGTATCTCAGTGATAAATATGAGATATATGAATCATTATATTGATTAATCCCTGTATGAAAAACAGAACAATTAATCAAAGAGATACATTGATGTGAAAATAATATGTGTGCAGATTAGGGCCGTAATAACTCTTCTTGGTTTTGGTGAATCACAGATATTATCAGTTAATTAGAGATTTAATCAATAGACAATTAAGAAGGAAGAAAGCGCAGGATATTAGCGCGACAACTGTGATGGCACGTGTGTTTATAGGAGGACAGCATGGCTGTAACTCTGACGTCCACACGGAAGGACTCTAGTCCGCACTAGTGATTTGAAGAGATCCTCATGTCAAGAATATTTGAAGGTCTTCTTTTTGGTCTTAGTGTTCATACATTCCCTTTCTATTATTATAATTGGATAAGTGAGAGAATCTATAGACAAATACATAAATAAAATTAATGTAGGGAAGTACGGTTTAATTATAAAGGTATGTAACTATGCCATAAATAGTATTTGCTATATTGTGATAACTCAGATATTCAGTTAAAAGTAAATGGCACATGACTATAACTCGACAGTTAAGGATGACGTAAAAGGTGTAAGCCACTGGGCCAATGGCAAGTTCAACCTTGTTTGTTTTCCTGAGATTAAAAAAAAGTACATACCAAGTTGGTGACTGCCTAAATGCTTTGCTAAATTGAAGATGAAAAGCAATGATGAGAGGAGAGAATGCCTCACTTACTTCTCTGTCATCTTCTCTGCCCTTAATTCTTCAGAATGGACACATTCAACCTGCTTTCCGGGATCTTCCTTGACGGGGAGCAGCGGCCACAGGACTGCGTCTGCGCTGTAGAAGCCTGGAGACCATGTGAGTAATAATGGAGATCTTTTTTTCTGGGATCTTGTCTAAGGATAGTCACAGTATTAATAAAAAGTATGAAATATAACCAAAGAAGGTGAACTGTATTCTAGTAACAATTACAGCCATTAATACGAAGTATTGTTTTGATCAATACCTATACGAGACACTGAGCATAATTAATAATGGGGATTTTGTTGTGAGAATGATCCTAGTTGCGTAATAAAAACGTTAAGGTCTTGTTTTTTTTTTTTTTTTTAATAGTAGGTTTTTAAATAATTAATGAACTTGAATGAATTAATCAGTAGACAGTGTAGAGATGAGCAAAGACAAAGTGGTTTTCTGGATCAATGATGATTCCTGCCGGCGTTTGAGTCACAGATGATGACTACTATGTGCCTGAAACTCTGAGGTCCGACCCAGAAAAGGTGGTGTCTTCCTCTTCATGCAAAGCGTTTCTCATGTTAGTATCACGTGCTCTGCTCTGTACTTCTCAGAATGGCGGGACTCCGGCTGACGTAAGAAGCTTCCATGGGCACGAGCTCTCGGGTCGCACCGGTGTTGTGGGAGCATGGAGACCCACGTGAGTCAGTGTCAATATTGTAGCTTGAGCGGCTTGTTTAAGGGTATTCACTGTATTATTCAAAATGTTAAATACAACTAAAGAAGGAAAAATACCGTAATATTAAGTATTATTGATCTGAAACATTCTGTTGATTAATGTGTCTATGTAACCTTGAGGTCAGTTTTTGAAACAGCTAGTCAAAGGCCTTGTCTGGGTTCCGCTGATTCTTTGTCGGGTGGTATTCAACACATTACTGAAAAGTTCCTTATATACTGTAGCACATTAATAACTACTGAATTGATATGAAACATAAAAATGTGGGATGTTTAAAGAAAGATATATTGATGAGAAAATAATTCTATATACAGAATAGGGATTTCAGGGCCATTCTTGGCTTTTCGTGAATAAGTGGGTTTTAAAATTATTATTGGTGAATTAATAATTTTTTAAATAAAAACTGTAGACATGAATAAAGAAAAGTATAGATTGGATCAGTGCTGACTATGGGTGTTACATGAGGGAACTGGTGTTCTAGCTGCCGAGTTGAGAGAGTGGTTCATGGTCGTTTCACAGCCACATCTAAAACTTGTTTAAGTTAAATTCTGAAGGGCCACTCACGGGCCAATGATGTAAGTGGAATGCATCTGAATAGAAATTATGATCAATCATTTGAATCACTGAGGTCCACTGCAAAAAGAGAATTAGAATATGACATTTTGGGGCATGATCTCAGGAAGTTTTGAATTTAATTGAGATAGTTACTTTATCTTATTAGTGAATAGATGAATGGATCAGTAAAAATGTATTTATAAGTAAAGAAAAGTGGTTAAAACATGGGTCAAATTTGAGGATATTGGCTATATTATTAATTCAGTTCCAAAAAACATTGGTCCATTATGAAAAAAAATGAAAGTTGCTACTCCTTTGTGGAAGAAGTAGCTAGTAGAGGTATTTAATAGTCAAGGCTCAGCTCTTAGTTTGCTGTGGGTTCCTAGATGTTTGGTTTGTGAAGGAAAACAAAAGTTAAAATTAAACAAATAGTGAGTGAAATTAATCAGTGCAAAGTACAAACCGAAGATGAGAATATTTCCTTTATTTTTATATTTGTTTTGTATCCCAGAGTGGCTGCACCGTGGCCATTTCCTCCCTCACTGTTTAGTGATGAAGATCTTGACTTTACGTATGTTGCCAAGGAGAGCATAGATCGGGGTAAGAAATAAGTTTTTATTCTTGGTTTGGTCATTTTGTTTATGGATTCTGACTATAGTTATCAAAAAGAACAAATAGCCTGTACAGTCACAAAGTCAAATCAAGGAAGACCACTTGGCATGGACCAATGATAAGAATTTATATTTATGAGGCTTATTGTTGACTCATTTTGTAAAACCAAGGTCCGTTAGAAAAACAGGTGTAGGCTACCACCTTTTAGATTAAGAAGTTACAGACACATTCTAGTCTTGATCAAAGATCTTATTCTTGGATAGGTATGTGTTTCTTTCTTTTATAAAACAAATAAGTAAATGTACTAGTAAAATTACTGTACCCACTGATGGTCGATACAGTATTTATGAAACAAGAATTTATTTAACTTGGGGTGAAGTATTATACCATTCTTTGTAAGAAGTACATAGAGAAATTTAAATAATAGTTAAATTGTTTCCAGTTGTTTGGATATAGATTCTCTGCTGTTAACTTTTGGAAACAAGCAACTAACCGATATAATAAACAATGAATACTTCACATATAAAGAAAATTAAAATGACCAAGAGTTTTCCAATGATAAAATTTTACAAAATGAGAATTATGATCAACTCAATTTTGCTTCTCTGAGATCCACTTAACCAAAAAAATATTCAATTTGCTACCTCTGTGTATAATGAGGACAGAGATAGATGTTAAAACATTGTTTTTGTTCTGGTATTTTGGTGAGTTTATGGATGTTGTTGTTACAATTATTATTGTAGTTATTATTTAGTAAGTAAATTTATGAAGAACTAAATCATACAAGGCAAAATCATGGACCAGTGATGAAAATCGGTTTTAAAACAAGGATTATAGTTATTGTAGGTCTCCACGATTGACACTTATGATACAAAACATTTGTTCTTTTTTATAAGTTTTTCTAATAGTGCATAGTCTATAGCACCACTCTGTATGTTGTACTGAAATGATTTGGATATTTTTATGCTCTTCTTACCTGGGTTAATATTCCCCCCTATCTTGGACAGAAAAACTAGTGACCTGATTTATTTGGGATGAAGGCAGGAGGCCTTTATATCCCCTATTTAAATTTTTTATGGCTCTTTGTTATCTGAGAGGCTGCTAGAATAACTGATACTAAGGTATTAATTTTGGTTCAACAGGCGTTGACTGAATCCATGTAAGGCTAGATGTTAGCAGTGGCATTCATAGCTGAATCCCACCAGTTCCAGCCATTGAGGAGCTCTTTGGGATTAGTGGGAGACCTACTTATAAACGTAACAACTCAATCTAGTAGGGTAAGTAGGTGGGCATTCCAGAAGCACAGAAGATGGGCCCTCAGCTTCATCGTAGTTACCCAGACTCTTTATGGGACAGATGATGCCTTAGCCAGTGACAAGCTCACGAGGTTACAAGCTTCACGAAGTCAGGAGCCATACTTGTCTTCCCCTGGTGCCTTGCATGTGGAACATGTGTCATAAACATCCATTGAATGAGTGGTTGAATGAAATCAAGAATGAATGAAGCGGTGAGCTGGTTGAAGGAATGAGTCTCTGAGTACAAACAAGGGAGTGAGAAAAGTGAATGAAAGTGTGAAGGAGCGCACCAAGGGGTGAGTGGATGATCCGCAGGGAGCCAAGTAACAAATTCACTGAGCTGCATGCGTACACGAGGCATCAGTGAATGGATGCGTTCGATCTGCAAGTAAAAATTTCAGAAAGGGAGTCAGTCTGAATGAAGGGAAGTAGGTCAACTTGTCAGTGAGTGAAAGACGAGTACACAAACGGATGAGTGAATAAAAGAAGTGAGTCTCTGAATGAGTTTATGAACTAATGTGTAAGTGAAAAGGTATTCATAATGAGGGAATAAATGAACTGGTGAGTCAGTGAGGGAACGAATCAAGGAGTGACTGAGCAAAGGAGCCGGTGAGAGCCAGATGGCTTAATTGACTAATAATTCGTCAAAAAGCAAGTGCATGAATAAATCAGTAAGAAAAAGTGGAATAATTTAACTAATGAGTAAGTCAACGGATGAAACGAATTAATGAGGGATGGGTCAACACGTGAGTGGAGGAATGACTATATTAGAGGGAAAGAATCAGAGAATGAATTAGTGAGTGAGTCAATGAGTATGTAATCCTAAATTAAATGAAATGCTCTGTGATTGAAGGAGTGAACCTGCGATTTATTGAGTGAGTCAGTCAGTCAAGGAGGGTGGATGAGCTGGTGATCCGCGTGTGAGGCAGCAAGTGAATGAATGACCTCGCCACGGGACTCCTCCCCGTCCCCCCCAGCCTCACAGCACATTGTCACTGCCTCACCCGGGTCACCAGTCCTGCACATTGTCACTGCCTCACCCGGGTCACCAGTCCTGCACATTGTCACTGCCTCACCCGGGTCACCAGTCCTGCACATTGTCACTGCCTCGCCCGGGTCACCAGTCCTGCACATTGTCACTGCCTCACCCGGGTCACCAGTCCTGCACATTGTCACTGCCTCGCCCGGGTCACCAGTCCTGCACATTGTCACTGCCTCACCCGGGTCACCAGTCCTGCTCTGTCAGGGGTGTTTGTGTACCTGTCCTCCCTAAACTGATGTGCCCTGAGAGCCAGGAACGGAGTCAGATTTTTCTCTGTGTCCCCAGCGTCTGCCCGGCCCTGAGCCTAGGGGGCACCCGTGAGTTACTGCTCAGCAGAAGGCCCTTCTCAGAAAGGCCGGGGAGCTGAGCCATGGGGAAGCATGCCCTGTGTCAGATGGTTCGCGGTGTCTCCTGCCTGAGCCCAGATGCTCCCTAGGGTCCAGCTTTCTGTGCCCAGTGCCAGACAGCGAGACAGGATACTGGCCGTTCTGACTGCCCTGGACACGGGCCCATCCTTGGGCAACGCTGGCTTGGCCCGGTGGAGCGGGAGCCCTGGGTTTTCCCGAAAGCTACCCCTGCCTCTGCCAAGGCAGGCGGTAGAAAACAACCCAGTCTTGTCTCTATGCCTGTGATGAGAGGGCCGCTCCTTGCCTCCTGGCTTGGTTCTACAATCGCTGTAGGACTTTGGGTTAGATACGAAGTACCCCCAGACCTAGCCTCGGCTTCGTCCATTTGGGGGGGGGGATCATGACGCCCGTCAGCTGGATTGTTGTGAGGACTAAACTTGTCTAACAAGAGCTCATTGTCAGGCCTTTATGTGATACGTGTCCTGGTCATAACATATCACCTGGGAGGGAAGAGGCGCCTCAGAAATGACCTTAAGTAGCTAAAATGGGTGATTTCGGTTGCATTTATTTAAAGGCCTCCAAATGGATGTGATACCTAAAGTCCCCTGTCCCGAAAGAATGGCACGTTCAACGAAGTTCTACAAGAAGGCCACTTTGAATGGAACAGGCCACCAAGACCATGCTCCTTGAAGACAGCATTCCATGCCCTTCTGTCAGGCGTGGACAGTAAGAAAGGTGGGTCCGAAACAACTTTGTTCTATGTGGAGGCTGTGCCCAAGACCCTCTCCGACCTCTTTCCCTCTTCCTCTCTCCTGCCTGCCCCCTGCGCCCCTCCTGTCAGCAGTTTCATCTTCAGCGTCCACTCGGGGCCTGACACTGACCACACCTCGCTCTCTCTTGTCCTGGCTGGCTCCCGACCCTGGATCTCACCTCCCACTCCAGTCTTGCATCCTTATTTTGGACTTGGAGCTCATATTTGGTCATCTGCCTTGGAATACAGCCCTCCCCTTCGTGAGGATTTGATTTCAGTGCAAACCTAAAGGCCTTTCTGCTTCAGACTGAATCAGGTAGACCCCCCCCCCCTATATTTTAACTGAAGGCCTCTGGGACTGTAATTTTGAGTCTTCTAGGTTGGCCATCTCCCATCTGGGCATGCTCCAGCCCCTCTTTCCAGGAGTTCAGACCATGGTAACAGGTGGGCCCTCTGCATGCTGGGGTGGGGCAGCCAGTCTGGATCAGGGTCTTTGGGCTGGATTCTACGACATGACTGTCCAGTGTCCAGGTCCAGGAGACAGGAGTTCGGTTCTCACCTTCCCGAGAATTCCCGCGTAAATGCAGCAGGCCACACCTTCTGTTTAATTCCAGCCTGGTGTGTCCCACCTGCTGCTCAGTGTTGTGCCCGAGCCGACACAGGTGTCACCTGCCTCGCACAGTCCTTTGCCCTGTCCTGGGACTGCCCGCATCCCTGCGTTCACATTTGCATTTCTTCCTCATTCCTCCCTCATCCACACCCTGATAGAGAGCACTGTTAATTACCACGTGCTAATTGCCACCTGTTAATGTCAGCTGTTCCCAAAGGACTGTGGAATGCTGGAGTACAGGTCTTTTTGTGTCATCGTAGCCCACCAGAAAGTGTCGGCATCGGGACGCGCTCACTGAATAGACCATTCGTTCTTTCATTTATTCAGAAAACGTTGGGCTCTTTCTGTGTGGCCAGAGGCTGGGTGGTAGATAGCGAGAAATGAGACCTATTCCATTTCAGCCCCAACGGAGCCCCATGCCTTGGATGGGAGATAGAATTAGACGAACACTTACGGCAGAATGACGTGCAGACCAGGAGCCAGGGGCTTCATTGCCCCAGGACTGGGCCAGTTAGGATTCCGGCGAGGAGCTCCAGCTGGTCTTCTGTGCTTTGGAGGACACTGAAACAAGACCAGGCTATCGCCGTGGGGTCAGGTCCGTGGGGACATCCTTGGACGAAAGGAAAATGAGCAGATTTGGGAGTTTCTGCAGCTGCTGTCTGTTGGGTGGCCAGGCGTTGCGGTTCCCGGGAAAGAAAACTGGACTTCTATTCAGAAACTCTCTTATTGTGTGGCCATGAGCTATGTAGGTATCTACCTCCCCAATCAGACTTCCTGCCCCCAACAATGGGTGCTCAGTCTTTGGCGGGGGGTCAGGCCCAGCACCTGTGCTGTGTCTGATTGAGCCATGAGAATGCAGGCTGAATGACAGAATGAATGAGCGCCCCAAGCAGGATTGAAAGGCCATGCTGAGGGACAAAGCATGTCCCTGGCCCAGAGCGGGGCCCCTGGCCCTGAGGAGCAGCACCCCTTCTCTCCCGAGGCCCGCCCTCCAGATTGAGCCAGCTCCACTTGGCCTCCGCCTGTGGCTCATTAAGAGATATGTAACTGTAATCCCTGAAATTGCCCAGGATGGAGCAGGTTTTCAGTCCGTGGCACCAATGTGGGGATTTTATTCCTTCCTTAAATAAATTTCACTCCCCCAGGAAGTTTAGACAGGATGTGGGCAGTTGGACCAAGGGCTTGAAACTGAACATTTTGCAAAAGGCCCGTTTTCAAAATTTGAAACCCCATGGCCACTGGCCAGAGCCGAGTCTGGTTTGGAGGTGGGGGGTGGTCACGGGGGCTCCTGTCGGAAAAGGGAAAGGAAGACTGAAGACAAACATCCGGCAGCTGTCACTGAGCCGGCGGAGGGTTTGCAAGTGGAATTCCACGGTTTGGTTTGCGGCCCCAATGAAACTGGAGTGAGCCGGTCATTCCCATTAGCTCGTCCTCTGAGCACTCGATGGAGGCCTCGGGCCCTCCTGGAGCCAGAGGGGTGTGAGCTGGTCCTGACATCGATGGGACAAGTGTCTGAGTACTGTCGATGGAGCTGGTGCTTTGTCCCGGACATTGAGGAGGGAGAATGATAACATTACATATTAGCACGTAATAATAATACATTATGCTTTTTGCCACCCAGCTTTTAATTTTATCTGGAGATGGGTGACATCAATTCCTCATCTTGGAGACAAGGACCCTGAGGCGTTGGGGAAGCAGCGCTGTGTCTCTGGTCCCGAGCAAGCCCGCGCTGCCAGCCCAGTGTCCTTCCCAGGCTTCTGCTCGAGCAGTGGCCGAGCCCAGAGCTCCAGGGTCACAGCTGTCCACCGAGGGATGGGCGCCACACTAGAGAGCTTTGGAGACTAGTTCTCAGCGTTTGAGCTCTTGGGACTGGCTGCCCACTGTCCTGCTCTCCTTGGTGAGCAGACACTGGCTCTGAACTTGCTCCTAGATCAGGGAGCTACCAATGATGCTTGCCCTTTTGTGACTTCTTTTTCTTTTCTCTACCAAGGAAGGTGGCAGTCTGTGCCTTTGGAAGTCAGCAGCACCCTCTGAGTTCCAGGCCCTCATGTATAAAAGGGAAGTAAGTTTCCTTCATTTGTTCTGCAGTGAGGGTGGCTCTGTGTACAGGTCTGTCCTGTGGAGGGCGTGGGTCCTCCTGGGGAGTTCTGTGGGGGAACCTGGCCGCAGTTAAGACTTGTGGAAGGGCCCTTTGTCTGACTCCCGCTCCCTGGGCTCCACCTGCTGCATCCTTGTTCTTGTTCCCTCTCCTTTGTGTCCATCCTTTCTGTCAGTGCCCTTTGAACTACCCCTCTGCCTCCCCCCCAAAGCCCACCGCTCTGAGGGTCACATACCCAAAAACGGGGTGCTCTGGGGGGCGTGGGCGCACAGGCCGTGGTTCACCCGCAAGCGCAGCTGGTCGGTGCTCCCTGGGCTTGGAGAAGACACGCTTCCAGCATGAGGGAGGTCACCAAAGGTAGCAGAGTTCGCGTTCATGTCTCTGAGCTTCTCCTCTGAGGGCTCCGTCTCCTGGCTGTCCCTCCTTGGATGAGGCAGAAGGGGATGTGACCTGGGGCTGGGCCAGCCAGGCGATGCGGCCTCGCTCCAGGGAGCCGTTCCCTGCGGTGCAGGGGGATGTGAAGCAGAAGGGCTCTGAGCCGGAGAGCACCGGGCAGGTAGATGCTGGAGAAAAGAGGGAGGAGAGGCCCTTCTTGGATCCCTTGCCTGGCTCTGCTTGGCCCACAGGAAGCTGCCCTCCCCTATCCCTTCCCCCTTCCCCCCAAGACGTGGCTGAGTCGGTGGGTGCTGCTACATTTGCCACCTCACTGAAGTCCCTGCAGGGGCTACGTCATCATCAGTCCTTGTACAGAGAAGGAAGTTGAGGCTCAGATGAGCACAGTGAGCCTGCTCTGCCCCAAGTCCTGAGCACAGAGCCCTGGAGGTGTGGTTTCCCATGCCCCGCCCTGGCCCTCTCAGCGCATGCGCAGTGCGGCACGTGCCGCCCCAGGGCGGCTGTGTGCACGGCCCCCAGATGCCGGTAGTTTCCTCCTGTGACAATCACAGCATCCTTGGGCACGGAAGGAGGGGTTCCGGTCCTCGGGGCCTAGAAGCACATGTTCATGGTTGGCTCATTAGGACAAAGGAACGGACTAAACTCCTGGCTGCATCCACCCATTCGGTGACCTTTTACGGAACCCTGTAGGAAAGCATCTGGAAAACTCCCTTTTTGCTTCTGCCAGTCCCCTAAACGGCCTGTGTCAAAGTAACACGAACACGCAGACTGCGGAGCCCAGGGCCTCGCTTCGGGCTGGGCCTCCAGGGCCGTGGCGCAGGGCCGCCTTTGGCCTGCCGTGGACTTGCCCCGACCCACCTCCCCCAGACTGCCACTTCCCTGACCTCGGGGAGCTCCGCAGGGGGTGCCCGGCTTCTGTCTGACCTTCAGTCCGGCCCATTTCTTTAATCAGACCGAGCCTCTCTCCAGGCCAGGGCTGGACCCGCACTCAGGAGAACCGGGAGTCAATACCGAAGCCCGGCTCCCAATCCGGAGTCAGGGGTGTGGTCAGGGCAGCCTCAGCCTCTGTCCTCAGTGCTGGCAGGGAGCTGCAGGACCACCCAGCGCAGGGAGTGCGTGTCATACAGTTAGCTCATTAGCTCCAGAGTCGAGTTATGGTGGGTTTATGGATGGACATTCAATCCTTGAAAGGCTGAATTAAGAGAAACAAAATAAAAGAGCCTTCATGGACCATGATGGCTGGTGTCATGGACTGAAGACTGTGACCCACTGAGTTCTGAGTATACCTGGGCTTGCAGATACCAGTAGTGATAGTAACAATAGCAAAACTGGACAAGTCGAAGTCTGAGGGTGCTGGTCTGCTCAACTGACCCAATGGGGAATCCTCACCCATGTTTTAATTACGTGAATCCTCAGCTAGACCCAAAACCTCCTTGCTCCAGCCCAAGTGTCTCATGATTCCCCAATTCACTCCTCCTGTCCGCTCTGCCACTGTGGGAAGGTCTCCCCCACTTCGCAGCCACTCAAGGCCTACACCACACAGAAGTCCCGTGTTAATTCCATAGCTGCCATTGCTCCTGGAATTACCAGTTCCTGTCCCTGTGCTGGGCCTTGCTCTTTCCAAAGTACCCCTCCAGGAGTGGTTACGTGTCCCCTGTCCCCTGGGGGTCAGACGTGTGTTCAGACAGCGGGTTTGGTTGTGATGTGGCCCTCTTGTCTTGGAAGGTTGTGCGCACAGAGCCCTGGAGGTGTGGTTTCCTGAGCACAAGCCCCCTGCCCCGCCCGGAGAGGACGGCTCTGATGTGGAGTGGCCACTTCCGGTGAGTTCTGCGTCTCCTGGTTACCCTCTACAATGCACAGGGGCCTTTGCACAAGGGCCCGGCCAATCTGTGTCACATACAGACGAGAGGAGATCAGAGGTGGGCTGGCGCCTGTGTGGAGGCCTCCCAGGGGCCCACGTGCAGGCGCTGCCCACCTGGAGGAGGGCTGGCGGAGGCTGGGCCAGTTCTGGCAGCTGCTTCTCTGAGTGGGCGACAGGGCCGGCCAGAGGAGCTGCTTAAAAGTTGCTCAAGATCCCTCTAGGGAGAGGACCACCAGGTCAGGAGGAGCTCGACCCTCGTGGCTGTCCCTCCTTATCCCTGGTCCCACCCAAGTGGTGGGGTCCTCCATGTTAACTGAGCAGCTGACCACACGCAGAGTCTTTTCTTGGCCACTTGATTTGGGGGCTTAGGGTTCCCCTTCACACTCCAGCTCCAAGTGAGTCTCTTCAAAATTATCCCGGCCACTGTATTTCATGCACTCGTGGCCGCAATGGAGAAGGCAGGAAGTGGGAGCCGTTTGAGGTTGTCCCCATAAAGGACCCTAAGTGAACAACTGAAATTTGTTGACCGTAATTCTAAAAAATAATTTTTTTTCTGATTAAAAAAAGAAATGCCATAAATGAAATAACATCTCCAGTGTAAAAGCTTGTATAATGCTAATAAGAAAAAAAAAAAGAGTGACCTGATGCCGCTGCTCAAAGATGACTGCTGCCAGCCCTGGGAGGGCCAGCCTCCCGCCCAGTGTTCGCCCACCAGTTGCATTAGTGTGTGTGTGTGCGTGCGCGCATACACGTATGTATGTATGCATAGTTTTAATTGGGGCCATCATTGTCATCTTAGCTTTTCATCCAACTTGTTCTTCTGAATGTTTTCCTATGCCATTAAGTAATTTCCTATTTTGTGATTTTTTTTGTGTGTGATTTTTTTTTTTTTTTAATTCTTACATAGTATCCTAGCAAATGACTAGTTCATAACTGGTTTCATTGATCCACTCCGATCAGATATTTCAATAATGGTAAAAGTTGGCTTATGTATGTTGGGGTCAGCCTCCTAGTTCATGCATCTGCCCACACGCCTCTGACTTGTTTCCTGCACTGCCGTTTACAAGGGACATGAGCATGTCAAGAGGAGTGACCGTTTGATGCCCAGGGTGACCTCCTTAAACTTTGTAACAACTTAAACATTCTCAGAATTACTGTAAGAAGTGCCTGTTTTCTCTGGGAATGAGGAAGGTTTTCAACATCTGGTAGTTTGTCAAAACGTGGTTTTTTTGTTCTCTTCATTTTCAGTTCTTTAGTTACCTTTGATAAGAACATTTCCCCCACATCTTCATGGATTCTTTGTGTTGGAATTGCAAGTTTAGATTCTTTGCATTTTTCATTTTCTATTTAGTTTATTTTTATTTGAAGTCATGCACATGCATCACATTGAGAGTCAAATAAATAGTTCTACAAGGCTGGTTTTAGAAGCATCAGCCCACCAGCCCTCCCAATTCCTTTCAATATTTTGCTCCACAGAAGCAACAGCTTTGAAGTTTTTAAACTGATTTCTCTTGACATTTACATCGAAATTTTTAAGTAATAGTCTTATTTTTCTTCTTGATTTTTTTTGAGGGGGCTTAGGCATTGACTTGAAGATGCGAGTTTAAATCTCACAAACCCCTTGCCTTCACCACACAAAAGCACGACTCTCTACCCCTTCTTTTCAAGATGTTTAGTTCAGTTATGGTGTGATCAATGTCAGTATTGACATTATCATAACAATGTCAAGACTCTTGACAATGGGAAAATGTAATGTATGGTGATATTCTTTTTCTCCATGACTTTCTGTTTTCTCTGGAGTTGATGATTCTCTTGATTTTTGTTTGTTTCTTTTCCTTACTCTTTGATTGGTTTTTAATGAACTCATTACAAATTTATCTTAAGTTCTCAATACATTCAAACACACTAGTGTTTGTGTTTTTCCTTCATGCCTTGTCATTTGAAGGTTTCTCTTCCTGGAGCCTTCTTGCTTGTTCTGTTCTCGATTGGTCGATCTTTGGGCTTTCTTCCTTCATCTTGGGCTCTCCCCTCATTCTCTTTCCAGGGATTCCTTTGATCCTTTTTCCTTAGTTGGATCCCTGATGTCATAAACCCCATGTTACCCTCCTTTTTGCTTTACTCCCCTGTTTTGCTACAGTGCATCCCCTAGCCAAGTAAGAAAGGGTTCATGGAGGTAAATGTTTTCACATCTGAATAGGAAAATGTCTAGTTCCCCACTGACATGGATAGTTTGGCTGGGTATTGGATTCTAGTTGGTCATCTTTTCTCCCCTCAGATTTTAGAAAGCATAAATGATTGTCTTCTGACTTTTAGTGCTGTTGAGAAGCCTTAGTGATTCCTTATCCCTTGTATATGAACATACCTCCTTCTTTTCTGATACTTGTAGGATTTTTTCATTATCTTCTAGTGTTTTAAATTTCATGTGTATATGTTCTGAGGTGAACCTTTGTATATCCCATTTTGCCAAGCCCTTTTGATCTGAAAATTTGTGTCCTTCAGTTACAGAATTTTTACCTTGGATAATGACCTCCCATGTATTTACTTTTTTAGAACTTGTATTGTCTGAATGAATGTTGGATCTTTCTGACTGGTTTCTAATATTCCTATATATTTCATCTAATTGTCAACTCAATTTCTTTGTTCCCATCCTGAGAGATTTTTCTTTCTTCATCTTTTGACTTATTTTCATTTCTTTAGTTTCTAATTTTCAAGATTCTTTGTTATATTCTATCATTTTATAGTATTTTGTTTCATGGATGCAATTTGCTTCTTTGATATTACTGATAATATTAATAGGTTTTCTGGAATTTTCTTCATTCTACAGATTCTTTAAGATTTTCTTTTTTCTTCATATTTCATATGTTTCTTAACTCTTTGATGATATGGATAAGTAGATTAAAGTACAGATGATAAAAGTATGTCTCTGTTTTAGCCACCACTACTTTACTTTCTTCATGTAACACATTTTTAGTCTCCTTTCAAGGTTAAGGAACACATTGCACAGTAGGTAAGGGTTGGGGGGACCTCTTCGTTTTTAAACAGACCTTCAGCCGATTCATCTCAATTAGGCCCAGATTTTCCCACCACATGGGGTACCTGGTGCTGTCAGTTCCTGAGACTTCTGTGCGTTCTTGGAATATGCTGGACTTTATTTCCATTTTCCTCACTGCCAATTTAGGATCCCCAGCTCTGAATAAGTTACGGTGCTTATCTTCTTAACTTTGTCCCTGTGTACTTACACTCAAAATTAAAATCTCTCCATGTGCACTTAGCAGTTTCATGGGGTGCAGAGGCAGGTTGACATCTGTATTCATCTCACCATATTTACCTATCGTGAAGTTATTTACCTGTTTTTCTCTATTGATGTGTTTATCTCTTATTTTTATTTTGTAAGACCTTTTAATAGTAGAATAGTAACTTTTTTCTATCATATACTACCAATGTTTCCCCCTATTTCACTTGTCATTCTATTTTATTCACAAAGTTTTAAAAATTGTGATAAAAATAATATATCACAAGTAGTTTTTATAGCTTCTTCTTGCTTAGAAAGACCTTTCTCACCCTGAGTTCATATAGTCACTTTTCTTTATAGTTTTTTCATGATTTCATCTTTAATATTTGAATCTTCAGTCCATTAATTTAATTGTTGTGAGAATGACTATATTTCCATTTCCACATTTACTACATGCAAGATATTTTTATAGTTTTATTTCTTGTGGCGTTCTATTATTCCATTAATCTGTCTATTCTTACAGCACTATTGCTTTGTTTTAATATATGGTATTGTTATAATGTGTGTTGTTATTTGGTAGAGATAGTCTTCCTTCATTCTTATTTTTCAAGATTATTTTGATTCATCTCGCTGATACTTCCAGATGAATTTTAGTGATATTATGAAGTTAAAAACTTTGTTACAGATTTTCTGTGGTATTTTCTGAAATTGTAAATTAAAGAGAATTTATATTTTTGATAGTTGGGCTTTGCATATTTTGCAGTTTAATGTTTGACAAATTATTTGTCATTAACTAAATTCAAGGAATTAAGTATTGCTTTTATTGTGAATTTATCCCTTTTCTTCTATTTTCTAACTGGTAATTACTGGTATACAGGGAAGAGATTATATACTTATTGTTATTGGCTGTCACATTGAATTCTCTCATTTGTTCTACAAGTTTTTAGCCAAACGTTTTGGAATTTCTAGGTAAAGAACCATGTACATCTATATAATACAAATTTTGCCTTTTTTCAAAATTTTATCTCTTTTATTTTTCTTTCTTGTCTTATAGCATTGGCTAGATTTTCCAAAACATTACATTGCTCATAATAGACATCTTTGTCTCATTTCTGATTCACTGTCAAATGTGGATAACAAATAAATTTAGGCTATACATTTTTACAATGCTTATTAAGTATTTATTTCTAGTTAATATATGACTAAAATCAGAAATGAATGTAGAATTTTATGAAATACTTTTTGATATCAATGAAGATACTTATGTTGTTTTACTCTGTGGACTTGATGCAATGAATTATAACAATGTTTCATAGCTTTGAAACATATTTGGATTAAATCCTACCTGCTTGTGGTATATTGCTCTTTTAATAGAATATTTGATTTGCTTTGCTGCTGTTTCATGTAGGAATTTTCTAATCTGTTTTTTCTTGATTTTGGTATCAAAAGTTATGCTGGCTTTGTAAAATAATTAGGAAATATTCCATCTTTTTCTATATTCTGTACCATATATATGTCATTGAAATGATCTTCATGAAAGCTTGAAAGAACTTGCCCATATAACTTTTTTGAGGTAATTCTTTCTGAATTCTTCTGTATTTGTTGGGTTCTTTATATTTTCTACATCTTTAGACTTATTTATTCCTCTGCTAATATAGTTCAGTGTTTAAATGTGCAGGCATTGGAATCAGACAATTTGGATTTAAATTCTTTCTCTGTCATTTTCCATGTGACCTCAGGAAAACTATGCCTTCTCCTTAATTCTTAGTTTCTTTATTTGTGAAATGGTAAATGAAATGAGAGTCTGTAGCTACTAGGACCACTGTGAGGGTTAAAGAGATAAAGTACCTTGCACTGAGTCGGGTACAGTAAGTGCTCAATGACTTCCTATAACTATTAATTCTGGAAAATAATTTATTTTTCTGCAATTTAAAAATTCTTAGCATAAAGTTATAAATATTAATTTAATAATAAATTTTAATCTTATTTCTATGGTTATATAATATTTTTTAATTCTTTTTTCTATCTGTACTTTATCTCTTTTTTTTACTAGATGACCTAGAAGAGTCTCTATTTTAGAAGTTTTTCAAAGAATCGGTTCTTGAAATAATTTATCAATTCAACTGTTTCTTTGTGTGTGTGTTCAAATTCAGCAATATCTGCCTTTATCTTTATTGATTACCTCTTTCTGTTGTTCTTAAGCTTGTTTTATGGATCTGTCCATATATCTCTTTTGTGATTCTCCTTTAATAATGAAAACATTTTTATGCTATGAATTTGCCTCTGATTGCAATTTTGACTGCATGTCTTAAATTTTATTATGTAGTCTTTTCAATATTTAAAAATATTTGTAAGTATGCTTTTCATTTCTTCTTTCTCATAAGAGAAATGATTACCTGAATTAAATGTGTATAAGTAGAGCTTATTTTTAAATTAAATTCTGATTCATTTGGGTGTGTGTGTTGTTGCTTATACTTTCCTGTTGAATTGTGGTTATATTTCATTGTGGATTGAGAATGTGGACATAAATATTCTATTGGGGGGGATTTATGTCTTATATAATCAATCTTGTAAATGTTTCACGAGCCTTTAAAATAAGGTTTACATCTGTTTATTAGGGTACTGATGTTGATATGTATCCATGTAGTTCTACTAGGTTTTCAGTTGGTTCTTTCTGGATTTTCTTTGTAAAGAATTAATAATTCTATAATTAATCATAATTTTAATCTCTTCTTGTAGTTTTTAATATCTATCTTTTTGTTTCATTATATTGGTTAGAGTGTTGTGGACAGTGTAACCTAATATTTATGACATAAGCATCTTTTCTTTATTTCTCATATTCTGTTAACTATGATATGGTTTGCCTCTAGATTTGAGGTATGTTTGTCATTTACTCTTTTGTCTATTTGATGTTTTTAAGATTGAGAGGGCTTTGGAAACTGTTCTGATATGTTTCCCTCATTTTGGATCCTGTTTTAATCTTAATGCAAATGTTTGTGACTGTTACATGATTGTGGTTGTACCTTCTGTCTCTGAGAGTTGGTTTTCATTAACCTGCTTAATGATTTTGCTCTTGACTACTTGAAATTGTGGACCTACCTCTGCTTTATTCCTGTGTCCCTGAGTTAGTTAACTTTACTTTCATATGTAATTGTTTCTGGAAAGCCTGTTTTAAGGCAAAGTGTGATTTGAAAGTTGAGACAGACCATTGCATGTTCCAGAGAATTCTGCTCCTCGAGAGCTCGATATCCTGCACATTTCCAGGCTATTTCTAGCATTCCACAGATGTTCTCTAATTTTCTTCTTTCCAAACAAATAGTTGATTGCCTTAAATTCAATTATTGAGGCTGAAGATTGGCTACATTGGGTCCACCTAATGATTTCCATCTTTGCCTTAATTTCTTAAGTACATATGAGATCTATGCTCTTACCACAGATATCAGCAATTTTGTTTTTCCATTTCCACTTATTTTTATAAAACAAGATGAGCAAAATATAATTAAATACTGGGATTTTGACCCAGCCAAGCCCTTTATTCAGGCCAAATATTACCCAGCAGCCCACTAAATAGATCAAATCAAAGCTGTCCCATTTAGAGCTGGGCAGTAACCTCATGCTGAGGAAACCCTTCTACCAGAGACATGGGGGGGGAGCAAGTGCCCCTTGGAATACCCTATGAAAGTCTCTGCAGGGATATGGAAGCAATTGCATCCAGCAAACTGAACCAATTGCTGTGTATGTGACATTTGTGGTGCCACTGAGAGAGAGTTCATTGCTGGCGGTCAGCTGCTGTGAAATCTGTGGTTCTAAGATGTCAGTGCATGATCGTGTGCTTGCCTGAAAGTCAAATGCATGACAGAGGAGACCTTCCTTTTCATCTGTGCCCCATCCCTTAGGACTGAAGTTTTTGTTGTTTTTGAAGTGTGTCCCCAAATAGACAACATATAGTGTGGGTTTGGGGTTTTTGACTTGAATGGAAAATTTCCCTTCTAAAAGGATGGATAGCCTATTTGCATTTTCCCCCTCGATTCTCTCATTTGGACTTAAAAATTATACTTAATGCTTGAGTTTTTATTCTTCCTTTCCTGCTATCATTTATTATATAGACTACAGTTTTCTTTTTAAACATTTTACTTTGGTGATTCAGAAAGTGTACAACCAGCTTCTAATTCTTTTAGTGCTTACGTTTTAGTGGTTTGTGTTTTTAAAACCAGAGTTGCATCTCTATCTCTTTATGGTAAAAGAAAATGAAGCAGTATTCTCCTGATTTCGCCTTATGTGTAATTATCGAGTATGTGTGTGTTTCTGCCCATTTCCCCTGCTTGCACCCTTCCAAATAATAAGGGGTGAGTCGGTTTTATCACTGTCTCCTCTACTTACCTCCCCACCCTGCCCTCCGTCTTGGAGAGATGAGAATCGCCACTCTTTGCTTTATTTGGTCCAGACTCTTCTGCAAGAGCTGGAACTTCTATTTCTGGACTATAGATCGTGAGCCTGAGAGCCCACCAGTTCGTACACTTCTGTGATCTGTCAGCGTGTGGGTTGAGTGTCTTGATTCCCATCTCCCTCGACTGTGAGCACCTGGGAGGCAGGGGCTCTGAGCAGGGTGTCTTTGGCCCCTGAGCAGGGTAGAGGCCAGCAGATGTGGTCCCGGCTGTGTGGGTGAGGGTGTGTGGGGGCGTCAGCGCAGGGCTGTGAGGCCCAGTGCACGAAGGCATGACCATGGGATGGTGAAGGGTGCGTGGACAAGGGGGTGAGTTGGTGAGCCGTTGAAAGAACGGTGGAGCAGATGGACAGGTAAGGCAGTGGGCAGGGCCCGGGCCTGAGAAAGTGAAAAGGTCCACAAGCCACCAGGCTGCTGAGGTTTGGAGATGTTCAGCCCAAGGCGGGTGTCTTGAGTGTTGGGAGGTTGAGTGGAGAAGGTGGGTTTGCCCAACTCTCTAGACATCCTGGAAATGACTGGGGACACGTGCCGCTTTATCCAGGGTGACAAGGACAATTTTTTGGGCCAACCTCTTCTATTCTGAGTTGTCCTTACTCTCATTCCTTATTATCCTGTAGAATGCCTGGTTCTGGGGACTGAGGATACCAAGGTGAGGCCAGTGGGACCCCTTCCTGCCCAGAGGCATTCTGGTCCCAAGGGGAGACAGTTGTGACTTTCTCTTCAGTCACGGATACAGAGAAAGTAACAGCCATCAACACGCGCTCCCCTAGCCTGTCACCGTTAGTGAGCACTGTCCCGGTGTGTCTGCCTCCTTGATGACCGGGGAGGAAGCCGCATACTGCCACCTGAGCTCAGGCTTGTCTCAGAAGTCTTCACTGACATGTCGACTGCGTGTCAGAGAACTTCTCTGCGGCCCTTAGCATGCTGTAGTCCCTTTAATCTGAAAAACCTCAGGAATCCACCGCCTCCCTCTAGTTACCACTCTCTGGTGGCTTCTTTCTCCATTTCTCCTTTATTTAGCTTTTGACCTTACTGTTGTGCCCAAAGAGCCTTCATGAAGGTCCCCGGGGACCTTAGCGTCTCCTCCACAGGGATTCTCACCAGCACTTTGAAGTTGCTGCACTCAGAGCTGAGTTCCTGTACCCCACCCACCAGCACTTGTCCCTCATTCTCTCGGTGTGGCTCAGCTCAGAAGGCGGTGGTCCCACTGTCTTCTGGCTTCCGTGTCAGACACCTGCAAGTGTCCTGGACATTTTCTTACTGCTCACATCTCCTCACCCACATCTGGGGCATGGCCAAGTCTCTCACGTTCTTCTCACTATTCCCAGACCTGCCCACCTGTCCCATCACTCTGTCCTGAGTACCGTTCCCCCTTTCTTGGACTCCTAGACTCTTTCTCCCCGCCCCCACTCTTGTTCTCTGCAGAACTCTCCTTTTCACGTCAATAAGATAAATCATAAAAACATGGAGCTCATGTTCTTTATCAGATAATAAGGAGTCTCCTTTGGATTGAAAGGAGAGTCATTAATCTTTCTGTAGCCTTTGTTATAACGGTCTGAATGGTCTACCCTCCACCTAGCTCCTCAGCCTCATTGTTGACATGGGTTTGGCTCTCCACTCACAGGGACGTCCTTTTGGTTACATGCTCCGTTCAGACCACATTCTGCTTCTCTGGTCCCTGAGCCATCTATCTGGTCCGTGAGCCATCTGTCTGGTCCCTGAGCCATCTATCTGGTCCCTGAGCCATCTGTCTGGTCCCTGAGCCATCTATCTGGTCCGTGAGCCATTCTTCTGGTCCCTGAGCCATCTGGTCCCTGAGCCATCTATCTGGTCCCTGAGCCATTCTTCTGGTCCCTGAGCCATCTGTCTGGTCCCTGAGCCATCTATCTGGTCCCTGAGCCATCTGTCTGGTCCCTGAGCCATCTGTCTGGTCCGTGAGCCATCTATCTGGTCCCTGAGCCATCTGTCTGGTCCGTGAGCCATCTGTCTGGTCCCTGAGCCATCTATCTGGTCCGTGAGCCATCTATCTGGTCCCTGAGCCATCTGTCTGGTCCGTGAGCCATCTATCTGGTCCCTGAGCCATTCTTCTGGTCCCTGAGCCATCTGTCTGGTCCCTGAGCCATCTGTCTGGTCCGTGAGCCATCTGTCTGGTCCGTGAGCCATCTGTCTGGTCCGTGAGCCATCTATCTGGTCCCTGAGCCATCTGTCTGGTCCGTGAGCCATCTATCTGGTCCGTGAGCCATCTATCTGGTCCCTGAGCCATCTGTCTGGTCCGTGAGCCATCTATCTGGTCCCTGAGCCATTCTTCTGGTCCCTGAGCCATCTGTCTGGTCCGTGAGCCATCTGTCTGGTCTGTGAGCCATTCTTCTGGTCCCTGAGCCATCTGTCTGATCCATAAGTCATTCTTCTGGTCCGTGAGCCATCTGTCTGGTCCCTGAGCCATCTGTCTGGTCTGTGAGCCATCTGTCTGGTCCGTGAGTCATCTGTCTGGTCCGTGAGCCATCTATCTAGTCCCTGAGCCATCTGTCTGGTCCGTGAGCCATCTGTCTGGTCCCTGAGCCATTCTTCTGGTCCCTGAGCCATCTGTCTGGTCCGTGAGCCATCTGTCTGGTCTGTGAGCCATTCTTCTGGTCCCTGAGCCATCTGTCTAATCCATAAGTCATTCTTCTGGTCCGTGAGCCATCTGTCTGGTCCCTGAGCCATCTGCCTGGTCCGTGAGCCATCTGTCTGGTCCGTGAGCCATCTGTCTGGTCCCTGAGCCATCTGTCTGGTCCGTGAGCCATCTGTCTGGTCCGTGAGCAATCTGTCTGGTCCACGCTCCATTCAGTCCACTCTTCATTCTTTCCCATGCTCTTCTGGTCCATATTTCATTTGTTTCACACTCCATCCAATCCTGTGCTACCATTCTGTATTGTCTACTCTTGTCCCTTGCCTTCTTTTCTTAACCTGGCATCCTCATTCTTCCCCCCCCCCCTACAAACCCCCTCCTCCCCAGATTGGTCAGATCTTCTTATTTAATGTTCTCTTCTCCTTCACAAAACTTTGGTCTCTTTTCATCGTGAAATCAGGGCTCTGTCGTAACTCTTAACATGTGGATTCTCCTGACAACCTACAAGCTGCAGGAGGGCAGAGACTGTGCTTCATCCCTCCCTCTAGCTGCAGCACCTCCTGGGTGTTGAATGAGCATGAGCTGATTTCCGTGACTGACTGCATGGACCGTGTGATCGGGCTGGAGACGAGGCTTGGGCAGGGTGCTGTGGAGGGTCGGGGTACAAAGGCCGGAACTGGCCGAGTCGGTGTCCGGGCTAAGGAGCAGGGAAGAGGATGGGGGGCGAGGGCTGACACCTTGAGTGTCATCCTAAGGAATTTGGCCTTTTGCAACTGTATTGTGACCAGGAAGATGACACGCTGTGCCCTGGGCTCCAAGACTTGAGAGGATAATCGTGCCCTCCCACCAGGCTGCCCGGGAGCCTCCTTTACCCTTCCCTCGGAGACCAGCTCACCCCTTGGCCGTGCATCCCATCCATTTAGGAGACGGTGGTATGGACGAGTGGGCTATGAGAGGGAGTGGGGAGACCCAAGAAGGCCTCCTGGAGGAGGCGCAGATGCTGAGATAGAACTGGAGGAGCGACCGCCCACTCAGCTCTAGGGTTGGAGACTACAACGGTGGCGCGTCATACGGCGAGGACTGTCATTGTCATAGCTTGGGTGAGCTCGGGCAGGTTGTTTCCCAGAACTTGAGGGGCCTTCTTTCACGTCTGAACTCTGTCCTTAGAGCTTCCCATTCTGCCACACAGAGCAAACCACTGCCCTGCATTTGGATTAAAGGATAGTTGGCCATGTAAGGGCCAAAGCATGGACCATGCGCACGGCTTGCCTCTTCTCCATCTTTCCGAGTTGGCATGGCCTTCCCTGGGGAGAGGCTGCATCAGGGGACAGGCGCCCCCTCCCCGTCGGCACTGCTCCCTACACTTGAGGAGTCAGTGGTCACATGGGGCTGCTCTCCAAGGCCCAGTCAGGCCTCAGAAAGCTCTCTGGAAGTGACACCAACTTCAGGGACAAACCTTGGTTCTGGGGTCAGCACCACTCCATGGTTCCTGAAGAGATGGTAGACTATGGAACGTAGGCTTTGTGATTTTTGACCTATGTAACATGGTCCACTAACTCTCAGTATCCAATCCGTCCTCGGAGGGCACCCCGGAGGTGTTTGCCAACGTGAGGGAAGAGAACACTGGGTTAGCTCCAACCCTGCTCCGGGGAATTCCTGTTGCCTCTTTTTGAGGTCCGAATAATGCAACAAGCCCCGTGAAAGGCATCCTCTAGGGGGTTTCCGGAGGTGTGTGACAACCTGTGGGCAAAGACGCCAGCTCCAGCCTCAGCCATGGCGCTGAAGACATGGTGTGCCAAGTGGCACACGCACAAGGAGAGGTTTCTGGGACATGGTTCACCGCTGCCCCGTAGCCTGGCCAGCTCTGGAACCGATGCCACCCTCAGGGGACCTGCCAGTCCAGCCTCCATCACGTTCCGTGCCAGTGAAGAGATAATTCCTCAGGCTGAAGTTCCTGGGTTGGGACTGACGCCCACCTCTGATTGACACTAAATTCAGTCTCAGAGGGTCTCCTGGAGGCAGAGCCAAGATTTAGATAAGATGGAGGTTCCAACCTAGGGAGTCAGTTGACCAAAAGCGACATCTGCTTTGTTTTGTGAAGATGGCACGGTGGTGACTGCTCATGTCCCGTCCAGCCTGAGAGATCTTCCTGGAAAGGCCTCTGACTTTGAGGCAGAGATGGCCGTCAGTCATTTCTTATGGCATAATATATATATATATATCTTAATGCCCAAGACTAGCGCTCACACCCTGGGCTTCACATGCCCTGAGACTACTTGCTGACCTGCTCAGGAGGACTACACAGGTGTTCTTTTTGGTTGCACACAGGCCGTCTCTAGCTGTCGTCTTACCCCCTACTTCCCACGCAGTTTTGTTAGTGAGCCACATGGCATGCCCACCTACTCATCCCCTCACATCTGCCAGGGTGCCCGGCACATAATAGGCTCTTAACTGTTATTTCTGGAGTGATGAAATCCATAAGTCCACTTCTGCTCAGTGGGACGTGCAGCCTTGGAGGGCTTCCTGAAGGAGTTGCCAACTTTGGGGATAAGCCAGCAGTTCCAGCGTCAGCACCAGCTCCTGACGGTGGAGACAAGACGGACTCCTGGCCTGTGTTGTGCTTGTCGCATGGTGCATGTGTTGTGCTCGACCTGCCTCTGATCCCCCCAGCTCTGGAAGGCTGTTCTGGACGTGTCCTCAACCTCTGTCCTCGGCGTCCCTGTGTGGTACTTGGAGAGATAGTAGACCGTATAGCGTACGCTTTATCTGTGACGTATGTAACACGGTCCACTAACCCTCAGTATCAAATCCATCCTCGAGGCTCCCGGAAGCGGCGCCGTCGTCGGGAGGAGCCGCTGGACCCGGCGTGAGACCCGCCTCTCCGTGACGCTCGAAGAGACGGTTTTCTGTAGGGCATGCTCTTTCCTGCATGATGCCAAATGACACACTCTCGCTCTTCCTATACCAAGTCCTGCCTCGGGAAATCTCGCCAATCTCTGGGGAGGAGATCTTGATTCTTTCTGGGATCGGTGCTGCTCTATGGCATTCAATGACATGGTTGACTCCACAACTCTTGTCTAGTATCCACCGCGACCTGCTTCTTCTCAGCATCAAACGCAGCCTTGAAGACGTCTCCAGAGACAACTTTTGTGGACGCGAGCCTTCTTCCCGCCTTCACCTCCATCGTGCGGTACTTGAAGAAATGGTTTACCGTCCCACATACATTTTGAGTATGTATGTGGGACGGTAAACCGCTTCTTGGTATCCAGCCCAGCCGTCCAAACCACCACCCTGCAGAGCGCCTGAAGTCAGATGCGACGCGGCCTCAGCTCCCCGGTGCTCGGCGGAATGGTAGACTGTTACATGTGTGCTTAACCTGTAATGCTTGCCACACGGTCTTCTCCTCAGTGTCAAACGCCGCCCCCAAGGGGCTTCCTCAGGACAGTGGCAACCTCGAGGCAGGTGTCCTGCTTTCCACACGGACAGCTCCCCCCGCCAGAGCGGTCATCAGGGCTGCGAACGCTCGTGCAGGAGGGACGCTCCACGTGCTGCCTCGCGGTGTCCTCCAAGCCAGCCTCCGAGGGCCCCGAGCCCACGTGCCCTGGAGGGCAGCTGTGGGCGCGCAGGAGGCTGTGCCGGCCCAGGTCTCCAGGACGCCCCGGCTCGCCTTTCTCACTGACGACGCGTGTGCCGTCTCTCCTTTCCGCCTCAAGCCTGGTCCTCTCAAGGAAGATGCCAGCACCGGACACCCCCTTGGCCCCACATGAAGAGGTGGTGGGCTCGGCCGTGTGTGCTCACAAGAGATGCACGGCCCACGGCCCCTCCCTCCTCACCTCCAGTCCAGCCTCGGGGAACTTGCTGAAGATGCCGCCGGCCTCAGAGTCCAGTCGGAGCACTGGTTCTGGCGTCGACACCCACCTCACGGTCCCTGGAAAGGGTTGGACCACACTGCGTGCATCTTAGGAACCACGTGTGGAACGCGGTCTGCTTCTTGTCGTCATCAGACTCGCGGTGGAGGTCTCCCAGGGAGGTCGCGTCGGCCTCTGGAGAACGAGGTATTTGGTACTGCTTGGAGATACTCAGTGGAAGTTGACCATGCTTCTTACGTTTTACTTACAACGCATGTTACTCTGGCCACTTGCCCGTGACGGCAGACGCGCCTTGCGGGGCTTCCTGGCGACCCTACTAAGTCTCAGGCCGAGCGCTCGCCTGGCCTTACCGCCGCTCCGGGTCTTGGAGGGGTTTCTCTGTGCCGCGTCCGCTCCGTCTATCGCAGACTTTGCATGGTGGCCTCTTCTCAATACTGCATCTAGCCTCCAAGGGCTTCCTGAAGGGGATGCTAGTGAGAGAGGACAGAGACACCGGTTCTGACGTCAGCCCTTGCCCACGGCACCTGAAAAGACGGTTGACCATAGCACACGCGCTGTCTCCAGGCTGTACGTAATATGGTCCACGTCTTCTCAGTATCAAATTCAGTCACGGAGGGCTGCCCAGAGGCAAAGCTAACTCTGTGGGGGACCCATCAGTCTGGCTTCAGCTCCGAGTCACAGTATGTGGTGCGATGGGGGACTGTACATCCTACACGCTGTTGGTGACGCATGTAACGTCGTCCGCTCCTTCTCAGCGTCAGGCAGCCTTCCGGGGTTTCCTGGAGGCCATGCCAGCTGGAGAGCTTGGGCCTGTGGTAGGCAGTGTCCGTCCCACGTCACAGCTGACTGGCAGGAGACCACGTGCTCTTCTTCTTCATGACATTGGCCATTTGGTCCCCCGACTGATACTTAGTACCTAGTCCCAGCCTTACAGGGCATCCTGGAGGTGATAGTGGCCTTGGACATGAGCTTGTGGTCATTGTCACATTTGCCGATTGCTGATAATTTACAGTGCCCATTGCAAGGGCCTTTTGGAGGTGAGACCAAATTCAGGGAAGAGGGTCAGGGCCAGGGTCTGCGTCACTGCATGGTATTTGAAGATGCGGTTGACCATGGTGTGTACGCTTTATTTATGACGTAGGACACATGGTCTGCTTCTTCTCAATATCACTTCTCGCCTCGGAAGACTTCCAGGAGGTGGTGTCAGCTTTGAGGAAGAGCCACTGTCCTGGTGTCAGGACCGCTGCTGCTTGGTACTTGGAGAGAGGTGGTCCGTGGCGCGTTCGCTTTATTTATGGCGCACATTACACGGTCGACCTCTTTGCAGTATCTAATCCCGCCTCGCAAGCTTTCCTGGAGCTAACATCAGCCGCGGGGTGGGGCCCTCGGGCTGCTCTCGGGCAGCTCGTTGGGCTATGGCCTGTCTGTCCTGTGTGATGCTGACTCACGTGTGGCGGCCTTCTTCTCAGCGCACCTCTCTGGCTTGGCGGCTTCAAGGGCAGGGGTCGCTTGTGGACGAGGAGGATGGCATCAGCACGTGCCTGGATACACGAGATGGTTGACCAGAGAGCACACGCTTCATTTGTGCCGTTTGTGACCTGGTCCACTAACCCTCAGTATCTAATTCCCCCTGGGAGAACTTCGCAACAAGTGCCAACTCTGGGCAAAGAGACACTCACCCGGGCCCAGCCGGGCTATGCTAGACTCAGAAGAAAGAGCATCATCTGCTAGGTGTTTGCTGCACACGGGCCCGGTGTGGCCAACTTGGACTTACTGCCAGTAGGACCTCTTTCCTTGGTGTGTGATGAGGGCTTCCTGGATGTGAGGCTGTCCGGTTCCGGGGACGGGGCCTGCTGTCCGCGCCAGCCCGGAGTGGCTGCAGTGACCAGCATGTGCGCTGCGTGATGACACTGGGCCCTGGGCTCACCAAGCTGCGGGGCCCAGGGAGTCCTTGGGAGGGGGGCCTTTTGGGGAGACAGCCTCGGCTTGGAGCATCTGAGAAAGGTTTCCCCTGGGGAGGGGGGCTGTTCACCAGTGTGATCGCTCTTGTGACCAGCATCTCTATAGCATCACTCCCTTCTGGCCATGATGCCACCTTCAGGAGGTTCAGGGTGTCAGTGGGGTCTGCCTGCCCATGGCGGGTACTTGCACAGGTAGTTAATGCGCAGTGTCCAATTCACACGGACAGGATATCCGGGACTGATTGTCAAGTCTGGGGAAGAGTCCGTGGTGTTCTTGTCTGTCTTCATCAGTGGTACCTGAAGAGAAGCTTTCTGGGTTTCCGTTTCTTTACTGAGGGTGAAACACCCCTGGGTGGCCTCTTTTCCGCACCAGAGCCCACCTGGAAGGCCCTCGGGTCCGGGTCCCGGCGCTGGGTGTGGGTCTGTCAGCTGCCATCCGGCAGGTGGAAATAAGTGGCGGGCCACAGAGCCCGCGCCTCGTGTTTGTGACGAACGTCACCTGTCGTACTGACAACAGTGTCCAGTCCAAGGTGGCAGGACTTTCAGGGCTGAATGTCAAGTCTGGGGAAGAATTAGTTGGGTTCCTGTTGGTGTTAATTGGTAGAATCTAGAGAGAGGTTTTCTGAGTTTCTGTTTCTTTAATGAGGGTGAAACACACCTGGGCAAATTCTTTCCTTGTATCAGATGCCCTCCCCTCCCCCCGTGGGAGGCCCTCTGGTCTAGGCCCCAGCATCAGGGACAGAGGGGGCACGACTGATGTGAATAAGTGGTTGGTCACAGAGCCTGTCCTGTGTTCCGGGCTTTGCTCACTTATTCCACTAACCCTCAGTGTCTGCTCCATTCGTAGGAGGACTTCCCAAGCTGACGCCTGCCTGGAGGTCAACGGTGGTCCCATGGTAGCTCCGTGCCCCAGAACGTGGAGGTAGGTTATCCGGCTTAACATTTATCTTGCTTCTGATGAATGAAATAATACACAGCCAGCCTCATTCCGTGTTCAGTCCCACTTTGTCTTGCTGGCTGGTCTTTGCGACCTTCAGTGATGGATTTGGACTCAGCCCAACCTGTGCTGGGTGAACGCCCGCTGCATGGAGCCCCGCCCTCGGCCTCCAGGTCACTCGGAAAGGGTGTTCTGGACACAAGGACATCTCTGGGAAGAGGGCTGGTTCTGAGATCGAGATGGGAGACCTTGGGGGTGTCCTTCGAATTGGTCTGGAGTGGGACCTGCTTATTTCTAACAAGAATTCTGGAGTAGATGTAGTTGTGCCCAGGTGGGAGAACTGCTTTTCATCAGCCCTGGTCTAGGAGAGGTGAGCAGATGCCTGGTGACGGGCCCCATGCTTGAGCAGGACACTCCTGGCCCCCGGACGGCTGCCCCCAGCCCCTCCTGAGGCACGAGGCCGGGCTTGTGTCGGCCGTCCTGCTCTGTGGTCCTCGAGGACAGCTTTCCTTGGGTGTATTTACTTCTTTTATGACACGTCATTTCGGCAGACCCCTCTTCGTATCAAAGCCCTGCTTGGAAGACTTCCCGGACAGGACAGAGACGGTCAGACAGCCCAGTCCACGGTGAGAGCCGAGGCATGCGTCTCCCTCCCTCCCCGCACGTGTGTCTGACCCGAAGCTCCCGCTGCTCCTTCTCAGGAAGACACCCTGCAGTGACGCCCACCTCCAGGAAGGGCACACTCCCTGGCCAGCTCGATGGCGAGGCGCAGAGGCAGGTGGCTGGCCATACATTGGTCCTGATGGCGGCAGGCCCTCACCCTGGGTTCTGGGTTCTCTCGTGACGTTCTGGGCTCTTTCTCGCCCACTCTGTCTGGGTGAGAGTCCACCAGACGCGGCGGCAGCACCGATCGGCACAGCCAATCTCCGGAACCGCTGGTACCCAGACATCAGCGCCTCCACCCAGAAAGAGCCCTGCGGGAACAGGAGGCAGTGAGGACCAGGGACCGCAGTGGGCGTGCCATCGTGCCGCTGACTTCACGCAGGGCGGGCGCTCTGTGGGTGAGCGGGGGCCAGGGGAGAGGATGGGGGGTGAGGGAGGCAGTGAGGACCCGGGACCGCAGTGGGCGTGCCATGGTGCCGCTGACTTCACGCAGGGCGGGCGCTCTGTGGGTGAGCGGGAGCCAGGGGAGAGGACGGGGGGGGGGGGGGTGAGGGAGGCAGCCCGGGACCGCGGTGGGCGTGCCATGGTGCCGCTGACTTCACGCAGGGCGGGCGCTCTGTGGGTGAGCGGGGGCCAGGGGAGAGGACGGGGGGTGAGGGAGGCAGCCCGCTCAGGGATTCTCAGGCCCCTGCCCCAGAGCCCGGCACGGCGGTGGGCACAGGGCGCAGGGCTTACCGGAGGATTTCCTTGCCCTTGATTTTGACCCCTCTCCCTCGGTCCTGCTGGGGCTGGCCCGCCTCCCTCCTGACATGTTAGAGAGTCCGGGCATTTCCATGTTCCCTCACGACGAAGTCATCGCGTCAGGGCAGTTACATAGCGAAGCAGAGAGGCAGCTCTGTCGGCACAAACATGGGTGAGCTGACTTCAGAAGAAGTGCGTCTGCGCTCCTTCATTCCGCCGAGCTGCGTGGCAGGCCGTGTGAGGGGTAAGGGGCTGTTTCATCCGGAGGGCGGGCCCCAGCCTCGTTTGCAGCTCCCCCGACCTCAGCAGGAAGGTGCAGTGGGCACTCACTGTACCTGTGACTTACCTGATACCAGCCATCTGATTTTAGAATCACCCCTTGCCTGGAAGGACGCTCGCTCGGACCCAGGGCCCATTCCGGGCAGGGCCCTGGAGGCCAGCCCATAGCAGACAGCACCGCCTGCATCCTAACCAGAGAACGGAGGGTTTACTGGTGAGCACTCACTGGACTCATGGACCTCGGGGCAGAAACCATCGCGGGGGCACTTCCGGAAGCAGACCAGGTTCCACCCTCAGCAAAGCTCCTCCCCAGAGAGGGACTGTGCCCTGACTCTTCTCTGTGCTGGTGGGAAACGGTTCACTGGGGACCGCTTCTCAGTGTCCCGTCTTAAAAGGTTTGTTGACTGGCCTCCAGAAACACGCCAGGACCCTTGAATCAGACTCAGGCATCTAGTCTGCCTGGTAGTTGTAGACTCAGGACAGCTTGGAGGTGACATGAACATCTGTGAAGATGCAGCAGTTTCATTGTTGTTTTTGTCTTATCCGCCCCCCGTCAGTGCTAATCTTCGATACTCGAAGGAGAGGTTGTCCACGTTGTCTTCTCTTTATTTATGATGAAACATACATGGGAAACCTCTTTTTTAGTATCAAATCCCACCCTGGAGGCACTTTCTGTTTCCGAGGCGGCCTTCAGGGAGGGGACGTGGCCAGCTCTGAGTGGGTGTGAGGAAGGTGGGCTGACAGACGGCCCAGGGCAAGGCCGGGGGGAGTGTGTGGCCCTCACGAGCCTGCCGCCCCCACAGACAGCTCCTGGGAAGGTGGGCTGACAGATGGCCCAGGGCAAGGCCGGGGGGAGTGTGTGGCCCTCACGAGCCTGCCCCCCCACAGACAGCTCCTGGGAAGGTGGGCTGACAGACGGCCCAGGGCAAGGCCGGGGGGAGTGTGTGGCCCTCACGAGCCTGCCGCCCCCACAGACAGCTCCTGGGAAGGTGGGCTGACAGATGGCCCAGGGCAAGGCCGGGGGGAGTGTGTGGCCCTCACGAGCCTGCCGCCCCCACAGACAGCTCCTGGGAAGGGAAGCCAAGTTTGGGAAGGACCCGTGTTGGCACGGTGGGGGAGGGTCCTCACTGTGGTGTCTGACAGGCGCCTGGCAGGAGGCGGGTCTTCCTGGTGAGGCCCCACAGGGGTGGCTTTCTGGACTCACCAGCAGAATCACTGAAGGGGAGTCGTAGTCGTACCACCCGCTCTGCAGGGTAGCTGAGGGGATGGTAGGCTGGTGACATGCACTTCATTGATGATGTAGGTCGCCTGTTTGACTATCCATCAGCGCCCAGTCCGTCTGTGGGAATGACAGCTTGGTGGATGTGGCAAGTTCGGAGAGGGAGGAGAATTTGGGGCCAGTGTGAATTGACAGTGTTTAAAGAAGGGTTGCCATGAGGGGACTCCCTCTGCTCTCTTTTTAAAGAACAAATAGAAACAATGATCAGCGAATCATCTCACTTTCCATTTCAAATCGTGCCCAGAAGGACTGTTAGCCTGGCCGTGCAAAACGCCAGGGGAAAGGGCCACCCCACAACAAGTGCTAAGTGCAGGCTGTGTGTATCCCGTGGTTCAGTCCGTCCTTAGGAGTGTGTGTGTGTGCACACGCACGTGCAATGCCGCTAACAGAGGCGCACCTGTGTGTGTGACGCCAGCGCTGGTCCGCGGCATCTGGACGAGGCTGGGACGAGCTCGCCGTGTGCGATGAACGGTATAAGGCCCATCTCTTTTCAATGTTATACCGCCCTAGGGGATCTCCTGGATGTGACATGGGCCGCTGGCTTCTGCAACGCTACCGGTGAGGGAACGCAGTGCATGGTTTCAGCTTCCCCGTTTGCGCCATTTCCACGGAGAATCCAGCCACTTGCTCCCGGGGCCGGTTTCAAGTCCACGAGCATTACTTGGGGAAAGAGACTTTTTGTCACCTCTGTGTCTGTAGCCCAGCTCTGCTTGACCTATGAGGACCCAAATGGACTGGATGCTTTTCAGGGCTCAGCTCCTGCCCAAGATGCACTCTGGGTGTGACAGCAAGTTCCGAGAAGGAACTTGGGCGCCGTCGTCAGTGAAGGTGAGTGTGGACAGTTCCCTCAGAGCGCACATTCTGTTCAGCCAGTGTGTGTGTCTCCTGTCCGCTCACACCCGATGATCCTCCACACCTAGGATGACTTCTGCAGAGGAGACCTCCCCAGGGGGAGGCGACGGGGGGACTCGGCCTCGGTGGGACCTTCCTGTTGGGCTGGACGGCACGTTGTTCTCATGGCGATGCAGGCGCACGAGAAAGTAAGTGGAGAGCAGAGGCCGCTGAAGTGTGAAATTTCTTCTGCTCGTGGCTTTAGTTTCATGGCCAAGTCCAACGACAAGGGAAGGGAGGTGGACGCCACCCACGGGGAGGGCGTGGCCAGGGTGCGGACTTGGCGGTGGGTGAGGAGGAAGAGCCACAGGTCATTTATCCACGCGGGCCACTGAGAACTTCGGGTTTGTTCACTCTTCACTCAGAACTCACTGACCTCCAGATTCCTGGTGCGCAGAGCTGGACCAGCGTGGCATCACCACCAGGGCCCAGGGTCAGTCCCTCTAGTTGGCAGCTGGGTTGTCCACTTACCCCCTGCCGGGTGTCTGAGGCACAGTGCATGTTTCTGTCGCCCCGCTGTGCAGGCGCGGTCCCTGGGGCACACTCTCGGGGACCGTCTGCCCTCAGGAAGTCCGCGGCAGTAACTCCACCGCCCCCCCCCCCCCAGAAGCAGGGGACCTCTACGCTTGACCTGCGGTACTTAGTGGGAAGTAGCCCGTGTCTATTTCGCTGTGTTGGTGACGAAACATTCGCGGTGCACTTCTCCCTCGGTATCCACTTCTGCCGTCAAGACGTCTTGGTGCCGGTGCCAACCTCAAGGAGGGCGCGTTGGCGCTGCTGGATTCTGGTCAAGTGTTTCGTCACCCTGTATCCTTTCTCCCTTCCTCAGTTTCCCCTGCTGTCTCTCATGAAAGCTCCCCTCTCCCCACCCCATGGCTTGGGTTGCATTGACCTCACACACGCACACACCCATGAGCACACACACATGCCTAGGGTTAAGTGAGTTGCTCCCTCCCTCCCCGTTTGCTGCTGGTGATTGATGTAAAGATGGCCCCCTACCTCCACTGAGCCAGTGACATCAAGGAGATGTGTGCTGCAGCGTCTGGGAGTGGAAGTATCTCTCTCTCTCTAGGGACAATGGCCAGAGCAGACCCTCCATGTGCCCTTAGCCACGCGACCTGATGACGTGAGCCTTGAAGCTTTCACAGCCACTGAAAGACCAAGAGGACAGAGCCCGGGACGTGGCCTGAGGGGACCGGACACGCCCGGAGAGGGACGCCTGCACCGTAGAAGGCATGCGGGGGAGTTTAAGAGTGGCGTAAGGACTGGGTGATGTTGTTTGAACCCCTGGATCAAACCCTGCCTGAACCTTGTCCTGACTCTGAGCTTTTCAGTTGTACAAACCTATACATCCTTTTATTATTATTATTTTTAAGCCACTTTGAGTTGGGTGTTATCTTACTCGGGATGTGAGCAGGTGGTACCGCCCTGCTGTGTAACTGGAAAACCTACATTGTTTCCAGTGATGGGTGTTTCTTGTTACGCTGCCCTTGGTATCGTATTGAATGTGGGTCCCCGGTGAAAAGTGACTTTTCCTTGTGGATTTTACTTTGTACGTCAAAAGTATTGTCTTAAGGGCTTGAATTTATGAATTTCAAGTAATCCATGTTTGATGTGTTTTGTGTCCAGGGACATGCCGTTGGCGAGGGCCCCCTCTCTGGGAGACCTGACTCCACAGTGAGTTCCGTGACCTGTTCCGAGCTCAGAGCCCCCGTATCCCTGGGAGGACTTTCTGGAAGTGGTGCTGATCGGGGGTAGGGTGGCATTTCCTGTTCCTGCCGGTCTTCGCCGTTCTGTGATGGGTTTGCTGCGTTCGTCACGAGTCCGGCTGGACTGCCGGGGTTTGAAAACCAAACCACGCCTGGAAGGAACCAGGAGGGCGGTTACGGAAGGGTGCTGGGCATCAGGGCCGCACGCGGCGCACGGTGGACGGGCCCACTGAGAGCCAGTGCTGCCTTCGTGGCTCGAGGGACCTCGTGCTGCACCCTTGGTTCCCCAGCTCAGGACGGACCTCACTGACTCACAGGAGAAGTCATTCTAGGGTCTGAGACTCCCATTCTTTTGTGAAATGATGCTCTTCATGAACACTTGTGGACTTGATGCCAGACTGCCCTGATGATTGAATTCTGCCCAAGGCATGCTGGGCCCCGAAGAAGAGGCAGTCTGGGATTGGCTGGCTTGATGTACGCTGAGGACCACACCCCGCCCTAGGATCGGCCCCACCAGGGACGGCCTCCCGGACGCGCTGCCTTGCCTGCAGCGCGGGGCGTCTGCCTCCTCCTCCAGGGGGACCAGCTGCCCCGCTCTGCTGTCTCGGCCCCGCCCTGTGCCCCGCCCTCGGCGTGCCTTCACACCCCAGTGTACTCCTGAGAGGTGAGCCAGCGCAGACAGTGCCTGTCCGCTAACCCCTGGTACCTGAAAAGACGTTGCCCGTGTTATTTTCGCGTGATACGTGACGAAACAAACATGGTGCACTTCTTTTTCGGTATCAAATTTCACCTCGAAGAGCTTTCTGGCCCCGGGGGAGTGGGAGGCAGGGTCCCTGGTGTCACTGCCTCTCTCGGTGTGTACATGGGGCGATCGCCCTCGCCCACTGTGTGCTGATGGGCTCGGGACACACACTGTCCAGCCGTCCTCCGCCCGGCTGCAGGCCGGGTCACTCTAAGCACAGGCACAGCTGACAAGACCGGCCTCATGCCAGCTCCCACTGCAAGGGAGGCTGGGAAGACGTGTTTTCAGCTCCCACGGTGGTGAATCCCCCTAACCTTTACAGGGGTTCAGATGAGAGTAGCTAAAAACATGCCAGAACTGAGCTGTCGTGGACATGAGCACAGAAATGGGTGCGCTCCTGGGGTGGACGTGGGTGGTGGCCAGACACCCACAGTAGACTTGACTGGGGACACCAGCTACGGCAGAGGGCAGCGGTCCCTGCGATCCTGGGAGAGAAGCTCCCCCAGAACAGTCATGTCGCGGGATTAACCTCCCCACCCCACCCCACCCCAGCCTGGCTCCTTCCACGTCCCAGTCCTGCCTCGAGGACTGTGCCCCTCAGGGCCATCAATGGAGATGGGACATGGGTGTGGTCAGCCCCAAGTCAGAACCCGCGAACGGACGTGACTCGAGAAAGATACCACCCTCAGTGGGGTTTTCAGCCCCCGCGTCCGTCCGTCCTTAGGCCCCCTTCCCGGTGGACGTGCTGTGGGGCTCTATGGACGGTTCTGCTCTGTGGTACACGAAACAGAGGTGTTCCCAGGTGGATTGGTTTTATCTGCGACGAATCATTCTTGGCCAACTTCTTTTCGGTATGACCTCCGACTCCGAGGAAAGGCTGTTTGAGCTGAGACTCGGAGGCGCCGGCACGCTCTGGGGTAAGTGGTGGTTCCTTGTCTAGGGATTGTGCCAGTCACCATCGCGGTCCCCTGACGCTCAGCTTCCCTCTTCCCTAGGATGGGCTCGGGAGCCGTGGCAGCCGGGACGGAGGCGTGGGATGTGGGATTCCTCCAGGGGCTGTGTTCTGGTACTGGAAAAGAGGGTATCCGTGTTTCTTCACTATTGGCCATGAGAAATACGGTGCACCTCTGTTTGAGTATCACACACCATCGCTAGAGACCCACCACCAACGTCTGGACAGGAAGCTTGACGGCAGCCTCACTGTGGCCTGCGGGCCATGCTGGCCTCATCATCAGGTTGACGTCTCTGCCACTCATCCTCGGGGACCTGTCCTCCCGTCAGGGACCCTCCTGGAGGAGAAAGCCCCTTTGGGGAAGCAACAGCTGTCTGGCGTCGGGCTTGTCCGCCGTCCCTCAGGACGGGCAACCTGTTTGACTAGCTCGACAACACCTGGGCGAGGGGTGGCCCGGAGGGTAGGCAGGCTGGGCGCAGCTACAGGGCACTGCCCAGGGCTGTAACCAGAAGATAGGCAGCAGGACACATGCCCCCGGGCCTGTGGACCCTTGGAAAAACCTCTTCAACCCAGAGGTCCTCATGGGGGGGATGCAGACTTTTGAGTCCCCTGTGCAGTGTGAAGAGCACTTGTCCCCGGGTTCTCTACTTGAGGGCACACTGAAGGGTACAGTTCTCTTTCAGAATGGAGCCTCCCCGGCCAGGTGGAGGGCTTCTGATTCCCCCCATGGCTCAAGGGGGGGGGGGTCCTCTCCGCCCCCAGGTACCTCAGAGGAGGGCCCGAAGGCGCATGGCCTCTTCCGGGGGACGTGTCTTCTCCATGCATGCACTGTGGCCCCGCCCCGCCCCACCCCCGTTGCTTTGCAGGAGGACACCTTGGCGGCTGAAGGAGAAGCAGGGTCACAGAGACTGGTCTGAGATGTTCGAAAGGAGGTTGTCCGTGATGTATTTGCTTTGTTTGCGGCAGATATTGCACGGTTGATCTCTTTTCCTCATCAAATGCCTTCTTGAAGGACACGCCTCACTGGTCAAGAACGGGCGGGGTGTGAGTGTCGGGCTTTCTCTGGTGGCGGGGCGGGGGCGCGGGCGCGGGCAGGGAGCCGATGGTTGACCAGATGGCAGGTGTTTAACTTTTTTTATTCTGAGAGTGGAGAATTTATTGAATGAATCATCCAGTTTTTCTTTTTAAGGTAAATCTGTAAATGTGAATGATGAGTTTCTGGAGCTCCCATACTTGTTAAAAAAAAAAAAAAAAGTTGACAAAGAAATGTAAACAGAGCCATGTTTAACCCAGTTTTCAGGCGTCTAGGAACCTTTACGGGGTGGGTGGGGGGGCAATAGACAGTGTGCAGTATGCAGTTCCTTTGGTTTCCAAAGCTTAACCTCTGAAAGAATAGATAAGACACGGATGTATCCTCGAGTAAAATGAAAAGAACAAGTAAGAGATGATCTTGGGCAGGTTTTGTAAATGTGTGGCAGGTGAACGTGTAACAGAGACTGGTGTTAATATAACCTGACTGTAATAGCTGACTTTTAAAGGCACGAGCCAGTGTGTGTCCAGATGCCTAACAGAGAGAGGGACTTAGGAGGCCTTTGCATGCTCTTCAAATGTACTCCCCTCTCTTCTGTCACCTGATTGTCATGTACGCCCTGGACATAATAAAGTCATTTCTCCTCCCGTGGCCCCCCTGGAGGCCATGCTGCTGTTGTTCACATGTGCTTTTTTTCTTACACTTGGAGGGAGCTTCTCAAGATTTGTGGGCAAGTGGTTTATTCCAGAAGGGGTCTCAGGGAAGGCCATTCCAGGGGGGAGGGGTGGGAGGGGGAGGCAGGCTGGGGACAGGGGCGAACGCAGCACGGCGAGCACACACGTCTGTCGGCTGACTGGCCCCAACGCACCCGCTGGTGCATTAGCCCTCAGCAGGACACACGAAGAGGAACGCCAGCTTCTTGGAAGAGACAGGTAGGTTGACACTGGGCTCACAGGACACCTGGCGAGTTCCGTGGCTAGTCACTACCTCTAAGCCCAGATCTTGCCTGGCTGCGTGCATTTCAGTTTAATATGTATTAAAAAAATAACCGGAAGGAGAATTACTCCTCAGTGGCACGCCCTCCTGATTCATGACTCTGCTTGCAAGAACCCCTCCTGGCGACAGGCATGGCGTTGGCCATGGAGGGTATTTTATTTGTATGTGCCTTACGTAGACTGTCTGATCCCCTAACCAGCATGTCTTGTTCCTTCTTGACAGGGCTTCCTGGAGGTGACACCATCCTGTGGCACCTGGCGTTGCTCCCAATGGTATGTGAGGAATACCTGGCTGTGTGTTGGCTTTACTGGTGACAGATCGTGTTTGGGGGGGCTTCTGAACAAGCTGTAGGCCCTGGGGAGGAGCTCTGGCCCTTTGTAGGTGGTGGGTGTTACCCGGTCCCCTTACCCTCTATGGCCATTTCTCCCCAGGACGAATGCTTAACCTCACCCTTGTGACAGACAGTGCTTTCTAAGTCTGACACTTTTTGGAACCAATTCCAACTTTAGAAAAGCAGTATTGGTTGTCTTCAATATTGAATTTACATTTAGGAGGACTTCCTGGAGGTGGTGGCAACCTTAAGGCACAAGGATTATGGACGCTCTGATTTTTGCTTTTGGAGGCACTGTTTACCAAGGATTCACAGCATCTGCTTTGGTAAGTCTCTGCATCCAACCCACCTGAGAAATGATTTTTCTGGATGTTGTACAGTTTTTCAGGGGAGAGGGTGGACATAGTACTTTGCTATCACTCAGCTGTGTTTGAAGTGATATTGTTGGTGATCTGTTTGTCTAACGTAGTAACTCCTAATAGCCTATCCTGTTGACACATTGAATCCTGCCTACGGGAGCCTGAGGACATAAGTTCCACTTTCTGGAAGGTTCTTTGATGTCCTCATCTCCCCAAGGTATGAAAAGATGCTCACTTCTCCTGTACACACTTTTATAGGACCTTGGTCATCAGGTGCCTCTTTGAAAGGCTTCATGGCATCGACACTGACTACGGTTTTGGTAGTTTTTTGTTTTTCTGAGGTATTTTTTGGAACCTGAAGGATGGTCGTTCCTATTGTGCTTATGTTATTTATGGTAAAATTTAGAAGCTCATCTACTTTTTTTTTAAGACTCAGACCCCTGCCTTGGGGATACTGCTGGCCATGAAACCCCCACTGGGGACGAGATATTGGAGTTCCCCTTGGGGAGTGACAGCAGATCAGACCCATGGAGGGTGACTTTCCTCCAGGCCCGCCGCCTGGACGTCACCGCCCGTAGAAGTGCCCAGGCCCCTGGGGTGTTTATTCTTGAGGCATGGTGTTCAGGTTTGTGCTTCCCAGGGCTGCTCCATTGTTGGTATTCAAAAGGTGGGTTTTCCTTCTGTGTTTACAGGATTTAAGGTTAACCATAGAGGAAAACCCACATTTTCAGTACCTACAGTTGCTCTCAAAACTATGTTTCTGAACACAGAATCCCCCCTCGGGGAAGAGAGAGGAAGGTGAACGCCCCCCCCCTGCCCTGCACAAGGGAGTGGGTGGAAGGCAGTCCCAAACCTGTGTTCCATCAGCGATGGGGGCAAGTCCCCCCCAGAGCTCCCACATCTGCCGCCACCCTCGGGGGCTCCGCCCAGTGTTCCTGTCTGACGGGCCCTTCATTCTGGACGGCTTAGGCTTCCTACGGTCATGCCTCCTGGGACTAAATCCTCCTTTGGTATTTAAAAGGTGGATAGTCCTTCTATGTTTATGTTCTTTATGATTAAACATAGAGGAAATTCCACATTTTCAGTATCAAACGCTTCTTGGCAACACTCGTGCATGAGAACCACCGTCAGGGAGGCCAGGTGGGGTCCCAGCCCTGCGGGGTGAGAGGGAGGACGGTGGGCCCGCGAGCACAGGGGCCTTGTTTCCTGCCGTGGCGGCGGACCGCCCACCTGTCCAGAGGAGAAGACGGAGCCTGGCCTCGCGGTGTCTCCACGGCAGCGGTGACGTGCCGACGTCCTGCGTGACGTCGCCCTCTCTCTCGGCATGGATCGTGCGGAGGAGGCCACGCGCTTCGGAACTCGTCTTCTTTGGTATTTAAAAGGTAGATTTTCCTTTTATGATTACGTGATTGATGGTTAGTCATAGAGGAAAATCCACGTTTTCAGTATCAAATGCTGCTCTGGGAACGTTTCCTGTGTGGACGCCAAGGGGTCAGGCGCGGGAGGGCCAGGCCCAGCCCCTCCGGGTAAGTGCAAAGGTGGTGGACGGCGGAACATGTGCTTCGTTCGGGCCATATGTCTGCCGACCATCACCTTTAGAAAGCCCCCTGTCGCTGAGGAGCCAGCTGGGCGGAGGCTGCGGCGCGCGCGCGGCCCAGGCTCAGCCGCGGGACCGACACACCTGCTCTGCTCTCCGTTCCCGAGGAGCCACGCCCAGATGCGGCCTTTCCGGAACCCGATCTTTCTTTGGTATTTAAAAGGTGGATATTCCTTCTATGTTTACGTGATTCATAGATAATCATAGAGGAAAATCCATGTTTTCAGTATCAAATGCTGCTTTGGAAATATTTCCGGAAGGGACTATAGGACGATGCCCCACCCCCGGCCGCCTTGGCCAGGGTGGGCAAAAGGACTGTGTGCCCCGCACGTCGGATCTTATATACTGAGGACGTTATTCCCGAGCGTCGCTTGCAGTGTATAAGCCGTGTCTTGCCGAAGAGCCGACCTGGCAAAGATGCCCGCTGTGGGCCCACCGTCCCAGCTCCCCGTGCAGGCTGGTCTGCCCTGCCTCTGGGTCCCTCCCCTCCAACGAGGCAAGCACACACATCTGCGTTCTCCAAGACAGAATCCTTCTTTGGTATTTAAAAGGTAGATTCTCCTTCTATGAGTACATTATTTATGATTAATCATAGAGGAAAATCCACGTTTTCAGTATCAAACGCGGCTGGGACACCTCCAAGGACGTGGAAGTCGCCATCGAGGAAGCGTGCCTGGGGCCCGAAGCCGCCCGGGCCGTGGGACAGCTAGCTCCCTCTGGCCGGGCCGGGCTGGGCCACGGGGCGGCCGGCTCTGCCTCCGCGTGCCCTGTGTTGTGAAAGAGACTGCACCCTCTGTATTGCTTCACTGCCTGCAATGCATTTTGTTCTCTGTCTGTTCACCACGCGCGTAGCGCATTCTGGGGAACCAACCTCCTGGGCAGTAGCCTCAGGGAATGATACCTAGGTAGGCTGCCCAGTTGCAGAAGGGGCGCCGCTGGTCAGGGCACCACTCCGGGGGGCGTGGAAGGAAGGGAGGCGTGACGCCCCCCCAGGCACAGCTGCACCGAGCACGTGCAGCCTGCCCACGAGCCCTGCCTATCCAGCCTGTTTGCCCGAGGCTCACGCCAGGAGCTGTGATCACATGACAGTGTCCCGACTGTGTCCCGGGACGGTGGCTGCCCACCAGCGGCATCCTTTGCTCCTTGAAGACAGGCCACCCTTCCCGTGTGTGCACTGTTTGTTCTGAAGTGCAGAGGGACAAGCTCTCGCTGAGGAGCAGTGCCTGCCTGGGGCGGCGTCCAGGAAGCAGAGGCTGACGTCAGGGACGCGCAGGGGGCCAGGACCGCTCCGGGGACGCGAGGGTATGGCTGACCGCAGGGCATGCGCTTCTCTCTCCTGCTGCCTCACACCCCGGGCTGCCTCACAGAGAGCTTTCTGGAAGAAGGGGTGACTTTAGACGATGCAGGGGTTTTCTGGTCATAGCTGCTGTTCCGTTCAGAAAGCGCTGCCTCCCTCCACGGGCCTCCTGAATGGCATCTGTGAGCTGCTACTCAGGCCGCGCCCCAGGCATGGCACCAAGCCCTGGGAAGTCACCTCAGGGCCAGCTCCTCGCCCAGATGCGGCAAACAATGGGTAATGGCAAAGTCAGGGTCTCATTTAAATTTGGGTTATTTGGTCAACCCACCCCTCCACACCCACCTCATCCTTGGGCTGGCGTCTGGGTCTTAATGTCCATTTGTAGGAGGGGATAGGTGTTGGTGCCCAAAGTGCCGTGTTTGTGAGACTTGGCACTGGGACTGGGAAGCCCCCTTACGCTCTTGACCGTGGGTATTTTTCATTGTTGCCAATTGCGATGGAAAGACTCTAGGATGACTGATGCCATTTCCTGTTTAGTTAGAGAGAGTTAGCCCACGGGCCCTTCCTTTTCCCCTTGATGAATTTTGCACTAAATGAGTGCCTTTGAGTAACCGCTCAGGTGGCTTTCTGGTCACAATGCCAAGTTCCGGAGAAAGGACGCTTGACTTAGTATAGCTACGTGATTTGTGAACACGGGCGAGCATGGAGTGGGTTGGTTTTCTTTCTTGGCTTTCCTCTTGAGTGATGCATGCTGTTGCGTCTTCTGACGCCCAGCGGCCAGCGTGTCATGTCAGGTGGGCTTCCTGGGGGCAGTGGCTTCGGGCAGGTGGTTTCTCAGGCCCTGAAGGAACGTCACACAGGACTCCTTTACCTCTCCTTGACGTCAAGTCCTGCAGGATCGGCCTGTCTTTGGGGAGACAGTCTTATCTTGGAGAGATGCTGGGGAGTACAGCCCACTTCAGGGCTGGGTCACGGCGTGTAGGGTGCAAGGTTGTCACCAGCCCCTCCCCTTCGTCTCAGACCCGCAGGAGCGCCCTCTGAGGATGACAACGGTGCGGTCCCCACCGGAGCTGCTCTGTGGTGCTTGGAGAGAGGGTTCCCTCTGTATGTTCACTTTGTTAACGGCGACTATACAGGGGAGACTCTCGTTTGCGCATCAAACTCTGACCTGGAAAGCATCTTCAGGACGGGGATGCTGCTGTCAACTCCTGTCAGGTATGTCCTGGCTTCCCAGGCCCAAACAGGGTGTCGTCAGCTACGATGCCACCCAGGACCCCCTCAGGCACTCCCCAGAGGCCGTGCCTTCTGGGCAGCCTATTGTCTGTACTGGGTTTAATTATGTTTTTATTTTTTAAAGATAAACCATATGTGGACCTGCCTTTTGTCAGTGTCAAGTCACATCTAGGAGGCTTCTTCACGTCAAGCTCTGTGAGAGAGATAGACCTTGATGTCAGACACTTTCAAGGGTAATACCTGGGTGACAGTGGACCCCAGAGCTCCAGCTCTATTTATCATGGTTCAAGCCTGAATGACTAATTCCCATGAATCCATCCTGGAGGACTTCCTGGAGGTGGCGTCCATCTTTGGGAGGAGGCCGAGATTTGCTCATCATTGTTCCTTGTTGGTGTCTGGCGGACATTCTCCTTCTTGTGGCCCCTGAGATGAATCTGTAAGAGCTATTTCTGTTAGTGATCGAGTCCCACCTGGAGACAGTGTCCTCCACAGGAACTGCAATGCTCTGGGGAAAAAGCTCAGGGAGCCATCTTCCTTGACCAGGTACGTGGATGTTGGAAGGTCAAAGGGAAGTGCTTTTGTCTCAATGTTCGTCCTCTGGCCCTCTGACCTCCTGTATCTCCTCACCTCTAGGATCCTGGCCAGGAAGGGGGCTCTGGGTCAGCTTTGGTCTGCTCTGCACACCCTGACTCCCATGGGGGTCATCTGGCCCTGAGGCCAGCATCAGGGGGCGAGTGTTGCAACGTCCCCTCCCAAGGAGAGTGGATGTTGTCTGAGATAGGTGAGTACCTCACGGGGGTTGCAAGGGTTGGGAGGGGGTGTCAGGCCACCTGCTTACCTGTAGCCTTCAGTTTTGTGCTCCTCCTGCGGGACACGGGCCCTTTGGGGAGGCCACCGTGGGGAATTGGCCCGAGTCTGCTCTCTCCATTGGCATGTGGCACGTGGGGTCTGACTTCTTTTCAACATCCCGTCCTAGCATGGCTTCGGGGGAGGGGGGGGCGGATGCTGGGGAGCGGGTGTCCACAGCTCTGTGACAGGGGCTGTCGAACACTTACCACTTTGCTTCTGTCGTATGTAAATTCGCCCTGTCTCTGTGCCCTCGGTGCCCATGCATTGCCGGGAGAACTTCCTGGAGGAGGTTCCTGGGCTGGTTCCACCCCCGGCGTCGCTGGGCGGAAATCGAGAAGCTGAGGTCTGTGCTTGCACCCCCGCGACATGGGGTTGGTCTCCTCTTCAGGAACAAGTCCTGATTTGGACGAGATTCCCAGAAATGATGGCAGTTTCAGTAAAGGGTCACTGGTGCATCGGTCCCTCCCCGGGCTCCAAGGGATGGAGAGCTGACCCGCGGGCACACACTTGGCAGGAGGCGTGTGCCTCTTGGTCCGTGGCTCCTGCATCTCCCACCCCCTCCCTAGGACCAGCCGCGGGAGCCGAGGCCAGCCCCGTGATCGGTAGCGATGGACCTGCCCAATGCTATTGTTTGGTACTTAAAGCGAGGTTGCCCTTTGTATATTCGGGTTTTTGACATAGAATATACAAGGGCAAGCTCTCTGTGAGTATCAAACCCTGGACACAGTGCACACTCAGCGAGGGATGCGGTATGTGTGTGCATGACAGTGTGTCCACTTGGTGTGTGGCTGACGTGAGGGAAGGCAGTGTGGCCTGAGGGTCACCCCCTTGTCCTGGTTCTGCGCGGGGGCTGGGGGGGCGCGGCGAGCCGGCATGCGCTGTCCGTGTGGTCTGGGTCGGAGCCGCCAGGTCCGCGTGGCGTGGGGTGGTGGTTGTGCTGTCGTCGTGGTGTTTGGTACTTGAGTCTGCATGCTTGTGCTCGTGGTGCGCGGCCCGGTCCACTAACCCTCCGCGTCTAATTCGTCCCCAGGACTGCGCCTTGAAGACATGCCAAGTCCTCCCAGGCAGCGGCTCTCTTTGCCGTGCTAACCTTTGGTACTTGGAGAGTGGTTATCCCTGTCCTGTTCGTTTTACTCATGTCGAATCGTACAGGGTCATCCACTTTTTCAGTATCAAGAGCGCAGACTGTAGAGTTCGATGTCCCGTGTTTGGATCCGCCTCTGACACTTACTAACCGGGCAACCTTGGGCCAGGACTTCATCGCGCGGTGCCTGCTGTCTCGCGTGTCCCACGGGCGTTGGAGGGTGGCGGGGGTGATGGAGCTAGGACGCGTCCAGGGCTGAAGGCCGAGCCCGGCCGCTTGGCACTTCCGGTATAGTAGCTAGGACTCTGTGTTCTCTGGAGCCGCTGGTGGTGGTGGAGGTAGTTTAAACTCTGTCCTTGGTGTTTCGGAGCCATGTCGAGAGTGGACGTCAGACCCACCTCAGGTATGTGGATGGAGTACTAATACTAAGCCCAGAGTTTACGCCACCTTTCCAGTGGGTGCAGCCAAGGCTCTCGCTGTGTGGCCGCTAAGCCCTCCTGTGACAGCATTTGGAAAACCAAGATCACAGGCTCCGCATGGGAGGCACAGTCCTTGGACTCTTGACCTCAGCCACCATCCACTCTCTGAAGTACTGTTGGGCACAGGTGCTAAGCAGAGCGAGGGGCAGGTTCTGTGGCGGCTCACCTCGCTGGTGCCTGCACTGTGTGTGTGTGTGTGGCGTGTGTGTGTATGTGCGTGTGTGTGTGCACGTGTGTGTGTGTGTGTGTGTGTGTGTGTGCACGCATGTGTGGGCCTGGGGTTTGCGGAGTCTCCATCACTGTTCAACGGGAGCCACAGACCCGGAGGTGCCGGGGCTCCTGTCCGTGCCACTGTTTCCTACTTGAGGAGAAATTATCCTTGGTGTGTTTGCTTTGCTTGTGAAGAATCATACAAGGACAATTTCTTTTTGAGTACTAAATCCTGCCTCGGCGGACTTCCTGGGCTCCATGGCAAGTCCTGTAAAGAGATGTGAGCGCCCTTCACCCCCCGGGGCTCCTGCAGGGCTGGGGAGAGAGCGCGGGCAGCCAGCCTGCGGCTGGGCACTTGGTGCGCTAGCCTTCGGGACCCTGTAGGTGAGGCTGAGGCGGGCGAGGGGCCAGTGGGCCCCTTGGCGCTGCCGCCGACCCGCATTGGTCATGGGTATGTGTTACGGGTGACAGTGGCATTCACAGTTCATCCATCCTGCTTCTTGAAGGCACTTCTTAGATGGGAAGCCAACTTGAGAGCTAGGTCCCTGGTGGTGTGGGCCCACCCCCCGCCACCCGAGGGTGTGACTGGTCCTCCAAGCACATCCTTCTCTCGGGTGTGTGGCTGACCTGCTAACCCTCATTGCCTGGAGCACTTGAGAAGAAAGTTCTGGAAGGGACACAGACTTTGGAGAAGATGCCGAGCTCTTCTGGATGGCGCAGATCAGATCTTTGGTGCTTAAAGAATGGCTGTCCGTAGTGTGGTCTCTATATTTACGGTGATTAATATCGGACAACCATTGTTTTAGTATCCAAATTTGCTTCAGAGGTTTTTTTCAAGCCCCGTGACGACTTCAGCAAGAGGACCCCGGCGCCCACCCCTCCGCGAGGCACGCTTGCTGGCAGATCGGTAGTGACGCACCCCGTGAGCCCAGAGGCGAGCCTCCGGTTGCTCCCCTGGCACTGACCCCAGCTCGGGGTGGAGGTACATTGGGGGCCGATTGGGAGATGTCGATCATCAGTCATCTGCCTTTCTCTTCTTGTGTTAAATCTTAGCCACGAGGAATTCCTTGAGGTACTGGGTGTCAAACATCTCTTTAGGCAGCTAGGTGGTGGACCGGGGCATCTGGTCCCTTCTTCTGCCAATCTTTGGCATGTGTTCAGAGCACAGAAGGCTTCCCAGGCGAGAGGCAAAGGTGAAGGAAACAGTACGTTTCCTGCTTGAGCTTCTGAGCAGCCGTCTGCTGAGGGTTCCATTTATCTTTGATGGATGTGGCACAGCCAAGTGCCTTCTTTTATTTAGTTCCACTTCATCTTAGGGATTCTCCCATGGGACACAAACTTTAGTAATAGGACACTGGTCAACGGCACCTCTGGGGGGAGGGTGTGTGCCTGTGTGCATGTGTGTGCGTGTGTGCGTGTGTGTGTGTGTGTATGCATGCACATGTATGAATTGTTGCTAGAGCCGTGTTTCTCAACCTCTAAAATGCTTCTAAGATTTTCATCACCTAGGGATCTTGTTAAAAGGCAGATTCTGATTCAGGGACAAAGATTCTGCATTTTTAGCAAGTTTCCAAGTGATGCTAATGCTGCTGGTCAGTGGACGACACTTGGAATAGTTCGGGGAAGGAGCTCTTGGAGAACTGTGCTTTGTTTGTGATGTGTGTCCCCTAGCCCCACCCTCCCCGGGCCATCTGTCATGGGAGGGTTTCCCAGAATCCACACGTTGCTCTGTCGTCCGTGAACAATGGTTATCGGGGGACGGGCTCACTTTATGTGTGAATGCCACAGGTTCTTCTTCCCCGAAATCAAATCGTGCCCCAGAGGGGCTTCCCAGACACAAAGCTCGCTGTGGGGAAGGCCACTAGTGTCAGCCCCGTGCCAGGCGTGACCGGTGCTGGGTCGACAGCGTTACTGATGACCTGTTTGTCTAACTCTGTACCCCTCCGTTTCCAGTTAGTCCGAAGGCAGCGTTCCTGGAACCAAGGCCGTATTGCCATAGAGACCCTGTCTTGGGGACGGGTCCTATGACACTCCGTTTCATCAGAAGAGGTATTTTCTATGATGGCTTTGCTCATCTTACGACACGCATTTATCTGCTTCTTTCTTTCTTTCTTTCTTTCGTTATTTCTTTCGTTCTTTCTTTCGTTCTTTCTCATTTATTTACTTTGGTACCCTTTTTAAAAAATGAATTGTATTGCAGTGACATTGGTTAGTAAGATTATGTAGGTTTCAAGCGTATAGTTCTTGTGATCGAATCCATCCCTGGAGGAGGCTTATTTTATTTTATTTTGTTTTACTAGGAGGGTTGAACCTGCTTTGGAAGTCTTTCTGAGCATGGTTCTAATCTGGGGATGTGGACTTTGGTGTCGGGGCAGCGAGGGCAGGTGCCTGGTGCCCACACACATGCTCTCTCTGTGCAGGACGTGTGCTCCTGGCCGCCTGGCCCCTGGGACCTGGCTCCTCCTGAGCAGAACCTTCCGGAGGCAGCGACAACGGTGGGGAAGAGGCCGTGGTTTTCCTTTCAGAATACTAGAGGATATTTGAGGAGAGGTTATCCGTGTTCTGTTCGCTTCATTCGTCATGAATAATACATGGATAACCTCTTTTTGAATATCGGACTCTGCCTCGAGGGCCACCCGCACAAGAGACGTGAGCGCATGCGCCTTGTGTGAGCTGTGCGCCCGGGGCAGGCCCCCAGCTGTGGAAGGCGTGCTTCCTGGCAGGGAGGGCGGCATGGGACGGGCCTGGGGTTGCTTTGCCGTGTTTTTGCAGTGTTTTTTGCAGTGAATTTGGTGGTGGTGTTTTTTTTTTTTTTTGTTGTTGTTGTTTTTACCATTTGTGCCAAGTCACCCGCCCGTCAGTGCCGAACCTGCCTGAGAACGTGGGTGTGAGGCAGGGGCAGCTCCAGAGAAGGACTTCTGTGTTCTGGTTGCTGCAGGGCCGGCCTGTGGGCTTGCCCCGGGGGAGGGAAGTCACCCGGCACGGATCCTCCAGACTGGTCCTTTGCAGGGTGGCCCCCGGCAGTGCTGCAGGCCCGCTGGGGAGGAAGTGGCTGCGGTCCCACCAGGACACTGGAGGAGAGCGTGCGTCCTTCTCCCAGACTCTGAGGACAGCCTGTGTTCGAGGGGTGAGGTCCACGCAGGACGGCTCCCTTGATGCTCCACCGCCATCCCCCCAGGTGTGTGACAGGCAGGGTGACTTCGGCTCTCCCCTCATGCTTCTCCCTGAGGTCTGCCCTGGTGTCCACTTCCTCTTCAGGTGGAGTTCCCAGAGGCAGCGTCGGCAGGAGTGGCGAGGTTTCCTGTCCCGCCACGTGGTCCTTGAGCGACGGGCTTGGAGCTGCATCCCTTTCACGCATTCCTGATGAAGACAGCGTAGCCGACGGCCCTTTGCCTCTACAGCTGCCCAGCACTTATCCGGGGCCCAGAACCCTGGCTTCAGAGTGCCCCTGCTCGTGGGGCAGGGCGGCTGGCCCAGCCCCTGAATTGGTAGACAGTAGGTGTTCCCTGTGCTCAGCACCTGTAGGCTGTCCCCTGTATTGAGGGCGACACCCTGTAGCTACTTCAAAGCCCTGCCGCTTCCTGTCTTCATGACTTGACCCAATTGGCAGCGACCAGCACGGCTGAGTCCCTTCGTGGAGTCAGCTCAGGACGGGTGCCTGCTGGGGACACCAGCTTCATGGTTAGGGATCTATCCGCCTCGCCCTCAGGTACGTGCACGCAGAGTTGACCCCGGGCCGGGCACGGCACTGAGGAATGCGCTTCCCGGTCCACTGACCGCAGAATTCTCTCCTCCCCCAGGAGAAGCCCAGCAGAGACACCAGCGTTGGACACGGGACGCCGGTGTTCTTGTCAGTGCCAGCGCACGAGGCTTGAAGAGGGGCTGTCTGGGTGCGGTGTCGTTGTTGGTGACAGATGTCACACAGTCAACCTCACTCTGGTGCCATGGAAGACGGTGTGGAGGGTCCCACCTTCAGGGAGGGAATTGATGTCAGCCCCATGCCACGGTACATGGGGTGGGGGGTCAGCACGTGAGGGTCCGTGGGCCTGAAGAGCACAGTCCGTCTCCAGGGGACGTCCGGGCGCCCGGCCAGCTGGTGCTTGGCCCCACCAGCTCCCTCAGAGAGCGCTGTGGTCTGTGTGGATGGCAGCACTCATTACATGATACGGTCTTTCTGTTCTCAGTATCCCATCCTGACCATGGCGACCTCCTGGAATGAAAGGGCGTCTCTTTTCCAAGGAAAAGTGAAGGTCTAGGGCAGACTGACGTGGCCTTTGACCCTCTTACAAGAAGAGGCTGGGGGTCTCCCACCCGGCCACACCCTCCCAATGGGCGCTGGTCACGTCAGGGTCACTGTGTGTCCCCGCTGTTATCAATGGGATGCGGTGTGGCAGCCTTCCTGGGTGTAATTCAGCTTCAGGGAGGATTGCCTCCCCCAGTACTTGAAGAGAGAGTCCCTCACAGAGCCCGTGCCGTAGTTAGGATTAAGCCAGGTGGTCCCGCAAGCTGTAGCATGGTGGTCTTGGGTGCCCGGCCTCTGGGCTGAGCTGTGTCGGGTTGAAGGCTGGGGCTTCACTGCGTTTGTGGCTAATGACATCCGAGCTGCTGTTTTTCAGGACCGGCTCCCGCCTGGATGTGCCCCGACAGGACTCCCGCCGGAGAGCAGGGCGTTGTTGTCCATGATAGGGGAGTGGATGGTTGATCAGAGAACATACATTTTATCAATGATGTATGTCAACTGATCCACAGTCCCTGCCTATCCAGTGACTTCTCAGGACAGACTCCGCGAGAAGAGGTGTCCTTACCTTGTCTGTGCTAGTACCTGGCTCTTGAAAAGACCTTCTCCTTGCTGGGTTGGCTCGATTTGCGCTGCGTCACACGAGGGAGATAGCTTGAGGACGGACCTTACCTGGGCAGCGTCCTGGGAAGAGCTGTCGGCTGCGGCAACTTCCCGGGGACAGGACCGCGTGCCGGCCCGAGCCGCGGGCTGTGCGCACCGTGTGCGGCGCTCAGGGCTCCTAATCCTCAGCCCCTGCTCCGTCTCTAGGAGGACTAGCTGCAGGCAAGGCCGACCCCGGCGAAGACACGGCTCCTCGGCCTGAGCCTTCGGTACTTGAGGAGTGGTTATCCCTGCTGTGTTCGCTGTGTTTATGACGAATCATACAGGGACATCCAGTTTTTCAGTATCAAATACTGCTTTGGAGGGCTTCCTGGACAGTGTGCACGCCTTCAGGCAGGAGGTCTGGGCTCCTGTACCTACCCAAGGTATGTACGTGGACGGCGGAGCTCAGCACACACGCTTCCTAACGATGCATGGCCCTTGGCGCGCCCATGACCAGGATCTAACCCGTGCAGAGGTGGCTGCCGCAGAGGGCTGTGAGCTTCTGGAAGGGGCGTTGGTTTCAGCAGCTAACCACCACGGGAGCTTGACCAGTGAGGATTCCACTCACGCCAACCACCTGTGCAACCAGTCCTTCCATAAGATGAGCTCCTGGAGACCACGCCCACGTGTGCATGTGGCAGGGATGTTGTCTGACACCTGATTGGTCGCGCCTGCCGCATTGGCTCAAGGGAAGACTCTTTGAACATCAACTCTTGCCCAGGAAGGACTTCTGAGAGCAGTGCCCACACGTTGGCTTCACATCCTCGTGGCGTAATTGAGAGTTAGGGTGAGCTGAGCTACCCTTTGCTCCTGACGGGTCTCACTGGCTTCACTCTCCTGCAGACCCAGCCTGTTCTTATCACTGCTTTGGGCGGGATACCTGCTTGGGCCGTGGGATGCTTTTCTCAGTAGGTGCTATCTTTGCAATATTAGCATGACTACACGGTCTGCGCTTTGATCCATCGACAAAGAATGATTCCGGCATGCCATAAATCACGGCAGATACTGGTATTCTTGATGGTCTGAACCCGAGGAAACCCTAGCTGGTGTGGCTTGCACAGTCTAGTGGGAAAGACGGACAATAAAGTGCAGGCTCTGAAATGTCCTTTTGCCCATAGGGAGTGTTACGGAGGGAAGAGAAGCAGAGTGAGGTGCCAGGCAGAGGCACAGGCGGCTGGATGTTTGTGTTGGATGTAGGGGTCAGGAAAGGTCTCCGGGGAAGGGCGATAGTAACAGAGTTGGAGTAGGAAAGGTGGAGACCTAGGGGAGGAGTGTTTCAGAAAGAGGGTGTGGCACATGGAAAGCTCCATGGCATCTTGGAGGAAGGGCGAGAGAGAAGGCCAGTCGGGTTGAACTGAGGCATGGGGGACTCGCTGGAGCAAGGTGGTGACAGGCACCGGACACACTCAGATTTTATTCCGAGTGAGAGGGAGGCTATGGGAGGGGTCTCAGCAGGGAGGGATCCCGGTCTCTGTTAAAAAGATCACTCTGATCACAAGGGTGACTTGTTGTTTAGACCTAGGGGAGAGCTGATGGGAGCTGGCAGGAGGACAGGAGCCCCCACTGCGGTGTGGGGCATGGAACACGTGGCATGTTGTAAAGTGAAAGGCCACGGATGATGGGCTGTGCCCACTTAGGTCTCCACAGCGAGGGGTGGTGGAGGGGAAGACCAGAGGTTCTGAATGTGATTGTTGCCGAGTAGGGTGTTAGAACACATCAGTGGGGAGCCAAAGAAGCCCTGGAGAAGGTGCGAGCTATTACCAGCATGTCCTGGAGTCAAGCTGCGGCATGACCCGGCACAGAAGGGACAGGGGAGAGGGAGGGAGAGGTAGCTGGAAGTGAGGAGGTCGCCAGGGCAGAGCAGCGGAGCTGTGTGCAGCACTGGTGCATGCTCATGCCGAGATAAAGATTGGGAAGTGTTCAAGGGAGGGAGATGGAGACTCAGACACTATCAGGGCGGCTGTGGGCAGCCGTTATCCATGTGGTGGGCAGTGAGGTCGGATATGAGTGCTGGGAGCGAGCTGGAACTTTTAATGGAATGGGAGGACAGATGGCCGTCCATGGGTGGAAGGTGCCATGTGTGAGCGAAGAAGTGAGGACACGAGGGAACTGCCTGGTGACAGGCACAGCTCCCGATGGGCTGTGTAAGAGTTCTGGGGCGTGGAGGCAAGGTGGGGAGACAGGTTCTCCTTTGGACATGAAGACTGGGTTCTTGCAATGGTGAGTTCAGCAGGTGGAGCCTGGTCTGACTGGTACAAACTTAGGAAAAGGTGGGTCATTGACTTCTGGTGGCATTCTTCTTGAAATTGCTTTCTTGGGTGGTTCACTGGGGTGAGACGGGTGTTGGAGCAGAAAGAATGGGAAGGGACCGGGGGTCTCCCAGGGTGGTGAAGAGCTTAGTGATCCTCCTGCAGATCTTGCTGAGGGTACTTCAAGGCCCCGGCTGGGAGGACTCTCCGGGAGCACCATCAGTGGCCAAAGGGCTCTCTCTGGAGTTCCCCCAGTTCAGTGAATCCTGGAAGTCACTGAGGAGCTGGTTAGTGCCTCCATGTGTTTGATGGATAACCGAGTGTGCTCTGTTGAGAAATCCAAGGTCCCCATTCAGAAACCCTTGGGTCCATGCATGTGGAGAACGCCTGTGACACGTTCATGTGAAGGACAACAATGGCCTCCCTCTTCTCATTTCTAAACCCTGCCTCTGATGCCTCAGGAACAGTTCCAACTCCAGGGCAGGGGGCTGTGGCAGCACCATTCTGGAAGAGGTGAGTGGATGACCCCTAGACTCCTGGGCGCCCTTGGGACACGTATCCGCCATCACACTAACACTGTCCCCTCTGCCCGCAGGACAGCGGTTGGAGCCCACGCCCCTCAGGGAAGTGGAAGGGGACCCTTGTCTGTCTGGTCTCTGCTTTTCTGTGGTACTTGAAGAGAAGTTGTTCGTGGTGGATTCGCTTTACTTATGACGAATCATTCACGGACAACACTTTTTTCAGTACCAAATGCTACCTCTAAGGACTGCCCGGACACAATGCCAACGTCAGGAAGACATTTTCCTGTTGTCAGCCCCGTGGAGAAGACAGGAATGGATGCTTGTCCAGGGATGTGGTGCTCGACCCAGCTGTAAGTCACTGGTGGCCTGAGCATTCGCTCCATCTGTAGGAGGCTTTCCCTGGGGCCGTGCCCACTCAGGGGAAATAGCTACGGTTCTGTCAACAGAGTCACCTACAAGACTTTGAAGAGAGGCTTCCTGGGCCCAAGGCCATCTTCCAGAGGAGATGCTGGTGTCAGCACTGTCCAGGGTGTGTGACTGGTCGACCAGAGGGGCAAGCATTCTGTTCACCCTGTGGGCCACCCAGTCACCAACCCTCAGCACCCCCCCCCCGCCCGCCAGGAAGACTTTGTGGAGGTCCTGCCAAGCCGGGGCACGCAGCGGTGGACTTGTGGCAGGAGCTGCTTGGTGGGGCTGGACAGCTGTGGCTGGGAGGGTGTGTGCACTTAAAATGTGATGAGTCATCTTTGGTAGGCATGTCATCATTGTCACTATCACAGCCTCCTTGACGTGTTCCTGGGACAGGACGTTGCCTTCTGACGAGGAACCTGAAGTGAGCGGGCCAGTTCCTCTCCATGGTGTGTGACTGTTCACAGAGCACGTGCTTTATTTATTAGGTGTGGCGCCCGGTTCACTAACCCCCTGCATCCCCTGTCTCCACAGGAAGTGGCCATGTTTAATCTTAAGAGCCAAAGGGCTACCATGACGTGCTGACTTTATGGCGGCTGTCAAACGGTGCCCCTGTTGGCGAGGAGGACACACTGCACCCACCACACTTAGGGTAAGTGCGTCTCGGGTGAGCATGCGATTAATGTGGTAGTATGTCACTCGGCCCACTACCCAATATTGTTCCAACCCTTCTTTGCAGGGCTCCGGAGAGGGCGGCGCCTTTGCGGGAGAGACGGTGGACTGCTCACCAGCCTTCACTTATGGTACTTGGAGAGAGGCTGGCCGTGATGAATTCGATTCATCAAAGCGAGTCATACACGGCTCTCCTCTCTCTTAGTGTCATATTCCGCCTCAGAGGGCTACCTGACGCCCAGGTAGGTGCCCGGCTGGCTGAGCTCTCATCGCGCGCTTTCCTGAGGATGCACGCTACTGACGCACTAACCCAGTGTCCACACTGACCCTCCGGCAACTTCCTGCGATGCTGCCAACGTTAGCGCAAGCTAGACAGGTTGTGGGGATGCCTTAACTCTAAGGATATTAACGTTGAAATGTACATGGCTAACTTGTTGCTATGAAAGCCAACCTTTTTTTTTAAGTCAGCTCTGGGGATCTAGGAGAGTAAAGGAGACAGGGCCTGTGCGACCCCTGGTTTACTAGCCTGTAGCGGCCCCGCACCCTCCCGGGAACTCCTGGGGCCACCCCAGGTCTGCCAGGGAGGCAGTGTTTAACCTGTTCTTGCCAACTTGTGGGCTTTCAAAAACTCTTTGCTTCGTTTAAAATGACTCACAGATGGCTGACTTCTTTGCATACCGAGTTTGCTTGCATGACCAGTCAAGTACAAGAAGTAGCATTCTTGTGCACACTAATTCTGGGTTGGTGAACCAGGGGTTGGCCGGAGAGCATGGCTTTGATGTAGGGATTGAGCCAGCGGGTCCACTCATCCTCAGTGTCCCGTCCACCCTCAGAGGCCACTGCCAAGCTGCCCAGACTTCGTGGAAGCAGGGATGCTGTGAGCAGTGCCACCTCATGGTACTTGGAGGGAGGTTGTCCGTGGTGAGTTCGCATTATTTAATGATGCCCAATACACGGTCGATCTCTTTTCGGTATCACAGCTCGCCAGTCATCTTCCTGGGGCCGAGGCCTGTTTCAGGGAAGCCACATTCAATGTTGGTTCCATGCCAGTGTACTTGAGTTTGTGGTTGGCCCTGGAACTAATGGTGTCGCTAGTGCTGCTCCTCATTCAGGGTGTGGAAGATACTGCCCTTTGGGGTGAAGAAGCATGAGACCTAGCTTTAAGACTCTAAGTGATTAAGGAAGTAAGGATGTCCACGATGCTTTCGGGGTTCTGTTGTTGTTGTTTTTAAGAAAAACAATAGTTCCCTTCCCTTTCATTATTAAAGGTATATTAAATCTTATCTTGGAGGGAGGACATCTTAGGTAGATATTAGCAGAGTTGGGGAGTGACATGGTGTCAGCAAGTTTTCTGGATGAAATGAATGAATGAACAGATACATATATCTGTTGACCTGAAAGCCATACCAAATTTGAGGACAGAGGGCAGTTCAATTTTCTACATCTTGTTTTTTCTTTTCAAGAAGAGGGACTGTTTTTACCTTATCATCATAGTTGTAAAAATGAGACATGCTTATAATAAAAATTCAAACAATGTGGAAAAAATGTAAATAAAAAGGGGGAAAATTAATGCACTCTTGAAATAACCTTTAAGAGTCTTAGAAATTTCAAATACCTGTCTGATATATATGCAAATGGAAAGGTTAGATAAAGAGAAAGGAAAATATTTTACAAATATGAGCTCACAATGTACCTCATCTTTTTATTAAAAATGTTAACTGTAATTTTATTTGAACTTGATGTAAAGAATAATCTGAAGAAGATTGCAGGATTTGATAACTGTTCTTGTTCTGTCATAAGAAATATTAATTCCTAAAAGATTCCTATAAGATTGTGTAAAATACTCAGTGATTGGTAACATTATGTTTCTTTTTTTAACTGTTTAATTCCACTGCTAGCTCTGAAATGTGAGAATATCTGGATGCTTAAATTGTGCCCCACCTCATGCTTGATTTTTACTCATACAATTTAATTTCCATGTAAATATTTGCCTTTTGTTCTATAACCACAATTCTTGCAGTTGTTTCACTACAGTTCTGTATTTAAATGAAGTCATTACTAACCACCAGTTTTCTTTCCTTAAACTAAGCCTTCTCTATTTCTGACTTTTTGTTTATTTTAATTCCTCTCTCAGTGGAATGGATTTTATCATTGTCTGTTCTTGAATGGCTCTTAGACACTTTCCCTCAGTCCTTGTCCATTGGACAATATCTGTCTCACTTTTTTATACATAAAGGATACCTTAGCTAGGTATAAAATTCTCATCTTGCCTTTTTTTCCCCCTTAGAACTGTGCAGATTATGCTCCACGGTGTTCTCCATTTAGTATTTCATCAGCTTTTTTTCATATGGCTTCTCTACATAGCTCTTACTAATCTGGACCATATTATCTGGCAGGTCTTTTATAGTCTTTGTTAGAAAGACTTTGGGGCACTATATTCTATGAGGTCTTTATTTGCTGAGGATTTCTGACCCTTGCTTGTACATCTTTATCATCTGCCAATTTTTTCCCCCACACTATTCTATTCAACCCTAAGGTCTCTAGTTCTTTTTCATCTTTTTAGTCACTTTAAAGAGACTTATTAGATCATTTTTCTTAGTTTTGGGACAAGTCTTTCACTTCGTTGGGTCTTTTGACTCGAGATTGTTTTTTTCTCCGTGGATTTTGTAACTTTTCAATGTGGTTTATCATCAGAAAGATCAATTTGTTTCTGTTTGGCTTTTCTCCCTGTGAAAAAGAGCCGTGACATGATGGTTCTACATTTGGTGCTGTCTGGCACCCATGCTTTCACCAGCTGGGACCAGTTTCCTTACTCATTTGTTGGCTTAAGATTCCCATACCCTATGGTTGTTGTAAACCCTTACCCCACCTTCCTGTAGCTTTGTTTCTTGTGGGAGGACTCCTTCTACCCAGAGCTTAGGCAGAGACAGACTCTCTTGTCACTTCTCTGGACCTGCATAGAGTTCTCTGCCTCCCCTTTCCGTTCCAGGTCCCCACCTCTCTTGGGTCCAAGGTCACATCTTTAGTTCCTGCTTGGATATTATGACTATAGACCAGGGGCAGTCAACCTTTTTATACCTACCGCCCACTTTGGTATCTCTGTTAGTAGTAAAATTTTCTAACCGCCCACCGGTTCCACAGTCATGGTGATTTATAAAGTAGGGAAGTAACTTTACTTTATAAAATATATAAAGCAGAGTTACAGCAAGTTAAAGCATACAATAATAATTACTTACCAAGTACTTTATGTCGGATTTTCACTGTTTGGCAGAATAAATCTTTATAAAAGAACTTACTGTAGTTAAATCTGTCTTTTTATTTATACTTTGGTTGCTCCGCTACCGCCCACCATGAAAGCTGGAACGCCCACTAGGGGGTGGTAGGGAGCAGGTTGACTACCACTAGGGGGCGGTAGGGAGCAGGTTGACCACCACTAGGGGGCGGTAGGGAGCAGGTTGACCACCACTGCTCTAGACCCTTTTGAGTCTCCAGTGCAGAGTCCCTTAGGTCTCCTGTTGTCAGGCTGTAAACTTGTTGCTCTGAGTTAAATTCTTTCTTTATTAGCAGCCAGAGGTTTTCCTTTCTTCCATGCCTTTCAGCTGTGCACTTATGTACCACCTGGCTTCCGCATCCACCCATCACGCCTCTGCCTTTGTGGAGACGGTCCTCCGTTAGCTCTATACCAGGATCTGACTCAGTCACTAATTTTTTTTAATCAGTTTATCTGAATCATATTGTGCCTTCTTGATTAGTCCAGTGTATTGTTTCTTTGTGTCAAGGATGTCTTCTATCATTTCTGTGAGTACTTTTCTAAGTGCGTTGATCTTTTCTTGAGTCACATGAACATTGACTAGGTCACTATGTCCTGGCAGAGAGGAGAAAGCCAATCTGCGGCCTGCCCCCTCGCTGCTCTCTCTATCTGGATGTGTCTCTGCTGTCCTTCGCAACCTTCATCTATCTATTTGAAAAGAGTCACACCCAGATTCCCCTTCTCAGAGTCACCTTCCCCCTTGGCAAGATGCCTCCTCGCTGTGCCAACTTCCCGTGTGGACGTGGAGGCGGTACCATTTGCTAGGTATGTGAATTTACCTTTAACAATGGCGGGTTTAGTTTTTGACCATATGTCGACGGGATGATTGACCCCAAGTATGCCATTCATCCTTAGGGAGACTTCTTGGAAGTTGTACACACCTTTGGAGATGAGGCCACAATACCGAGGTCAGTACCAAACCATGGGATAATGACATTTGCATTGAATTCTCTGATTTTCTTTATGATTAGAGGTGCAAAGTCAACATCTTTGGGACAAAACCCAGCTTTGGAAGGCTTCCTGGGCACACAGCTCGTATGCCCAGGAAGCTGTCAGCTCTTTGACCTAATGTGAAAGGAAGAAATGTTCCTCCTATGATCAAAATAATGACTTCTTATGCACCTGACCTCTCCACATTAAACCCCCTGGAAGCGCTTCTTTGGTGCGCAGCCAAGGTGCTGAGGTCTAGGCCACGGCAAGGTCTAGGATGGGGCGTGGAACACACCCTGTCCTGTCGGCCATGCAAGCCCAGTGTTCACGGCTTCCTCAGCAGGGCTTCCGGAGGAGGCCAGCTTTGGAGAAGAGGCGCTGGCACTGGGTTGCTGCTGATTGGCAAGCAGGGTTATCTGTGTTGCCTTCACTTTAGCTGTGACAGGTCGTTCACAGCTGACCTATTTTTCAGTACCAAATCCTGCCTGGCAGGCTTCCGGGGGCGGGGTCCCACTTCCGGGGGCGGGGCCACAGTAGCAGCTTCTCCCCAGGGTAAGCAGAAGGACCACCCACCGCCTCCCTCCACTCGCCGGGCACGTGCTTTCCTGGTGCCGTGTGCCACCCACAGGAAAGGAAGATTTCTGGACGTGGTGCCAACTCAGGGGAAGAAGTGGTGCTTTTCTTACCAGAGCTACTTTGTGGTCCTTGAAGAGAGGTCTTCCATGATGCATTCACTGTATCTATCGATGAATCATACATGGTTGACCTTTTTTCAAGTATCAATCTGGCCTTAAAGTATCCTGGGGCGATACCGACGTCCGGAACGAGAGCTGGGTCCCCCCACGTGAACAGATGGTCAAGCGGAATGTGTGCATGTTCCCCGTGGATGTGACTTGTGCCCACCCCCTTGTGTGTTGTCCACTACGAGGCTGATCACTTGTCCCTGGTGTCAGTCTCCCTGAGGCGGCAGTATTTTCACTGTAGCCCGCGACGTGATTGACACGAGTCACCCCCACCTCTCTCTCTCTGCATGTGATGGGCGATGATCCGTCCACCTCGGTGGCAGCCTGTTGCTCCCCGAATGACTTCCTGGGTGGGCTACTCGTGGTGCGGGACCCTGGGGTTGCACTTCACTGGGGGGACTTGACTGGAGGGGCTGGGCTGCAGAGCTTGTGTTTTGCCGCCGGTGTGTGCTGCCAGCATCCTCACTCAGTGTCCCCTCTGTCCTTAGGTCCGTGGTCAGGGATGCCAGATGCCTGCGCCCTAGTCAGGTACTTGAATGGAGGTTGTCCATGGTGTGTTCATTTTATTTATGATGAGTATTGCATGGCCAATCTCCTTTCAGTACTAAATTCTTCTGGGGAATACTTCACCGGGGAAGTTTCAGCAGCACCTGCCCAGGGTAAGGACGTGGTCGGTTACCTCGTGATAAGTGCTTTGATGTGAGGCGCGGGGCACTGGCCCAGAATTCCCCAGAAGGATGCTGACTTTTTAGGTGAGACTGGTTTTCTAGTCACAGTCGTCCCCCCCCCCCCCTTCCTTGAAGACTCATGGATGAACCAAGTGTTTGGTGGCTCACCTCTTTTTAGGGTGAAATCATCTTGGATGGGAGACGCATTTTAGGGGGACAGGCTTTGTGTCATTCCAACAGTTTGAAGACACATGCTGTATTTATGCAACATGTTACTGCCCTGTCCCCCAGTGTCTCCTCTTCTGGGTGACCATGGGAAATGAAGCAGAGAAGGCGAAGGGGTCGAGGAAGGGGGACCCCTCAGCAGTGTGAATCGAAAGTATCTGATGACAGGTTCTGTGGCACGATTTATTTATTCCTGGTGCGAAATAAGGTTCATTCATAGTGATGCTTCTAATCTCCTGCCCGCTAGTTGTGTGGCCTTGGGCAAGCCACTTAATCTGCCACCTCTCTGTGTCTCGGTTTATTCACCTGTAAAATGGGGTTGAACCTCATGAGATACGGATGCCGATTGTTTAGACAGCTGTTGGGCACTGCGTGAAGCTGAATAAGCATTGGCCCTTACGGTGACCGTTACTGTTAAGTGGTTGTCATCTTGCCCACTTGACCGCAAGCTCCCTGAGGGCCAAGTCTTTGTTCTTCCTCCTGCGTGTCCCTCCTTGTGCACAGTGGGTGTGGTGTGGAGTGGATGTGTTAATAGCTGGCTGACCCACCTTCTTTATTTATCGAGTGTCCCCCTTGAGGTCCCCCAGAAGGATGGGAGTGAACCTGTGCTCCCCTGGTTACGCAGTTCACAGCCCCTCAGGGTCCTGCCCACCCTGCAGGGGGCGTGGTAAGTCCCAGAGTCAGGGACCCCGCAGGCTTTCAGCTGGACGGACCCCCTGTGGTCACAACACTTATGGAGAATGTTAAGCGGCTGACCCCTTCTCTGTGTTAAGTCCCAGCTCAGGGCTTTCCCGGAGAAGAACCCAGCTTTGCACAGGACCCCGGGGTCTGTGCCCCTCTAGGGTAAGTGACCAGGCACTGCCTCAAGCATGGACCTGACGTGCTGCATGTGCTCACAGCCTCGCCCACTCACCACGCCACGGCCTCGCCCACTCACCACGCCTGGCTGGAGCCAGCTCGGGGCGGCCCCGGTGCTGTGTGAGCTGGTGCATGATAACCGCCTCTCACGCACGACAAGCTATGTCCTGCTCACGCGGGGGGCCCCTCAGACGCAGCGCCAATCTCTCCAGACTGCGCGCGAGAGAGACAGGAGTTGGTGTCCACACCAACAGGGGCGGGGGGCGCACAGCCAGACCCCGGAGGCAATGCCGCCCTTGGTGAAGAGGCTTCTTGCTGTTCTTGCCTGTGCTGATGTTTGATCCTTGAGCAGAGGTTGCCCTTGGTGAATTCGCTTTATTTATGTTGAATCACACAAAGGCAACTTTTGTTTGAGTATCAAATCCTGCTGGGATGGCTTCCAGGACCCCACAGCAAGCTCAGGGTCTACACCTCTCCCATAAGCCAAGACCCCATGACGTAGACGTGGGTGTCTGCACGTCTCCAGTGGACAAGGACGGAGGTGGAGCAGAGGACACAAGCTGGCCTCGTGATGTGGGTCACCCAGGGCACGTGAGGATGGTGTCGTGCTGAACCAGCTTCACTTACCACCTGGGACCCTCTTTCCGTCTCCACTGTGACCAATGATCACAAAGACAGTCTGCCTGCACCACCTTTTCCCGGGAAGGTATTTTGACCTTGTGGACAAGTACAAGGTTTGAATTCAACCATTTTAAAAGACTGCAGCTTCTCAGTTCTCTGCTTCTCGCCTGTCCCTGCGGCCACACCCCACCTGTCTCCTGCCTCTCTGTGTTCTCTCTGTGGGTCTCTGGGCTTTTTCCCTCTGCCTCTCCCTCTCTCTCTCTGTCTCTCTCTCTGTCTCTCTCTGTCTTTCTCTGTCTTTCTCTACCCCTGCCAAATAGCATTTTCAATTTTCTTGTGAGTTATGAAATGAATAGAAGCTATCAGTATTTCATCTCATTTGTATTAAATTACAGTGATAAAAATAATCAACACTACACAAAACTAAAAACAAATGAAACGGCACAGAGTAAAAATATGTTCAATTGACTACAAATTGGCAGAAGAATCCAATTTTCCTGACAACATTTCAGCCGCCACGTCTGACCTGGGGAAATGGGAGGGACAGATTCGGCGGCCGCGGGAGGCCGCTGACGCCGCAGTGGCTCTGGACAGCGCGGTATTAGATGTAGACAGCAGCTCACGGAAGAATCAAATCTGCATTCGGGTTTTTCAGTGGAAAAGAATTGATTCTAATGAAAATGATTTGGGGGAAATAACAGGGGAAATAAAAGAAATGGAAACAGCGCAACAGCGCACAGTCAGGACAACTAATCAGGGAATTGCGTTTAGTGTAAATGGAATTCACTCTGAAAAACACATCTTTATGAAAATCAATGTTGGCTTGATTCTTACTAAGATGGTTTTACATTCATAGGTGTTTGGAGTGGGGTCCGTGGAAACACAGTGTCCTGGATGCAGCCGGCCTTGTCTTTCTGTCCCAGGTCTTCCCAGAGAGGCTCCTGGACGGGCATGCTCACATCAGGGGCGACAGACACACCAGCCACGTGGGTGCGTATCAGACGCGGAAGAGCATGCGCCACCTCGGGGACGGGCGTCCCTCAGTCGGCTCCCTCTTGGCGCCTGTCCATTCCCTGTGGGGTCCGGGTGACACGCTGATTCAGAGGGAGACAGAAGCCTGGGGTGGTGGTTGGGGCCTGTTGAGCACACAGGAGAGCTGGGACACTCCCGGGTGTTTTCTTTTCTTGAACCTGTGTTGGCACCTCTCAGGGATCATGCCGACCCCCACTGGTGCTGAGTGTCACTGGGGCGTGAAGGCCGAGCCTTGTTTGGGAGGTGGTCCTGGAGCGGGAGCTTGTGGGCTCAGGCCGCAGCTGGGGAGGAGGAAAGAGCTTGTCCTCTGCTGGCAGGAACAGTGCATAGTGGTCTCTTTCTACATCAGCCCTTGCCGTGGAGGACTTCCGGGAGCCACGCCCCTTCCGGGAGCCACGCCCCTTCCGGGAGCCACGCCCCTTCGGGAGGTGGCCGGCAGGTGGAGACCCCACCCCCAAGGTAGGTGCACAGGTGCAGCCCCCCTGGACAGGACCCAGGTGTTGACGATGTGTGTGACCTGGCCCGCTAGCTGGCGCCCCCAGCCGGTTCTCATGAGCCTTCCGGAGATGGTGACAGTTTGGGGACAGTGTGCACTGCAGGTCAGTATCTGCGGTTCCGGAAGGGCAGCGGTCTGTCACGTGCCGTCTTTAGGACAGACCCTAGGTGGTTGGCCTCCTGCTGCGATCCTGGCGAGACCTGGAGAGCTTTCTGAACTCATGCCAATGGCAGGGAGAGGATTCTGCTGTCGGTCCCACTCCAAAGTTCGCAAAATGGGTGGTGGGCACAGAATCCGGACACTGCCTATGGCGTGCCTCGTCGGCGCCGACCTCGCTGGCCAGGCCGCTGTGGGGGGCGCTTTCTGGATGTGCTGTCCACTCTGGGAAAGGCCAGAGTTCTCACATCAGGGCAGCTTGGCTTATTACTATTACTACTATTACTATTATTACTATTACTGTTACTATTATTACTATTATTATTATTATTAATATTTTGAAGAGCAGTCATCTGCAGATCTTTGCTTTTTCCTCCTTCTCTTTCCCCCCTTTATTTTTGGGGTTTCACTGCTTTGTTTATGAAGCTGACCAAATTATTGTGTGCATGTTAGATCACCCTTAGGAGCCAGTCCGGGGCGGTGATGCGTGTGTGGGGCTGGAAGTGTGTTGGGACGGCGGCGAGTGCAGCCGGGCGGGAGCAGCTGCTCCTTCCGGAGGGAGGCCTGAGCCTGCGGGGTCCCTAGAGTCCCCGCCCCCGGGCTCTGAGATGAAAAGGTGGGCACACGCAAGGCTTTTCTCTGGCGACTCTGCTTCAGGGTCTGACCCACTTGGACTGCCCTTGGAGAGGATAGTTGGGCAGAAAGGGCACCTCAGGTGCCCACGGGGGTTCCCCTGGGACATCCTCCCTCAGTGTAGCCTCCCACTCAGTGTAGACTCAGTATAGGGTCTCCAGATTCAGTTCATTCGGGGGAGATGATGGCGCCTAGTGGTGGTGGGGGTGTCCCTGTGGAAGGTGAAGTTCCAGCCCGGATGCCCAGTGCTCAGGCACCCCTGGGGGAGAATCTTCTAGAAGCACGGCCACTTGGAAGCATCCACCTTATTATTAGTCCAGGCGTCCGAGGCTCTCCATGGTACTCGGGGAGAGGTTACCCGAGCAACTTTGCATCTGGACGACGAATGTTGCTTGGGGAACCCCTCTTCGGTATCACATTCCCCCGAGAGGCCGCCTCGGGGGCCGCGGCACCTCGGGGAAGATCGCCGGTTCCAGCGCCGCTCTGGGGTACAGGACGGATGGTCGACCAGTTGGAAAGTAATTGTTTCTAATGTACTTCACCTGGTCCACTAGCCGTCCGTATCCACCGCAGCCGGGGCCACGCCGCGCTCCTCCGTCAGCACCGCCGCTGGTACCTGAAGGGAGATCGACCGTGTTATATTCGCTTTCTTGACTTCGAATAATACATGGTTGATCTTTTCTCAGTATCAAATGTCACCTTGGAGGAGACCTCTCGGAGATGAAGCCCGGGGCGGGGCGGGGTGGGGTGGGGGCGGGGCTTCGGGGTCCGCCCAGAGGGGCCCAGGGGAGGCGTGGCCACCAGGGAGGGCAGGGCACACTGCCTGTCCCTGGTCCTCTTACCTGTGCTCTGATCCACCTCAGGGCGGCTCCCGGAGGCGACCAGCCGGCGTGGCTGCAGCAGCTGTGGTCCTGGAATTGGAGTCAGTCTGGGTACCTGAGGAGAGGTTGTCTGTGATGAGTTCGCTTTATTAATGCCGAATATAACACAGATGGCCTGTTTTCAGTACCACCTACGACTCGGGCGCAGGGCCGGGCCTGGGGCTGGCCACCTCCTGGGTATGTGATGCATGGGCTGCGGGTGTGACCTCGCTCGCCTCTCCACGGACCCTGCACACCCGCCCCGTCCCAGGAGAGAGCTCCCCAGAGGGCTCCCTGGCCTGGGAAGAGAGCTGAGGGCGGCTGCACTGGGGCGTCTGGTCAGGCAGCGTTTGCTTCGTGTGTGACGAGTGACGCATGCTCAGCCTGTCTTCCGTGCCCCGTGCCGCCATCAGTCAGAGGGCTTCCTGGGGTGGCCCCCGCTGGAGCGGGCACTGGCCCCTCTGCACGCCCGCGCCTGGGGGGAGGGAGGGGTGTCCGAGCCGCTTCCCCGCGCAGCCCCGTGCCGGGAGACCCCGAGGCAGGACGGCCTCCTGAGGGAAGAGCCCGAGGGCTGCCCGCTGTGCGTGCTGCTCCGTGTGGCACCTGAGGAGAGGTCGCCCGTGCGCGTTCGCATCCGTCTTGACGCACAATACACGGTCGACCTCTCTTCAGTGTCCGATCCCGCCTCGCATGCGCCCTGCACGCCCGCCCGCCGGCCCAGGAAGGCCCAGCATGTGCCCACCCGCGTCTGTGGAGCCGGGTGGGTGGGCAGGTGGGTGGCCGGGTGGCAGGGTGGTTTGTGAGAAAGGAGCTTCTGTCCGGATGGCGCCCTGTGCCGTGCCGTGCCGCCCGAGGAGGTTGCTTTGTGAGCTGTCCGCTTTCTGTACAGTCACTCTCTACAGTCGGCCTCTTTCCGGTGGGGAGCCCACAGGGACGGCCTTCACTTGGGGTGCTGGCCCCAGGTGGCGGGAGACCTTGGGGGGGGACCCAGGCCACCGGGCCTATTAATTCTCCAGCTCCGTTCCGCCCGCAGAGCTTCTGAAAGCACACGGCGCAGCCTCCCGGTTCCGGAGTCCCTGCTTCCGGACATCCAGGCCCCTGGTGACCCCGGCGCCGGGCACCCTGCCCTGCCCAGACCACGTCAGGGTCCCCTGGTGGTAGGAAGGGTTCGGGAAAGGGGAACTCCAGGAGCACCTCCAAAGGACGAGCGAGCCAGGCCATGGGTCTTCGTTCACGGCCCCCGGGCCCCGCGGAGCCCTTTCTGAGCAGGCGGCCTCATCCCCATGGGAGGTCTCCGCTCTGCGCTTGGCTTGCCTTCCCGCTGGGGGGCTTCCTCCTCAGGCGGGTCCCTCTGGGCCCGTCCCTGCTTAGCCATTGTCAGGACACTTAGCACGCCTCCTCTGCACCCCCCGCCCGCCCAGTGGCTGCCCCTTTCTAGAGCAGGGGTTCTGGATTCTGGAGGGAATGACATGTCCTTGATCACCCAGTCCCCCCGCCGCCACCACCACTCGTCACCTCGGTCATTTGCCCCGTCACCCTTTTTGTTCCTCGCTTATCGCCACCCCAGGTGACCTGACGTTAATGTCTACTTTCTCTCTCCCCACGAGACTGTAAGATTTCTCAGGGCCGGAAGTTTCTTTATCTCGTTCCTCGCTGAGTCCCCTGCTCTGGGGCGCAGGCCCATAGTAGAGGAACTTGAGTGTTTGCTGACTGACTGATGAACCCTGGGACCTCGTCACGTTCGTCCCCGGGAAAGTGCCCGGCACAGGAGGGTCGCTCAGGGAGACGTGGGAGGAGCACATGAACATGGCCGTCGCTTCCCATCTGTGATGGGTTGTTTGGTTGTCCGCTTGCCCTGCCCCTTCCAGGACGTCCTTTGAAAGCCTGAGGTTGACCGCGTTGGGGGACCAGTCAGCTGGGACTGGGCTGGCTCTCCACTCTCCAGGGGACCCCCAAAGGAGCAATGAGCCGCAGTATAACTCTGCAGGTACCAACGGGGCCCCCAAACTTCCAGCAGATTCTACAGCACTCTGCACCAGGTACTCTGGGGGGCTCCATCTGCAACAGGCTGGAGCTGCTGTCAGAGCTAATATTTTATGCATGGAACTGACTAAATGGGAACATTTGGAGAAGAAAATTGCTGTTAATGCATCCACACATCTCTGGAATAGATTAAACGTATGTGTGTGGGGGGCGGTGGGACACAACATTAGCCTGGTTTAATAGCTCCAATGTAACCATCCCCACACCACAAGATTAATAAGCATGCCACCCCCCCACGGCTCCCGGGCCACCACCTGGGAGAAGCATTGGGTACATCAGCCACCACTTGAGACAGATGTCAGCCTCAGGGACCAGGCGCTCGGCAGCGTGCATGTCCCAAACTCATTTTAGACCCAAAGATGGTGACCCCATACTGCTCAGCGCAGAATTTCATTAAAAGCCAAATTACTGGTTTATCTATTGTTTGAGGAGAAGGGAAAATAAACAAAGGGCCTGTCTCATCTGAGGCGCCGAATGAAAAATGTCTCCTCACAGTGGCCAGGATGGAAGTCGCTGGCTGGGGACCCACCCGACGCGAGGGAGGCACAGAGACGGGCGCGTCTCCTGGGCGCTGCCTGGGCCCGTTTCCTGGCGCCTGCCTGAGGAAGGCCCCGTCTCCCCCAAACTGGGTCCCTTGGAGGTGAGTCCCCAGAGCTGCTTTTAAAATTGGGAAGTTGTTGGACAAACTGGACCTCTTTGTCTGTCGCCTTACCGTTTTCAAGGGGAGGCAAGAAGGAAAAAATAATGAGGAGCTGTCTTGAACGGGCTTTGGCCTTGGCCCTGGGCCTGTCTCCACTCTTGGGGGCTTACTCGCTGTTCCCCCTCCGCCCTGGGGTGCAGGTCTGATTTATAGGTGAGCAAATGAGACACAGAGAGGTCGAGTAACTCGTCAAAGATCACCCAGCTGGGAAGCAGGGCTGCTTGTTTTGAATCGCTCTGCCCCCTGCGAGCCACGGCACGCGTGTCCTCGGAGAAGGCAGGCCCGTTGAACGAGGCCCTCCAGCTCTCTCTGCATGATGAGCTAGGCGTGCTTTTCCCAACACGCACAGCTTGCCATACTCTCTACGGCTTTGGGGGTGTCTCCACCTTGGTGCCGTCACTCACCACACGGGGTGCTTTCAGTTGGGCGCAGTTCTTGTGGCCGGTGGCTGCTGTCTGGCCTGGGAAGAGGGCTGTCCACTCTGTCAGAAGATCCCTGAACACCAGCGCCCCATGCTGACCTCTGCCTTTTGCGGAGAGCTCAGCCCGGACGCTGAATGATGCAGGGTGGGGCACGGCACCCCCTATCCCCTCCTCTCTGCTGTCACCCCTCCCTTGCACATGCACCTCCCTGCACAGGCTCAGGGGCTGGTGCCACCCTGATGCGTTTGCGAGGGATATGGAGAACCCCCACATGTCAGGGCTGCGTGGGACCCAGAGTTTCCCCCACTGGTCCCGCCCCTTTGCTCACACCCTCAAGTAAGGAAATTTGAGGTCGGAGAGGGTAGCCCGCTTTGCTGCGGCCTTTTTGCTGAGGGTTGTCTCAAACGTTGGGGTTGAGACTTGCCTCTGCCGTGCAGGAGGGTTCCTCCCTTGGGAAGACGGGGTGTGGGGGGGTGAGCGGTTAGCCCAGGGCTGCGTCTAGACCAGGGGTCCCCAAACTACGGCCCGCGGGCCACATGCGACCCCCTGAGGCCATTTGTCCGGCCCCCGCCACACTTCTGGAAAGGGCACCTTTTTCATTGGTGGTCAGTGAGAGGAGCATAGTTCCCATTGAAATACTGGTCAGTTTGTTGATTTAAATTTACTTGTTCTTTATTTTAAATATTGTATTCGTTCCCATTTTGTTTATTTACTTTAAAATAAGATATGTGCTGTGTGCATAGTGATTTGTTCATAGTTTTTTTTTTTAGTCTGGCCCTCCAATGGTCTGAGGGACAGTGAACTGGCCCCCTGTGTAAAAAGTTTGGGGACCCCTGGTCTAGACGGCAGGCGGGATTCGCTGCCCGAACCCTCAACACGACCCTGCGCAGAGCTGCGAGGAGCCCAGGCTGTGACTGCCCGGCCGACTCATAGTAGGGATGCAGCTAATGCCCGGCTCAGAGTAGGGACGCAGCTAATGCCCGGCTCACAGTAGGGACGCAGCTAATGCCAGCTCACAGTAGGGACGCAGCTAATGCCCGGCTCACAGCAGGGACGCAGCTAATGCCCGGCTCACAGTAGGGACGCAGCTAATGCCAGCTCAAAGCTGGCCACGGCACCGGCGCCAGGGGTTCGAGCGCGAGGGCGTATTGAGTCGGATCTCTTGGTCGCGGGGAGGAAGCTTAGGAGGCCTGGGAGGACGGACGTCTGTGGGACGAGGGGACAAGAGCCTGCTCCTGGAGGGAATAAAGCAGCAGAGAGACAGACAAAGAAGAGTTTGGGGAAGGTGGACGTAAATCGCCCCCAAGTGCCACCAACGCTCTGCAGTCCAGAAAAGACCCTGAGGAGGAAGAGGTACCATTTGTCACCAGCGGGCGGGCTTGAGGGCCAGGAAGCCAGGCACGATGGAGGCTCGTGCTTCATCTCCCCATTTTCCGGCATCAAGGAGGGGTCCCGCGTGTCTGCTGCCGCACCACCCGTCATGGTGACGGGGCAGGGCTGAGGGTGCGGGAAGGCCTGGGGAAGGGCAGGCCTGCCGGGTGTCATCCTGAAGCCGTGGCGGGGGCGGCGGACAAGAAAGGAGCTGCACAGGGCCACATGACCAGCCTGGGCAGGACTTTGCCACCATTATGGCTGCAGGACCCAAATGGGGCTATGCATTCCCCTGGCATGACCCCAAAGCACTGGGACATCTGCAAGCCCAGCTTGTGTCCTTGCTGCTACAGTTGTCATACCTATTGCCATGCCTTTGCTCAAGCTGCACCCCTACCTGGACTGCCCATCCCTCCTCATCCTCCAATACTCTGCTCTAGTGTCACCTCCTACAGGAAGTCTTCCCTGATCTACCGCCATACACGCAGATAACCTCAATCTGCAATCAGATGTCAGCCCTCTGATCGACAGGTGTCTATGTTCTCGCCCAGCCTGCGGGCTCCACAGAGGTGGGGGCTGTTTCTCATTGAGTCACCATGGAGCTCCCGGGCCAGGGGCAGAACCTAGCCCAGGAAGGTGCTGTGCCATATTTGCTGGCCTTGTCTTCTCTTTGCAGGCACACTGGACCAGACACTCAGCAGGAGCCCAGTACAGGGACATCCCATGGGTGGAGCCTTTGCTTGATCCCAGCCTTGAGCCAAAGGCTGGACCGGAGTCCTTGTGCCTGGAGAGATGTGGGCTGGGACCCAGCCTAACCCCGCGTCTTCCCTAGCTCCGGTGAGTGCCCGTTGGGAGGACTGCTAGTCACCTACCACTGGGCCTGGAGCAGAAGCGGGATTTGTCCGGGACACAAAGTCTGTAGGGGAGAGCCAGACCAGTCCTTAGGGTTGATGCCACCTGACCCCGTGTGGCTCCTCTGGGCTCCAAACAGCGTATGTAGAGGGAACAACTGACACAGGGCCTCTGACCCAGCCCGGAGCTCCCTGCTTACCTTACAGGGTGGTGCTGCAGTGGGTGGGGGCGGGGGACTCGACGCTGAGGCTGCTGCCAGGGTCCCCTGGCCTCCCTGGGGGCAGGACGCTGCTGGGCAGGGGCACAGAGCCTGGGTGTGGGAACCTGGCTAGGATGCCGCCCCGTCATCTGGGAGAGCTTCGTTTTCCCTCACTCAGACATGGATGTTTCTGCTGTGCTCCGCTGCTGGCGGGGGGTGCGGGGCCTGCCAAGGCCTGGGGGGGCCGCCAGCCTGCCGAGTTTACTGTACAAACAGTGGGGGGGGGTCTCTGGTAACTTGAAATTCCTGATCAGTAAACATGCCAATTTAAAGTGTAATTAACTCAGGCCGGAAGACTTTCAGCTGTGGACTGCTTTTCACAGTTGAGGTTGTTTTTCCTTTATTTATTTACCTCTTTCCGGGTGTGGTGGTGTCTGTGGCGGGTTTTAGCCAGGAGAAATAGAATGGGTGGGGGGTGGACGGAGTGTGGAGGGGGCTGTTTAGAGAGGGAACGGAGGAAGGGAAGGAAGGGAAAGAGGGGAGGTCAGCCTGACACCCCGAGGGCCCGGCGTCTCCATCAGACTTTCTGTCTAGGACAGCAGGTGCTAGGTGAGGAAACTGAGGCAGAGGGGAGGAAGGGGCTTGTCCACATCGCTGCGGCCCTGTGGAAGAACGAGGGAGCGCTGTCCTGGGGCCCCGGGACCACATGGCTGCAGCTGGGAGCTCTGGGTCCTTCCTCCTGACACTCCCGTCCTTCCTGTTTCAGGGGCCAGCTGCTTCTCTCCGGGGGCTCTGCTCTCCAGGAGCCCTTTCCTCTGTTCCTGCTCCTCTCCAGGGGCTCTGCTCTCCAGGAGCCCTTTCCTCTGTTCCTGCTCCTCTCCGGGGGGCTCTGCTCTCCAGGAGCCCTTTCCTCCGTTCCTGCTCCTCTCCGGGGGCTCTGCTCTCCAGGAGCCCTTTCCTCTGCGCCTGCTCCTCTCCCGGGGGCTCTGCTCTCCAGGAGCCCTTTCCTCCGTTCCTGCTCCGCTGGACTCCAGGATGGGGCCCGCTCTTGGAGGTGGCCGCGGGCACCCATGCCCAGGCAGGCCACACACTCGCCAGACCAGCGCCTGGGATAAAGGACCCGGACCGAGGACTGGTGCTGTCCCTCATCCTGCAGTGCGACGTCCCGGCCCTCTCGGGGGGCTGGGGAGGACTGTGTGGTCACGGGGGCGGGGCTCTGAGTGAAATACACGCCACTCAGGGAGCCAGCGACCCTCCCCCCGACAGTGAGGCTGGGGGTGGCTGACGGGCAGAGCGGTTCCTGCACCTCCTTTCCAGTCACTTTGAATGTTGTCAGGCCATTTGAATAATAAATCTGCATGATAAAAAACTTAATTTCTTCTTGTGTCTATTTGGAGATGGCATTCATTCAGTGGGAGTTTTATTTTTTTTTATTTTATTCATTTTTAGAGAGACAGGAGAGAAAGAGTGAGAGTGAGAGAGAGAGAGAGAGAGAAAGGAGGGAGGAGCAGGAAGCATCAATCCCCATATGTGCCTTGACCAGGCAAGCCCAGGGTTTCGAACCGGTGACCTCATCATTCCAGGTCGACACTTTATCCTCTGTGCCACCACCGCAGATCAGGCTCATTAAGTGGGAGCTTTAAAAACAAAGGTCGTTGGCCTTTGGGAGGGATTCTCATAAAATCACTGGCCTTGGCCCAGGGAGCACTTTGCAGGGAGCATCTTACAAAAGCCTGGGCTCCCTGGGATGCCCCCTCCCTCCACATGCAAACCCATTTCCAGGTAGGACGGGGCTGTGAAAAGGCACATTTCCTGTAGATCCGAGGTCTGAGATGGCTCCTCCAGCCCGGCTGCTGTACACCTCCCACCGAGAGGCAGAGGCCAGGATCCAGGGTCAGAGCTGGTGCCCACGCCTGGCTCTGCCAGCCTCCGCCTGGTCACGACGCAGCCGGCTGACTCAGATGCGGCCAAGCGGGAGCCTCGTAAATTACATAATTACCTATGAAACCTGCCACTGGTACAGCTCAGCCGGAAGAACGCAGCGCGCGCTTGCCTGGCCCGCGGTGACTCACGCTGTTTCCCCGAGATGCTCGCCCCCGCCTGGATCTAGGCGGGCTGGCGAGGGGAGGGGGCGCAGTATGACTGTCTCTGCCTCCCCCCGCCCAGCTCCACAGCAAACACAAAGACAAGCAACCATGATCTTACCCAGGGCTCTGGGTGGGGGTACCTTCCCTAGCCTCCTCTACAGCCCCCAAGGGTCCTCCGGGACCGTCCCCACTGGGCAGAGGCAGAAACTGAGGCCCCGAGAGACCTTGTTTTGTTCCTTGGAGGACTCATGTCCTGCGGGGCTGCCCGGGGTTCACAGGGGATCTGCGGGTCTGGCGCGAGCTTTGAAAAACAGCCGTTCCTCCCCTCCTACTCCAAAAGCAGTGCAGCGAGTGCTCTGGGGCTGTGGGCTCCGCACCCCGACTGCCCAAGTCCCCGTCCCTCTGTGACGTGGTGGGCGATACTCCGGCCCTGTGGGTCTCAGGCTTCCTACCCGTCAAGTGGGGCTGTGGGATGGTCTGGGCAAGAGGCTGAACAAAGCCGTGAGGTGATTCCCTGCCCTCGTCTCGGGACCCCGGGGAGGGGGAGCGCCTAGGCTGTTTACCTGTGTACGGCTGCTTCCTGGGGCTGGGGCCAAAGAGCTGGTGCAGACGCGCTCCCCACTGAGGGCCACTTCATCAGTCCCCCCACTGTCCAAAGTCCACGGTTCCCAGCTTCCCTGCCTCGACTGCACAGCTCGGCGCCCTTCGGGGTGGGGGGGAAGCACCCCCAGCTTGAAACGGGGCAACTGTGTGTCCCCATCTCCAGGACTCCCGGAGACCCGGCCGCCACCGCAGGGTCCCAGCGAGGGGTTCACTGGCCTTTCCTCACTCCCGGGCACTTTGTATCCCATCATCAGACAGTGGTCATTAGCGCGGATTAACAGTTCACGCCTTCAGCTGCCACCGCCCAGCGGTGTGCGCGCCCCGTGCTCGAGACAGACCCAGCAGTGCCCCGTTTCTCCCTAGCAGCGGGCAAGGCCGGGGCAGGAAGGAGTGAGACCCCAGGAGGGTCTGTGAATGGCAACTGGGGGCCCGCCCTCTCAATCGGGGAGAAAGGCCCCCATGAGGAATGACCAGGAGGAAGCCCCCATCACAGTCACAGAGTGCCTTTCTAGACTTGATCTCCCTAACGGCCCTGCCTGGCAGCTCCCATAACTGCCTGTCCCCATTTCAGGTGGAAAAAGGTCAGATCCCAGGGCCAGCAGGTAGAGGGGGTGTTGCTGCTTCAACCTGGGGCTCCCAGTGAGAAGGTGGAGCGAGGGGACGTGAACGCAGTTGCGTTTGACGCATGCCGACCCCCCCCCCCCCAGAAAGGAAGGTGCTGCTGTTGTTCCTCTTGTAATAGCCCCGGGTGTCCCGCGCTCAGGCCTGTGGGAACCCCTGGAAGAGGTGCCACTTGGGGACCCCGGGAGATGGGTTTTGAGGTGGTGCGCGGAGAGCGCGGGCGGTGAGGCCGCTCACAGGAGGACCGCGCGGGCAGAGGGAGGGCCCGGGCCGGGGTCCTGCGCCCTGACCCCTGAGGAAGGCCGGCTGTGTTCCCGGGGCTTCACAAACAAGAAAAGTTGGTGCTTTTTTAAAGGGCAGGTGGAGGCGGCAGCTGAGCAAGGCCCCTCCCGCCAGCCCAGGGGGGTTCCACAGAATGACCGAGCACGCAGCCGCTGGTTGCTAATGGGCTTGGGGAGAATGGGAGACAATTTAGCGGCTGTTTTTCAGGCCCAGAGCTATTGAATAAATGAAGTGCGATCGGCCCCAGTTGCTGACGCACCTGCCAGGCCGGCGGCGGGGGGCTGCGGGGGCGGGGACCCGAGTGGGACAGCGCACGTCAGTGCCAGTGCGGGTGGGGACTGCTGAGCCCGACCCCGCCGCGCGCGGAGGCGGTACAGGAAGCGGGGCGGGGGGCTGCGGAGCTCTCCTCGCCCTGCACGGTGGGGGACCAGCAGTGGCGTGGGGGTGTGCAGCGATGGGGAAGGAACTCAGAGCCAACCTTCGCCCAGCACGGGGGATAACGGGACAGGATAAAGAGAGAGAGGGACGGGACGGGGAGGGAAGGGGGAGATGGAGGCTTGAGGATCTTGACCTCGCCCTCAAGGGGGGGGGGCAGCCCCTGGCAACTGTACGTGCGCCATTGTCACTCACAGTTGGGGGTCTGACCCTGACCTGGGGACCTGTGGAAGCATGGTTGCAAGCAGACTAGGGCTGCTCAGGGGAGGTTGACCTGTGTGCACCTTGGGCACCCCGCCTAGCCCCCCACTCCCTCAGGGCGTCGCACGGAAGGGCTGCGTTGGGGAAAGAAGGCGGGGAGCCGCACATCTTCGGGGACAGCTGCCCTTGCTGAGCAGGGGGCTGCGATGGGGCGGGGCGGGGGGGGGGGGTGGCTACAGTGGGCAGACCCCTGCTGGGGATGCACAAGATGAAAGCCACCCTGGGCCCTGGTTTGTAGGAGGGAGGAAGGCCCTGTCTGCCTCCCCTGTTTCTCCCAGACCCATGGCTTCACTGTCCAGCTGTTAGAATGCAAGGTGCCAACAGTGGGACTTCCTGAGGGGTCCTCGCACCCAAGCACTCTGTTCCACTGCCGCTGCCCGTTTCCAAAGCCCACAGGACCGAGCTGAGATCCCCCTCCTGCCCCCAGTTACTGGATTCCTCTCCCTTTCTAGAATGTACAGCCAAGCCAAGGAGGAGACGTTCCCGGGGCCCTCTCCCAGCCTCAGTGAGGTTCTCCACAGAGCCCTTCCTCGCTTCCTCCCACTACCCCTCCTCCTTTCTCTCAGAGCCCCTCACCCAGCCCCCTCCGGTGGCTGCAGGAGGGCGGGGCGGGCTGTGAGTCCAGACAAAGTTGCTGCAAAGCTCAGCCCTCCAGCTCGCAGGGTCTGCGCAAAACCCCCCGCAAAGTACTGTGTGTGGACTGGCAGTGGCGGCTTGGCCCGGGACACCCTGGAATGGACGGCTGTCCTCATGAGCCACCAAGTGTACCTACTGGCCTTAAGTTCCCAAATATCCCTGGGGGACTCTCTCTTCCCCCTCCCAGCACCACCGACCTCTGGGGTCCCGGGGAAGGTGCTTTGGAAACTCAGTTTCTGCATCTACAAAATCGGGATAAAGGTGGGCAAGGGGACTTGGTTTTGGGCTCCCAGTTCCCAAGAGCAGGTGGGGAAGCCCCGGGAGACATCCTGCCCGAGGCTCTTCCGCCAGGAGGGACAGCCAGGGACAGCCTCGGGGGGTCCCTGTTGGTGCCAGGAGAGTCAGCAAGGGAGAATGGCTTCTTCCTCCTGGGAGCCCTACAGGGTTTATCTCCTCTAACTCCCAGACGGGCCCAGAGGGGGACAGCTCCGTGTGGGAGCCACCCTGCTGGTGTGTCAGTGCCCTCCGCCTTACAACGCCTGGCAGCAAGGAGGAACGCAGGCTGGGAGGGGGGGGGGGTCGTCTCAGTCAGAGGGTGTTAGAAAGGATTCGTGTGACCCGACTAGGCTGTTGGGGGCCGGGGCTGGGGATGGGACTGGATGGGACGCCATCAGGAAGCATCTCAGGAAGTCTCACCTTCAGACAAGGATGAAAGAATGAAGATGAAGCTTCAGTTAGTCAAGAACCTGCTGTCCCTCATTTCAGCCGAGGGAGGGGCTGTTTCTTATTCTGTGGGTGACGCAGGGACCTTGTTTTTTTGTGGGTTGGTTTTTTTTTTTTTTTTTTGTGGGTTGTTTTTTTTGTTTTTTTGTGGGTTGGTTTTTTTTTTTTTTTTTTGTGGGTTGTTTTTTTTGTTTTTTTGTGGGTTGGTTTTTTTTGGTCTGTACTTAGAGAAGGTTATGAAGTGGCCCCATTTGTCTCCTGTCAATCTCAGCGTAGCCTCATCTGAGCTTGGTGTCGGTGAGAGGGCCCAGGTCCGGCCGGAGGGTGACACAGCACAGCTGGGAGAGAGCCGAGTGAGCCGGGCCGGCTTCTGGTGGGCAGCGCCGGCTGGTTCTTTCTCACTGGCCCACTTGGCCCACCCGGGGAGTGATAAAGGTCAGAGCACACCTACCTGCCAACATGGTTCTGAGTATGTCTTCATTTCAGGTTGGATTTCACACCCCTGACCCACAGCTTTAATGAGTTATAACTGACAAATAAAATTGTATGTATTAAAGTTATACAATGTAACGACTTGCTATACCTATAAATTATGAAATGATTGCTGCAATCAAGTTAATGAACACCTTCCTCACCTCATGGCTTACCTGTGCTGAGCCTGCGATAAGAATGCTTAAGATACAGCCACTCCCTAGCAACCTTCAAACCCACGATACAGGATTAATTGTCACCCCCGGGCCGCCCATTAGAGCCCAGATCTTACTCATCTTGCAACTGAAGTTTGTGCTGTTAGTCCAACGTCTCATCCCCTGCACCCCAAGCCCCCGGCCACCCCATGTTCCTCCCTGTTCCTGTGAGCTGAGCTTTTAAACACATACATTTCCCACATAGGTGACACCACCCAGTCGTCTTTCTTTGTCCCAGTTCCTTCCCTTAGCGTGACAGCCTCCAGGGTTTCCCATGCTGTCCCCAGGGGTGGGACTTCCTTCTTGCTCTGGATGAGTGCTGTTCCCTCATGTGTAGACCCCTCATTCCTCTCTCCTTCATCCCTGGACGGACAGCTTGCTCCCGGGTCTGGGCTTTTGTCAATAATCCTGCTGTGAACACAGGAGCACAGACACCTCTTCAGGGTCTTGCTTTCATTTCCTTTGGATAAATACCCAGAAGTGGGGTTGCTGCATCATATGCTAATTCTATTTTTTAATTTCTTGACAAACTTCCATACTGTTTTCCATAATGGCTGCACCAATGTGCCTTCCCACAGACAGTGCACAGGGATTCCCTTTCTCCACATCCTCGCCAGGACTTGTATCTCTTGTCTTTTTTTTAATTGAATTTATTGGGGTGACACTGCTTAATAAAATTCTACAGGTTTCAGGTACACAGCCCTACGATACATCACCTGCACATGCACTGTGTGTTCCCCACCCCGAGTCAGGTCTCCCTCCATCACCATCTCCCCCTTTACCCTCCTCTGCCTCCCCCTCCCCGTTCCTTCCTGTGATCCCCACACTGCTCTCTGTGTCTGTAAGTCTTTCCTTTGCCTGATCCCTTCATCTTTTTCACCCAGCCCCCGACCTCCAGACCCCCTCCCTCTGACAGCTGTGCGTCTGTCTGTTCTCTGTATCTGTGAGTCTGTTTCTATTTTGTTTGTTAGATTCCACATATGAGTGAAATCATATACTTGTCTTTCCTTGACTGGCTTATGTCACTTAGCATAATAATCTTCAGATCCATCCATGCTGTCACAGAAGGTAAGATTTCCTTCTTTTTCATGGCCAAGTAGTATTCCGTTGTGTGAATGTACCACAGCTTTTATTATCCACTCATCTACTGACAGACACTTGGGCTGCTTCCAAATCTTGGCTGTTGTAAATAATGCTGCAATGAACATAGGGGTGCAGATATTCTTTCAAATTGGTGTTTTGGGTTTCTTTGGACATATTCCCAGCAGTGGAATTGCTGGGTCATAAGGCAGTTCTGTTTTTAGCTTTTTGAGGAACCTCCATACTGCTTTCCACAGAGGCTGCACCAGTCTGCATTCCCACCAGCAGTGCACGAGGGCTCCCTTTTCTCCACATCTTTGCCTACACTTGTTTGTTCCTTTATTAATGATAGCCATTCTGACAGGTATGAGGTGATAATTCACTGTGGTTTTAATTTGCATCTTGCTGATGATTAGTGGCATTGAGCATCTTTATATCTGTCTACTGGCCATCTGTGTGTCTTCTTTGGAGGAGTGTTTATTCAGGTCCTTTGCCCATTTCTTAATTGGATTGTTTGTTTTTTTGGTGTTGAGTTTTATAAGGTCCTTGTCAATTTTGGATATTAAACCCTTATCAGATGTATCAGTGATATGCTCTCCCATTCAGTGGGCTGTCTTTTCATTTTGTTGATAGTTTCCTTTGCTGTGCAAAAAAATTTTATTTTAATGTAGTCCCATTTGTTAATTGTTTCTTTTGTTTCCCTTGTCCAAGGAGATATATCAGAAAAAATATATTGCTTTTGAGAAATGTTCAAGATTTTACTGCTTATGTTTTCTTCAAGATTTTTTTTTTTGTATTTTTCTGAAGTTGGAAACCAGGAGGCAGTCAGACAGACTCCCACATGCACCCGACCAGGATCCACCCGGCACGCTCACCAGGGGGCAATGCTCTGTTGCAACCAGAGACATTCTAGCGCCTGAGGTGGAGGCCATGGAGCCATCCTCAGCACCCAGGCCAACTTTGCTCCAATGGAGCCTTGGCTGTGGGAGGGGAAGAGAGAGACAGAGAGGAAAGAGAGGGAGAGGGGTGGAGAAGCAGATGGGCACTTCTCCTGTGTGCCCTGGCTGGGAATCGAACCCGGGACTTCTGCACACCAGGCCGACGCTCTACCACTGAGCCAACTGGCCAGGACTCTTCAAGAATTTTTTAAAAATATTTTATTTATTGATTTAGAGAGAGGAGAGAGAGAGAGAAAGGTGAGAGGGAGGAGCAGGAAGCATCAACTCATAGTAATTGCTTCTTGTATGTGCCTTGACCAGGCAAGCCCAGGGTCCTGAACCAGCAACCTCAGTGTTCCAGGTCAATGTTCCATCCACTGTACCACCACAGGGCAGGCTCTTCAAGAGTTTTTATGGTTTTGAGTCTAACATTTAGGTCTTTAATCCATTTTGAGTTTGTTTTTGTGTGTGATGTGAAAAGGTGGTCCAGTTTCACTTTTTGCTCATATCTTTGCAATTATGCTAATACTATTTATTGAATAGACTGTCTTCACCATACTGTATGTTTCTGCCTCCTTTGTCAAATGTTAATTGACTATAAGGGCATGGATTTATTTCTGGGCTCTTTATTCTGTTTCATTGAGCTATATGTCTGAGTTTTTTGTTTTGTTTTGTTTTGTTTTTATTCATTTTTAGAGAGAGAGAAGAGGAGAGGAGCAAGAAGTATCAACTCCCACATGTGCCTTGACCAGGCAAGCCTGGGGTTTCGAACTGGCAACCTCAGCGTTCCACTCCATAGGTTGCCTTTTCATTTTGTTGAATGTTTCTTTTGCTGCGCAGAAGCTTGTTAGTTGGATGTAGTCCCACGTGTTTATTTTTGCTTTTATTGCCTGTGCATTTGGTGTCATAGCTAAGAAATCACTGCCATGACCAACGTCCAGGAGTTTTATTCCCCTATGTTGCCTTCTAGAAGTTTTATGGTTTCAGACATTTAAGTCTTTGATCCATTTTGAATTACTTTTTTGTGAGTGGGATAAGACAAGGGTACATTTTCATTCTTTGACACATGCAGATAGCGGTTTTCCCAGGGCCATTTAGTGAAGGGATTGTCCTCTCCCCGCCATGTGTTTCTGGTGTGCTTGTCCCATCCTATGCGCACGGGTTTGTTTCTGGGCTCCCGATTCTGTCCCAGCCATCGATGCATCTGTTTTTACGCCAGTACCATACGCTTTGATTACTATGGTTTTGTAACATAGTGTGAAATCAGGAAGGGTGAGGCCGCCAGCTTCATCATTTTTCTCAAGAGTGCTTTGGCTATTTGGTGTTTTTTTGTGCTTTCAAACAAATATGAAGGTTGTTTTTAACTATTTCTGTGAAAAATGCCATTGGAATTTTGATGAGCATTGCATCAAATTTACAAATGGCTGTGGGTAGTGTGGGCATTTAACAATACTGACTCTCCCAATCCAAGACTGTAGGCTATCTCTCTATTTATTTGTGTCTTCTTCAATCCCAAAGAAATACTTTTTATTTATTTTTTGTATTTTTCTGAAGTGAGAAGCAGGGACTCCTTAAAAGCAGGACTGTTTCCAACAGACCATCATGAGAAGCATTCATCCATTTTTTCTTTCACCTTCCCTTCCCTTCCCTTCCCTTCCCTTCCCTTCCCTTCCCTTCCCTTCCCTTCCCTTCCCTTCCCTATACAAACAAAGCAGGGAGGCAGAGAGACAGACTCCCGCATGTGCCCAGCCGGGATCCACCCAGCATGCCCACCATGGGGCAATGCTCTGCCCATCTGGGCCATTGCTCCATTGCAAATGGAGCAATTCTAACGCCTGAGGTGGAGACCATGGAGCCATCCTCAGCACCTGCGCCAACTTTGCTCCAATGGAGCCTTGGCTGTGGGAGGGGAAGAGAGATAGAGAGAAAGGAGAGGGGGAGGGGGAGGGGTGGAGAAGCAGATGGGAGCCTCTCCTGTGTGCCCTGACTGGGAATTGAACCCAGGACTTCCACACGCCAGGCTGATGCTCTACCGCTGAGCCAACCGGCCAGGGCCAGAAATAATTTTTAAAGGCAATATAAATGGGGAATGAGGGGACAGGATTAGAGAAAGTGAAGGAATTAGTGAAATTCCATATATATAACACAGAGCTACAGATAACAGGACAGCAAATTCCAGAGGGAAGCAGGGAGGGAGTGAGAGGGAGGGGGCAAAGGGGGTATGATGGGGGCACATTGTTGGGGATTGAGGGTGTTATATTGAGTGGACACTTGAATTCATGTTAATACAATAAATTTAAAATTTTAATAAAGATAATTTTAAAAAGAAGTAAAAAAAAAAAAAAAAGAAAGATAAATTAAACGCATACCCAGGAACCCAATGGAACTACTAGTGAATTTCTCAATAGATACCTTGTAGGCCAGGAAGGAGTGGGCTAATATAGCCAACCTGCTGAAAAAGAAATACCTGTCCAACAAGAGCAGTTGGACCGGCAAAGCTGTTCTTCAGAAATGGCCTTCTCAGACAAACAAAAAATGAGGGAGTTTATCACCACTAGCCTGGCCTTATACGGAATTCTAAAGGGACTCTTTCATGCTGAAATGAAAGGACTAATTAGTAACAAGAAAACATGCAAAAGTATAAAAGTCACTGGTAATATTAAGTTTGTCGCTAACTTCAGAATACTGTAATACTGTAATGATAGTGAATAAATAACTAACTCTAGTATAAGGGTTAAAAGACAACAGTATTAAAAATAAGTATGGCTACAATAATTTATTAAGGTATGCAGAATATAAAAAGATGTAAATTGTGACATTAAAAACATAACAGGGTGGGGGTTAATGAAAGGGCAGAGTTTTTGTATGCAATCGAGGTTGTTATCAGCTTAACAGAGGCGTTTATTGCTATGAGATGTTTATGAAAGCCTTGTTCTAATCACAAAGGAAGAGAAACCTATAGTCAATACATAAAAGAAAAAGAGAGCCTGACCAGGCAGTAGCGCAGTGGATAGAGCGTCGGACTGGGACACAGAGGACCCAGGTTCAAAACCCTGAGGTCACTGGCTTGAACATGGGCTCATCTGGCTTCAGTGCAGGCTCACCAGTCTGAGTGCAGGGTCGCTGGCTTGAGCATAGGATAATAGACATGACTCCATTGTCACTGGCTTGAGCCCAAACGTCACTGGCTTGAAGCCCAAGGTCACTGGCTTGAGCCTAAGGTCACTGGCTTTAGCAAGGGGACACTCGCTCTGCTGTTGCCCCCAGTCAAGGCACATATGAGAAAGCAATCAACTTAGTGTCTCAACTAAGTAGACTAAGGAGCTGCAATGAGGAATTGATGCTTTTTGTCTCTCTCCCTTTCTGTCTGTCCCCTATCTGTCCCTCTCTCTGTCACAGAAAAAAGGAGAAAAGAATCAAAGCATATGAATAGGGAATATCATCAAATCACAGAAGAAGACAGATAGAGAGGAAGAACGGAGCTACAAAACAGTCAGAAAACAATTAACAAGATAACACTAGTTATTTCTTACATATATAATTACTTTAAATGTAGATGGATTAAATTTTCAAATAAAGACACATAGAATGGCTGAATGAATTAAAAAATTAAAAGATCAAGTATATGTTGCCTACATGAAACTCCCTTTAGCTTTTTTTTAAAGTTTTTTTTTATTTTTCCAAGGTGGGAAGCGGGGAGGCAGGGAGACAAACCCCGCATGTGCCCAACCGAGATCCACCCGGCACGCCCACCAGGGGGTGATGCTGTGCTCATCTGGGGCATTGCTCCATTGCAACCAGAGCCATTCTAGCGCCTGAGGCAGAGGCCATAGAGCCATCCTCAGCGCCCAGGCCAACTCTGCTCCAATGGAGCCTTGGCTGTGGGAGGAGAAGAAAGAGACAGAGAGGAAGGAGGGGGAAGGATGGAGAAGCAGATGGGCACTTCTCCTGTGTGCCCTGGCCAGGAATCGAACCCAGGACTTCCACATGCCAGGCCAACGCTCCCTTCAGCTTTAAGTACACACATATGCTGAAAGAAAGTGATGGAAGAAATATTTTATGCTAGTGGAAACCAAAGAAACCAGGGATAGCTATATTTAAATCACAATTGCCTTCAAATCAAAAGCTATAACAAGAGACAAAGAAGGTCATTATATAATGATAAAGAGATTAATTCATCAAGAAGACATGACAATTATAGATCTATATGTACTTGCTATCATAGTCCATAAATATATTCAGCAAATATTAGCTGTCCTAAAGGCAAAGATACAGCAATACAAAAATAGTAGGGGACTTCAATACTCTACTTTCAACAATGGATAGACCATCCAGATGCAAAATCAGTGAGAAAATATTGAATTTGAACTACACTTTATAACAAAGGAAACTAACAGACACATACAGAACATTTCACCCATCCAGCAGCAGCATAAGGACTTCCTCTCAAGTACGCACAGGACTTCTCCAGGTTGGATTATATGGTAGGTCACAAAACGAGCCTTAACAAATTTAAGAAGATTAAAATTAAATGAAGTATCTTTTCTGACCACAATGGTATAAAACAGAAATAACAGGAGGAAAGTTGGAAAATTTACAAATATGTGGACATTGAACAACAAATTTCTGAGCAATCAATGGGTCAAAGAGAAAATCAAAAGAAAAAATTTAAAATATCTCGAGAAAAAAATGAAAGCGGAAACACAACATACCAGAATTTATGGGTGTAACAGAAAGCAGTTCTAAGGTGAGAAGTTTATAGAGATAAATGTATAACTTAAGAAATAACATAAATCTCAAATAAACAGCCAAACTGTACACCTTAAGTAACTAAAATAAAAAGACAAACTAGTCCAAAAGTTAATTGAAAGAAGAAAATAAGCAAGATCAAGGCCAAAATAGATAAACAGAAACTTAAAAAAACAATAGAAAAAGATCAACAAAACAAAGGGCTATTTTTTTTAAAAGATAAACAAAATGGAAAAATCTTTAGCAAGACAAAGAAAAAAGAGCATAGACTCAAATAAATAAAATCAGAAATGAAAGAGAAGACATTATAGCATAGCCCATACCAGAAAAATACAAAGGTTCATGAGGGACTCCTATGAGAAACTGTACACCAGCAAATTATAGAACCTAAAAGAAATGGATAAATTCCTGGGAACCTACAACTTACCAAGTCTGAATCAAAAGGAATGGAAAATCTGAATAGATCTGTAATGAGTGTGGAGACTGAATCAGTAACCAAACAAGTAAAGCCCAGGATCAGCTGATGTCCCTGGTGATCAAATACTAAAAGAAGAATTAATGCCAATTCTTCTCAAACTCCCCAAAAACTGAAGAGGAGGAAATACTCCCAAATTAATATTATAAGACCAGCATTATCACCCTCATACCAAAGCCAGAGAAAGTTACTACTCAAAGAGAAAATTGCAAGCCATTATCCCCGATGAACACAGACAGATACAAGGGTCCTCCGTGAAATACTAGCAGACAGAATTCAACAGCGCAAGGGAAAAATGGCTCCACAAAGGCGAATCAATGAATGTGACACGCCACATTAAAATAGCGAAGGAGAGAAACCATGTAATCATGTCAGTAGATGCATCAGACAAAATTCAACACCGTGACAAAAACTCTCAGCAAATTAGGTGGAGAAGGAATGTACCCCAACATGACCAGAGTCTTGTGAGGCCAAGCGCATAGCTAACAGCATACTCGATGGTGAAAGCTTAAAAACTTCTCCTCCAAGACCAGGAACAAGACAGTGATGCCCATTCTCACCATTTCTAGTTAATGTAGCACTGAAAATTCTAGCCAGAGCAATTAGGCAAAAAAAAAAAAAAAAAAAAAAAAAAAACCCCAAAAAATTTAAAAAACAAACCATAATAAATAAAAGAAATCCAAATAAGAAAGGAAGAAGTAAAATTGTCTTTGTTTGAAGATGACCTGATCTTATGTGTAAAACACCTTAAAGGTTCCACCAAAAACTGTTAAAACCAATGAAGGAATTCAATAAAGTTACAGGATACAAAAATCAACTTTAAGAAGCAGTTGCGTTTCTATGTACGAAAGAAACTGTCTGAAAGAAAAATGAAACGAATTCCATTTACAATAATAGCATCAAAAGCAAAGAAATACTTAAGAATCAATTTAACCGAAAGGGTGAAAGACCTGAACCCTGAAAACGATAAGACATCGATGAAAAAAAAAATGAATGAGGACACAAATAAATGAAGAGAGAGCCCGGGGTCTTGGATGGGAAGAATCAGTATTCTTCAATGCCCACACTACCCAAAGCCATCTATAAATTCAAAGAATCCCTTTCAAAACTCCAGTGGCATTTTTCACAGAAATAGATGAAACAACCCTAATATTTGTTTGAAAGCACAAGGACTCCCAAATAGCCAAAGCAATCATGAAAAAAAAAAAAAAAAAATGATGACTAGAAGCCTCACTCTTCCTGGCTTCACACTGTGTTACAAAACCAGAGTCATCAGAGCGGTGCTCGTGAACGCGGCCTGGCCGCACCCTGACCCGAGCTGGACCGGGCCGGCGGGCGTTCTTGTGAACCCGTTTCCTAATGAACAAACCGAGCCCAGAGCGGCTGAGGAGGTGGCACGGGTCCCACAGCCCGCTGCTCACTGACAGGCTGGGATTGGAACATTGGCCCTTCGCCTCCAGAGCCCGTGCTCACACCTGGGGACCCAGCTCCCTGTCCGCTGAGAGGAGAGACAGCTGGTGAGTGACAGGGTCGCCGGGGTCCCGACTCAGCCCAGCCCCATGGTCCAGCTGTGGGTGGCGGCTCAGAGGCTGCAGGCAGAGCACAAGGTAGGACCTGAGAACCCAGCGGTGAGTGGGAAAAGAATGGCTCCCAAACGTGCCCGTGTGAATCATCCCCAGAACGTGGGGCTCTGTCTGCTCTTTTCCAGGACAAAAAAAAAAAGGTTTTGCGGGTGTGATGTAAGATCTTGGGATGGAAGATGATTCTGGATCACCTGCATGGGCCCAGGGTCATCTCAAAAGTCCTTATGAGATGGAGGTAGGAGGGTCAGGGGCCAGGGTCACCAAGTGAGAGGGGCGGAGACCAGGGAAGCAGAGGCCAAGGGCAGAGACAGTGGAAGGTGCCAGGCTGCTGACTTTGAAGACTCAGCAAGGGGCCGTGAGCCAGAGAGGCCGGGGGCCTCTAGGGGCAGGAAAAGGCGAGAAGACAGATTCTGCTCCAGAGCGTCCAGAGGGACGCAGCCCTGCCCACACCTGCATCTCAACCCTCTGCCCTCCAGAACCTGAGATGACCATCTGTATCGTTTCAAGATGCTAAGCTTGTAGCACTTTGCCATAGCGGCCCCAGGAAGCTCACTGAGGGGGGTTCAAAGCCACGGGGCCAGATCTCCCGAAGGGCTCCTGCTATCTGAGCCAGAGGCAGACACTCGGGGGACCCTCCTACCCACCACCCTGCCGGGGCCACCAAGACCATCGGATGGGGGGCGGGGCGGCGGCCTGCAGACTCCCGGGTCCTTGGTGAAATAAGAGTAACAGGGAGGATGGTGGGAGTTGACATTTACAGAGGGTCTTCCGCTGGCCTTGTCCTCACATGATTTTCACGCCAGGGGAAGAGGGCTCCCCGGCATGGCCGTGGTGGCACAGCTGATGGCCGGCTGGGCTCTCAACCACAGCTGCCCAGGCCACCTCAGGCTGGGCGCTTGCTGGTGCTGGGGGTGGGGCCCTTTCCTACTTACCAACACCCACCTGCTGGTACGTCTGCAAAGGGTGACGGTCCCGGTGCCCCGCTGCTGCCCCTCTGGGCACAAGGTCAGGTGCGGGGGACAGGTAGTCTTGGCGTGCTGTGAGAGTGTGGGGAGGAGGGACAGGCGGAGGGGCGAAGGAGGCTTCACCAGGCAGCCGAGTGGAGCCCACACATCCCAGGCAGGAGGAGGGACGTGTTGGACGGTGCTGAGCAGTGACGCCATCCAGGTGAGGCTCCAGGTGCACCTGGCCAGACGGGAGCTTGGGTCTCAAGGAAGGGTGGGGCCTGAGGGTGGACCGGAAGCCAAGGGCCACCCATCCCAAGCATCTGCGGGCCCCTGCTGGGCTCAGAGACTGGCGAGGCTGCCTTGCCAGTGCCAAGACCCTCTGACTCATCCGGGAGCCCCGTTATGTAGAGACGGAGGCTCAGGGAGGTGACCGGGAATCAGCTCCTTACTCTGCCCAGGTGACTCTCCAGGGCATCTCGGTCCGGAATGGGCACGACAGGAAGGGTTTCCACTCGCAGGGCCTCACCGTGGGTGCACCCCTGTGCAGGGCTCTGGCCGGACTGTCCTGGGCTCTGGAAGGCCAGTGGGTCAGCCTGGGAAGGGAGTGGCCAGTCAGTTACTGGCTGGGTGGACTCACAGCAGGTCCTGATTTCAGGGGATCTGGCCCTCACCTGCTCACTTGGGGGACCAGGCCAAGGAGCTGGGTTGGCTGGGTGAGCGAGTACCCTTGGTCCAGGGTCCTAGGGCATTTCAGGATGAGGGGTTTTGCTCATGCAGATGGAGCCAGAGTGGCAGTCAGGGCCAGGAGGCACTGGGAGTCCTGGCCGGTGATGGCTGGCCCCGGTTCCTCCCCGGATCCCGCCCTGGATGCTGCTGGGGAGTGTGCATGTGAAGGACGGCAGTGAGCAAGGGGCAGTGGGAACACCAGGCAGAGGTCCCCGCACCGGTCAGACAGAGGGGAAGGCGACTTGGTCCAGGGGCTGGAGAGAGTCTGGAGGGTCCACAGGACTTCACGGGGGTTAAGAGGGAGAACTAACCCACCATCGGGCTGGGCATTAGGGGAAGAACATTAGGGTTCCTGACTCAGGCGTTCAGTGCACGTGGAGGCTACTGGTGAGAGAAGAGACCGAGGGGAGGGACAGAATGGGGTGGGGAGGAGGTGACAATAAGCCTCCTCATCTAGCAGAGAGCGGTCAGGGAGCCCCAAGGGCAGGTCCCCTGGGTTGGCCTCTGCAAACCTAATCCAGTCCCCTGGGATTAGGCCTCAGCGAGGCCAGAGTTGGGGGACAGTGCGGAGGCCTGGCCAGGCAGGACAGAGTGCCATGAAGCCACTGCATGTGGCTTTGACTCCTGAGCAATGCCCCGGATGTGGTGTGGACACCGAGCCCCGCTCTCCCAGCCCTGAAGGTGGGGGGCTCAGCCCTGGCACCTCACATGTGTTTTCAGAATTACAACCTTCCGAGACTTGACACCCGTCAGAAGCCACGAGCAAACAGCTGGCGGCACAGCATCACATCAACATGGCTTCTTGCCAAACACCGGGAACAACCACGGTGGCACTGCCCGTCGGAAAGCAGGCCGCGTCCGGCCTGTTCCGGAGCCAGGCGCGCCAACGGCACGTCCGGTCAGCCTGGGAGCTCCCCGCCTCTGTGGCCAGGTTCCCCAGGGGCCACTTGGAAACGGAGACAAGGGCCCAGGGGACAGGAGTCTCTTCCATCGCTCCTGGGAGGAAGTGTTTGCAGCTGGGGCCGGCCGGGCCTGGCAACCCCAAGCCCTCCTCTGGCCTGGAAGCCAGGCCCGCGCTCTGCTGGGTCAGCAGGACCAGGCTCTGCAGGCGGCCCTGGGGGCCAGGCAGGGTGGCAGAGCACGGGCCCACCCCCCTGGCCCTTCTGGGGAGAAGGCTCTTACCCGTCTGGGCACACCTGAAGCCGGAACAGACCAAGGAGCTCAGGCTTTTCACCCTGTGCTTAGTTTAGGTGCAAACTTCCTCCGTTCAGAGGGGCAAGTTCTTGCCTGGGGCCACATGGCCAGTGGGGGGCTTCTGTCCTGTGTCCCCACATCCTCCAGCCCCTCACCCTTACTGGGCATGGCTCGGGACCCTGGGAAGCGGGACTCGGCCGTGATCCCCCGCACTGAACCAGTGCCCAGTGCTCAGGGGTCGTGGCAGGGACACTCGAGAACAGACGTGCGGAAAACCAGAAGAACTTGAGAACTGAGCATTTTGAAACAGTCCCCTACCTCCTCCTCCCCAACACTCAGCAACATCCTCAGAGAGTGGGTGGGTCTGTTTTTCTGTTTGCAGCCTCGTGGCTAACTGGGCAACCTACGGGGGCTATCTGGGGCCCCACGCCGCACGGAAGACCCGCCACCCCGAGTCTGGGGCCCCACGCCGCACGGAAGACCCGCCTCCCCGAGGCTGGGGCCCCACGCCGCACGGAAGACCCGCCACCCCGAGTCTGGGGCCCCACGCCGCACGGAAGACCCCGCCTCCCCGAGGCTGGCCTTCTGGCCCACGCTCGTTCCTGGGGTCCCTCCTGTCGAGAGCCAAGTGCTTGGCAGGCGCTGTGGGCAGGGCCGCCACCCCCCTGCTCCAAGGGGCACACTGTTTAGACAGCTGAGATCCCGGGGGAGGTGAGGGCAGAGCTGGTACCGCCTCACAGGGTTCCGACCCTGGGCCAAGGCTGAGCCCTCAGCACGCCGCCCCTGCCCGGGCCCCTTCATGTCCATGGGCTCCTGCGTGGCCTCCCCGAAGGACCCTCATTTCAGAGTCCACTCCAGCTGACAGCCTCGCTCTGTCTTCTGCTCCAGCTGCCGCCTTGAGTTCATCATGCCTCGGTCCCCTTCACACACCTGTGGTCACTGGGTACCCCTGGATACCCCCTGGGCGGCACCATCCCAGACACAGACCCTGGCTCTGGGTCTCCCCACACTATGGCAATCATTATGGGCTAAGTGTGTCAGAAGACACACTGGTGTCCTAACCCCGGTAACTCAGAATGGGGCTATTTGGAGACAAGGCCCTTACTGAGGTGATCAAGTTAGGATGAGGTCATGAGGAAGGGCCCGCATCCAAACTGACTGACGTCCTTCTAAGAAGGTGAAGTTTAGACGCGGAGGGCGATGCACCGAGGAGAAGGCCCCGTGAAGACGGAGGCAGAGATTGTAGTGATGTCTCTACCAGCCGAAGAACACCAGAGAGGGCCAGCCAGCCTCGGACACCTGGGGAGAAGAATGGGACAGGACCTCCCTCCCCGCCTTGGAGCTCACCCCGCCGGCACCTTGATCTTGGGCTTCCAGCCTCCGGAATGGTGAGACAACATATCTCTGTTGTGTAAGCCGCCCGGTCAGCAGTACTTGGTATTGGTGCCCAGAGAGAACGGTGGCCTGTGCACCAGCTGTCCCCAGAGGCCAGCACATGCGGGCACTCCCCTTCTCCCAGCCTGTGCCCAGCAGCGGCCTCTGCCTGAGATGCTGTCCTCTTCATCTGTGAGGGGCAGCCGCTGTCATCCCTGCCCAGGGACGGAGAGAGGCTCCTGTGAGGGACAGAGGCTCCGAGCGGACCAGGAACCTGACCCCTGGGGGCCTGTGTCCTCCATGGTGCCTCTTGGCCCCAGAGGGAGCTCCTCAAAAGCCCTGGGGGGGTCTCTTGCAAGAAGATGAGGCTCGGCTTTGGGGCATTTGGGACCTCAGAAGGTTTGAAACAAACAGAACAGCCATTCACAAGTTAACTGCAAATAAATCAGAAACACATGTGTTCAAGTTCCCACAAAATGCAGATGGTTTATCAGTGCTCGGAGTGAGTCTGGATTTTTAAGTGCACCTGGGCACCTGGACACTGGCCGTGCCAGCTGCACAGCAGAACCTGGATCCTGCTCTCTCTGCCTCTGAGCCCCGAGCCCCTTTTCCACACGAGGAGGGTCTCGGGAGCCCTGGGGCAGGGGGTGGCCACTGCGGCTTCAAAGGGGCAGCAGAGTTGAGCAGGGCCTCGGGCGGAGGCAGAAGCTCCCTGGGGCCTGGGGCTGGCGGGTAGCCTCAGGCGCGGCATGAGGAACGCTGAGTCCCATTGGGTGACCTGTTCTAGCAGGTTCCAGGCCCCGGATGAACCGCAGGCTGCCCGCGGGTACACTGCCTCCCCCTGCCGCCCAGACGCACTGGGACGTGGGTGGTGGGGGCCCGGGCCCCCCGGGTGGCACAGACGACCTCAGGGGGGGCTCCTAGAGCCAGCTCTGGACTCCCTGCCAGCACACCCACCCACCGTGCCCTGGACGCCCAGCCTGACGCCCCCGCAGAACTCCCTCTGCTGTCTGTCCAGTGACTGTCCCTGGAGTCCCGCTGCCGGCCATGCAGGGCTACTTCCGCTGGACACAGAGACATGAAATAGGGAAGGGGGAGGAGCTATGAGGTCTGTGTGTCCCTGGGCAAGCTGAGCCAGGGCAGGTGGGGGACATTGGCAGACCCCCCCATGATGTCAAGGCCAGCCGAGCCACCCTGCAGGACATGACACACGTCCCCATTTCTGAGCCCTGCACGCCACGCTTGTCTGCACCTGGGCATCTGCCCTGATGTTCCTTCTCTACCAGGCAGCCCTCGCCCCTGCGGGTCGGACCAAGTCTCCCTGCAGGCAGAGCCCGCCCGCCCCCACCACTGCCTGCGGACCCTGCTCAGCGCGGGCTGTGTGTGGGAAATGTGGAGATCGTCATCTTCCCACTCGTTCTGGGATCACATCGCCGTCCCCGCCCCATCGAGCCACAGATTGAGAACAGCTGGGCCTATGCCCCCTCTCCCCCCCACACCAAGCAGAACCCACAGCCACTGGAAATGACGTCACACATGTTCCCCGTGTCCCGCGGGGCAGCAGAGCGGCCTGGGGCGGGCCGGTGGCCACTCCGTGTGGCCTGACGGCCTACCCTGTCTGCGCTATCTCGGGCAAGCCCCGGTCGCCCCCCCACCAGGGGACAGTGAGGGGCTGAGCAGTGCCCGGAAGGGCGTCCGGTGAACACCGGTGGGGAGAAGCCCCTGGCGGGGTGAGGCTGGCACCTGGCTTCAGCTTATCCTCTGGCCCTCGGGGGTGCACAGCGGGTCTCAGACACGTATCAGAGGACCAGCTTCCCCGCCCGGGGGTGGGGGGGGGGCTGGCCACTTCCCGGGACAGGAGTCTCTCTCCTTCCGGCCCCTCAGTCTGCTCATCTGCGTAATGGGCTAACAATGATTTCAGAGCTGCCTGAGCACAGAAGGCAAGCACAGCCCGGCTGGCTCCTCTTGGTCACTCACCTATCCTCGCCTGGTCAGCCAGGCAGAGCCTGGGCGAGCAGGGCGCCGGGCCCAGCAGCCGGGCACTGGCCACGCAGCCTCCTTCACCACAGCCCGGCTGCCAAGCCTCGGGAGCACCTTCTGTCTTCTTTGTTTAAATTCTCCAGCCATTTCAGTACTTTCTTCTTCCTGAGCTTATTTGTGGAGCGGCTGGTTTCCTGCCCGGGTCACACGTGCGTCCAGACGTCCCTGTTCATGAGAAAGCAGGGAGGATGGTCCCAGTGGCCACGGGCCCCACACCCCAGAATCTGCGGCACCAGAGCCTCTTCCTGGCCCCGCCCGCTCTCAGGTCCCGGGACCCTGGGGCTCCGCCCGTCTCCTGGGGTCCAGAGGGGTCTTCCCCGGAAGGGCCGTGCACTCAAGGCCTGCTGGACTGCCCCCCAGGGTCACGTCTCCCCAGGGAGGGTAGGAAGCAGCAGCCCCAAGGCGCATTGCTCGAGTCCCTGGGGAGCAGAGGTTCAGAGACACCGCGGGGAGCCCTGGCTGAGCGCCTTGGGGAGCATATGAGGTTCAGGGCGGGGCTGGGGGACCCAGCAGGCCGGGCACCTGCTCTGCTCGTGCCGGGCATTCGTGTGCCTCCTCTCACTTCGGACGAAGGTCGGCATCAGAGCCCATCTTACAGATGGAGAAACTGAGGCTCAGAGACAGGAGGGGAGGTGCCCGGGTCGTGCGGTGGGCGGGCCTCACCTCGTGAGTGCGGGAGGCGGCTCGGGGGGTCCGCAGGGATACACTCTAAGGCTCCCTCTCCGCTCACCGCCTGCCCCCTCCTCAGGGGAGACCCCATTCGGTGGGGGAGCCCCTGTTCACAGGCCTGGGGCTGGGCAGTGGGCCTGCTGTGTTGGGATCAGCAGAAAGGGAGGTGGCCAGGCTGGGAGGACGCCGGGGGCTGGGGGGCGGCGAGGAGCCGGGAGGGGTCGGAGGGCCACCTGGCCGCCCGCCCTCAGAAGAGTGAGCTGAGTAAGTGGCTACCGTGGGGGCGGCCCTTGCCGCAGGGCCAGGCCGGGCCGGCGAGGCCAAGGGGAAGGCCCTGCTGGAGGAGGGGATGGCCAGGCATCTCGGTGGCCGTCCCCAGCGGGAGCAGGCCTGGGAGGACACGGCAGGCAGCCCCCACCACGGTGGTGCTGGCCAAGGACAGGGTGACAGTGGCTCGGTGGGCGGGAGGGGGACTGGAGGCGCAGGCAGGAGGGAGGGCCGGGGCTCCGGGCGGCTCCAGAGTCCCAGCGCCCGGTGCCTCAGGGGGCCGCTGCCTGTGCTCCCAGCGCCCGGAGCCTCAGGGGCCGCTGCCTGTGCTCCCAGAGCCTCAGGGGGCCGCTGCCTGTGCTCCCAGTGCCCGGTGCCTCAGGGGGCCACTGCCTGTGCTCCCAGCGCCTCAGGGGGCCGCTGCCTGTGCTCCCAGCGCCTCAGGGGGCCGCTGCCTGTGCTCCCAGCGCCCGGTGCCTCAGGGGGCCGCTGCCTGTGCTCCCAGCGCCTCAGGGGGCCGCTGCCTGTGCTCCCAGAGCCTCACGGGGCCGCTGCCTGTGCTCCCAGCGCCCGGTGCCTCAGGGGGCCGCTGCCTGTGCTCCCAGCGCCTCAGGGGGCCGCTGCCTGTGCTCCCAGAGCCTCAGGGGGCCGCTGCCTGTGCTCCCAGCGCCCGGTGCCTCACGGGGCCGCTGCCTGTGCTCCCAGCGCCCGGTGCCTCAGGGGGCCGCTGCCTGTGCTCCCAGCGCCCGGTGCCTCAGGGGGCCGCTGCCTGTGCTCCCAGCGCCCGGTGCCTCAGGGGGCCGCTGCCTGTGCTCCCAGCGCCCGGTGCCTCAGGGGGCCGCTGCCTGTGCTCCCAGCGCCCGGTGCCTCAGGGGGCCGCTGCCTGTGCTCCCAGCGCCCGGTGCCTCAGGGGGCCGCTGCCTGTGCTCCCAGCGCCCGGTGCCTCAGGGGGCCGCTGCCTGTGCTCCCAGCGCCCGGAGCCTCAGGGGGCCGCTGCCTGTGCTCCCAGCGCCCGGTGCCTCAGGGGGCCGCTGCCTGTGCTCCCAGCGCCCGGTGCCTCAGGGGGCCGCTGCCTGTGCTCCCAGCGCCCGGAGCTTCACGGGGCCGCTGCCTGTGCTCCTAGCGCCTCAGGGGGCCGCTGCCTGTGCTCCCAGCGCCCGGAGCCTCACGGGGCCGCTGCCTGTGCTCCCAGCGCCTCAGGGGGCCGCTGCCTGTGCTCCCAGCGCCCGGTGCCTCAGGGGGCCGCTGCCTGTGCTCCCAGAGCCTCACAGGGGCCGCTGCCTGTGCTCCCAGAGCCTCACAGGGGCCGCTGCCTGTGCTCCCAGAGTCTCACGGGGCCGCTGCCTGTGCTCCCAGAGCCTCACGGGGCCGCTGCCTGTGCGTCTACCCAGGGGGCGCCCTCGGTGCGGCCCCCCGGCTGCCCAGGCTTTCCTGGCCCTTCTTCAGGAAAGATGGTGCTGACACCTGTCCCTCCCCCTGCAGCGGGGCGGGTCCAGCTGAGGACGGGCCTCTCTGAGGGGCTCCCCTGGGGTGCCCGGGGCGCGGCTGCCGGAACCACTTTGGGAACCAGACCCTGGAGAGGGAGACAGAGGCCGACAGAGACACAGGGACAAAGGGATCCTCAGAGAACAGTGACACGGCAGGTTCTCTCTACAGCTCTGGGAAGAAGTGACCAGGAACAGCTGGGAGGCTGGGGATGCCAGGGGGCAGCCATGTCAGGGCCTCCTCTCTCGCCCCAGGACAACCAGCTGCAGGTGTTGGCGCCCAGACCTGCCCTGGCTACAGGACACCGGCCAGCGGGGGACAGGGGGTGCCGTCCACCCAGACCTGCCCTGGCTACAGGACACCGGCCAGCAGAGGACAGGGGGTGCCGTCCACCCAGACCTGCCCTGGCTACAGGACACCGGCCAGCAGAGGACAGGTGGTGCCGTCCACCCAGACCTGCCCTGGCTACGGGACACCAGCCAGCAGGGGACAGGGGGTGCCGTCCACCCAGACCTGCCCTGGCTACAGGACACCGGCCAGCAGGGGACAGGTGGTGCCGTCTCAGGCCTCCTGCAGTCCTCAGCTCCACTGCTGGGTGGCCGCGGACACGCTCTTGGCGGACCCAGAAAGGGCCCTTTGTGGTGGCTGGCTCACTCTGCCGTCATTAGAAGCTGTTGGGTTTAGTGGCTTCAGGGCCACCAGCCGTGGCGGCCTGCCTGGAGCGGCCAAGTCTACCAGGCCAGTGGGTTCACAGTGGATGCGTCCCTAAGCAAAGCCAGGCAAGCTGTGCCCGTTTTCTGGGTGGTGGGAGCTTTTGGGCATCAGCCTGGGAGCCGCTTTCCCAGGCGAACTCCGGTGGCCCTGGGCCCTGGGGCGGGGGCGGCGTTGACCCCGGCTCACCCCGGCCGGGGGCAGCCATGTCGCCTGTCTGGCCCGGGGGCCCCTCCCCTCAGAGCCTGTAATTGGCAGGGCCACAAGGAGGGTTTTGTTGACCCCTCAGTCAGGACAGGCCCAAGGGGGGGCTGGCCCCTTTCATCTCCCAGGACCCCAATTACCCCTTTCTTTGGCTCGGACGGAGATGTTTTTAAATAGCAGCCGTCCAGGGGCCGAGGGGGCCGAGGGGGCGTGGGGCGGGGCCGCTGAGGCCGCTCACAAAGGAGTGAGCATCGCTCCTGGAGACGAAAGAAAGAGGCCCTGCTCGGGTTTAAAAATAGATGCCCGGTCCATGGTATTCTGGCCCTGCTGCCCTGCCTGGCCTCGGAACACGGTGACCCTCCTACGACCGTGAGCTGGAGGGAGGCGGACGTGTGCATCGGCCTCCTCCAGGCCTCCGTGGCCTGAGGCTGAGGACCAATGAGCCCGCGGCAGACACCCAGGGCCGGGGGACCCACCCCCCGGGGCTGCCAGGACAGAGGCTACAGCTCCCCGAGGACACCAGCCCACACACTCTCAGGGTAAAGGTCGCCAGAGAAGCCCAGTCTGAAACCCCTGGGACCTGGGGACGTGTCTCCTCAGACGTGAAGTGGGCTTTGCAGATGGGGTTGAGAGGAAGGACCCTGAGAGCGGAGATGGTCCTGGGTTATCTGCAGGGGCCCAGTGTCATCACAAGGCTCCTTGCACCAGGGAGGCAGGAGGGCCAGGGACCGAGGAAAGGAGAGAGGATAACGGAAGCAGAGCTTGGAGCTGTGAGGAATGTGGAAGCTGCTGGAAGCTGCAAAGGCAGAGAAACAGCCACTCGAGGAGCCTCCTGAAGAACCAGCCCTGCCCACTCCTTGATTTTAGCCCCACGGCCTCCAGATCTGTGACCTTAAGTTTGTGTTATTTGAGCCACAATGTTTGTGGCTTCACCCCAGGTCCTCCCAGAGCCCTGAGTCGGGGGCTGGGGGGTGGGCAGGGGCTTCTGCAACAGATCACCAGGGCAGCAGGTGCTCAGGGAGGGGTAGGGGCGGAGGGAAAAGGAGTAAGAGTGAGCTGAGACAGAGACTCCAGGCCGGAGACCTCCCCAGAATACCTCTGAGGAGTGTAGCAGCCTGGCCTCAGCTTGCAGGCACCCTGGGACTGTGCACCAACTAAGATAACTTACCGAATTAGCTAAAAGCAGGACCTGAGCTGCTGAGAGCCAGAGATTTGGGTAATATGGAAAGAGTAAGGCTTTTTCTGTGGATGGGGCAACTGCCACTCAAAGAGGGCAGGCTGCCTCTGCTCCGCAGTGTCTCACAGTGCCCAGCTCCGTGTCTCACAGTGTCTCACGGTGCCCAGCTCCACGGTGTCTCACGGTGCCCAGCTCCACGGTGTCTCACGGTGCCCAGCTCCACAGTGTGTCTCACAGTGCCAAGCTTCCACGGCGTGTCTCACGGTGCCCCGCCCCGCAGTGTGTCTCACAGTGCCCCGCCCCGCAGTGTGTCTCACGGTGCCCAGCTCCACAGTGTCTCACGGTGCCCAGCTCCACGGTGTCTCACGGTGCCCAGCTCCACGGTGTCTCACGGTGCCCAGCTCCACAGTGTGTCTCACGGTGCCCAGCTCCACAGTGTGTCTCACAGTGCCAAGCTTCCACGGCGTGTCTCACGGTGCCCCGCCCCGCAGTGTGTCTCACAGTGCCCCGCCCCGCAGTGTGTCTCACGGTGCCCCGCCCCGCAGTGTGTCTCACGGTGCCCAGCTCCACAGTGTCTCACGGTGCCCAGCTCCACGGTGTCTCACGGTGCCCAGCTTCCACGGCGTGTCTCACGGTGCCCTGCCCCGCAGTGTGTCTCACGGTGCCCAGCTCCACAGTGTCTCACGGTGCCCAGCTCCACGGTGTCTCACGGTGCCCAGCTTCCACGGCGTGTCTCACGGTGCCCCGCCCCGCAGTGTGTCTCACGGTGCCCAGCTCCACAGTGTCTCACGGTGCCCAGCTCCACAGTGTCTCACGGTGCCCAGCTCCACGGTGTCTCACGGTGCCCAGCTTCCACGGCGTGTCTCACGGTGCCCCGCTCCGCAGTGTGTCTCACGGTGCCCAGCTCCACAGTGTCTCACGGTGCCCAGCTCCACGGTGTCTCACGGTGCCCAGCTTCCACGGCGTGTCTCACGGTGCCCCGCCCCGCAGTGTGTCTCACAGTGCCCAGCTCCACAGTGTCTCACGGTGCCCAGCTCCACGGTGTCTCACGGTGCCCCCGCTCCACGGTGTGTCTCACGGTGCCCAGCTCCACGGTGTCTCACGGTGCCCAGCTCCACGGTGTGTCTCACGGTGCCCAGCTCCACGGTGTGTCTCACGGTGCCCAGCTCCACGGTGTCTCACGGTGCCCCCGCTCCACGGTGTGTCTCACGGTGCCCAGCTCCACGGTGTCTCACGGTGCCCAGCTCCACGGTGTGTCTCACGGTGCCCAGCTCCACGGTGTGTCTCAGAGTGCCCAGCTCCACGGTGTCTCACGGTGCCCCCGCTCCACGGTGTGTCTCACGGTGCCCCCGCTCCACGGTGTGTCTCACGGTGCCCAGCTCCACGGTGTGTCAGAGTGCCCAGCTCCACGGTGTCTCAGAGTGCCCAGCTCCACGGTGTGTCTCACGGTGCCCAGCTCCACGGAGTCTCACGGTGCCCAGCTCCACGGTGTCTCACGGTGCCCCGCTCCACGGTGTCTCAGAGTGCCCAGCTCCACGGTGTCTCAGAGTGCCCAGCTCCACGGTGTCTCACGGTGCCCCGCTCCACGGTGTCTCAGAGTGCCCAGCTCCACGGTGTCTCAGAGTGCCCAGCTCCACGGTGTCTCAGAGTGCCCAGCTCCACGGTGTCTCACGGTGCCCAGCTCCACGGTGTCTCAGAGTGCCCAGCTCCACGGTGTCTCACGGTGCCCCGCTCCACGGTGTCTCAGAGTGCCCAGCTCCACGGTGTCTCAGAGTGCCCAGCTCCACGGTGTCTCAGAGTGCCCAGCTCCACGGTGTCTCCCGGTGCCCCGCTCCACAGTGTCTCCCAGTGCCCCCGCTCCGCAGGGTCTCGCAGTGCCCAGCTCCACGGTGTCTCCCAGTGCCCCCACTCCGCAGGGTCTCAGTGCCCAGGCTCTGGAGGAGGGGACCGTGGTGGTGCTGTTCCTTGGAGTCCCTGCCCACAGCAGTACCTTGAGTGTGGTGCACACAGCCGGCTCCGTGATCTGCTGAAGGGATCGTAACGGTTTTGGAGTTTAAGGGCACAGAGGCTTCCGATGGGTGGGAACTGAGGGTTTCAAAGAGTGGGTTTTGATGCTGATGACTTGGACTCCACATTTATGCTGCCGCCACCTTCGTGTGCAAACCTTGGGTCTGGGTGACTTTCAGAGGCTGGCCCAGGGCGTTCGTGGACCTGATAATGACCTGTGCCCAGTGGACTCACCCACCCGGACCCTCAGGGGTACATGCACAAGCCCTGCAGTGTTCTGAGCTCGCCGTCTCAGACAAGACTCTTGCTGTGTCAGGCATTCCCTGGCTCCGCCTTCTTCTCCACAAACTGCAGGAATTGAAGCTCATCTAGTGTGCCACCTCCCACCTGGACCTCCAGTGCTGCACTGTCTGAGGGCAGGGACAAGACTTACCGGGCCAGAAAGACCCGAAGGCTTGACTCTTTAGTCCAGCCTGCCTGGCTGTCAATTACTGTCTGGCCCTGGGAAAGCCCCCTCCTCTCTGAATCTCAGTTTCCCTGTCTGTAAAATGGAGACTATGCTCACCTCTCCGTTTTTGTAAGGATTCAATGAGGCCATGAATATGTTTGCATATTGGGACGGGATCTGAAAATGAGTATTATGGCTGTCCTTCTTATAGGTGACTGGTTCTCAGTGGCACAGGAAGGGCACTTGAAGCCATTTATTTTTTATCCTTGTCATTTTGCTCATGATACTAGAAGGCCAAAAAATATATTACTGCAGGATTTGCAGAGGTTAAGCCTGGGTTAAAGCATTAAAAGGTTGTGATCTTAAAACTGCCAGTGAAGAGTTTCACTCTCTGTCCCTCCCTTTCTCTTTATCCATTCATCCATCCATCCATCCATCCATCCATCATCCATCCATCCATCCATCCCTCCAACCATTCATCCATCCATCCATCCATCATCCATCATCCATCCATCCATCCATCCATCCAACCATCCAGCCATCATCCATCCATCCATCCATCCATCCATCATTCATCATCCATCCATCATCCATCCATCCATCCATCCATCCATCCATCCATCATCCATCATCCATCCATCCATCCATCCATCCAACCATCCAGCCACCATCCATTCATCTATCCATCCATCATCCATCTATCCATCCATCCATCATCCATCATCCATTCATCCATCCATCATCCATCCATCCATCCATCCATCCATCATTCATCATCCATCCATCATCCATCCATCCATCCATCCATCCATCCATCATTCATCATGCATCCATCCATCCATCCATCCATCATCCATCTATTAATTCATCCATTATCCATCCATCCCTCAACCATCCCTCCAACCATCCATCCATCATCCATCCATCCATCCACCCATCATCCATCCATCCATCCAACCATCCACCCATCCATCCATTCATCATCCATCCATCCATCCATCCATCATCCACCTATCCATCCATCATCCATCCATCCATCCATCCATCCACATATCCTCCATCCATCCATCCATCATCCATCCATCCATCATTCATCATCCATCCATCCATCCACTTATCCTCCATCCATCCATCCATCCATCCATCCATCCATCCATCATCCATCCATCCATCATTCATCATCCATTCATGCATGCATGCATCCATCCATCCATCCATCATTCATTCATCCAACATCCATCCATCCATCATCCATCCATCCATCATCCACCCATCCATCCATCATCCATCCATCCATCCATCCATCCATCCATCCATCCATCCATCCATCTATCCATCCACATCTTTTAGTCATCAATCCATTTATTCATCCATTCTTCTATCTGTCCTACCCTTCATTACTCCATTTATTCCTCTTTTTTCCAATCTGTCCATCGACCCACCCATCCATCCACATCTTCCTTTATTCATCTACCCACCCACCCACCCATCCATGCATCTCTCCATCCATCCAGCCTTTCATCCGCCATCCATCTACCTATTATTCAGCTCTCTTTCAAGTATGGATAAGCACTTCCTCCATGTTGGTCTCGGAGAACCCAGACCGAGTCAGTCCTACCTGCCAGGAGGGACACCTGGGCTGCTGTGGAGACCTCAGTCCAGCACAGAGCCTCAGAGTGGAGCGTGGGCATGGAGGAACCCCGAGCTGGGGGTTTGAACGGGGGCCCAGCGAGGAGCTTCAGCCCCAGCCAGAAGAGGGCACAGGGCTGTATGAAAAAGGTAAAGGGATTAAGATGAAAAAAAAAAACACCTTATGGACACAGACAACATTATGGTGATTACCTCAAAGAAAGGGGAGGGGGAGGAAGAAGAAGGAAAAGGGGAGGGGGTAGATGGTGATGGAGGGAGGCTTGACCTGGGGTGGGGAACACACAGATGATGTGTTACAGAATTGTACACCTGAAACCTGTATAATCTTATTAACCAATGTCACCCTCATAGATAATAATAATAAGAAAGAACCAGCCAGGGGAGGGGCATCATCCTGCAGCTGCCCAGAGGGCCTGAGAACCCAGCAGGTCCTCTCCTCCGCCTGCCCCGCCCCTCCCTGCTCGCCCCCAAGCCGAAAGTCTCCTGCCCTCTTCCGTTTCACCCCATTCCCGGTGCTGCAAGTTTCAGAGACTCAAACAGTGACGTTTTCATCATGGCAATAACCACAGCGAGACAAAAATAACAACAACCCCCAGTGCCGCACACAACTGAGACGCTGTCGCTTACACCTCAACAAATACACTGTAAAATGTATCTCTCCGAGCTGCCGGTCCTCTCTCCTCTGTTTCAGTTATGGTGGATTTTTTAATAATAATAATAATAATAAAAATTGTTGATAAAAATCAAAGTCACATAATCAAAATAGAGAAGTTTGACATTTATATATGTTGTTTATTACTCTGGTGTTTTAAAGTATTAAAAAAAAAAGGCAAGCCAAGATGAGTTTCTTATCACATGTCAAATTGTCATCCAGTTCTCGCCCACAAACTATTGAAACTTTGTTCTCTGGAATGAATCCAGCGTCTCCACCGGGCTGTGGGGGTGGGGGCGGGGGGAGTGTCCCTGAAGACTTGCCGGTGATGTTGCTGTCTGCATCACCACTGTCCTAAAACAACGATTGTGTCACGTTGTCTTTCTAATAGGCTTTGAGGAGAAGTCAGCTGTATTTTTTTCCTCGCGGTCCCCAGGAGTATCTGCTGCTGCTCTCGGGCATCCTGGTAAAACCTGCACCCGAGTGAAACCACCGTGGGGAGAGGGCTTCTGACCTTGGCCCCGTCCAGACTTTTCAGAAGGGTCCGAGCCTGGCCCTGAACGCGCCGATCCTGTGCGTAGGGGTCCCCATGCTGTCGAGAGGAAGATGTTCTCTCGGTGGGGGCGACAGCCTGAGACGGTCAGAAAGGCAGGGTCTCCGGCCGGGTGCAGGACGGCCTGGCACCGAGACCCGGCTAAACCAGCAGAAGGGGCGAGCACGCTGACAGGAGAGTTGGGGTCCTAGGCGCAGTGGCCACGGGACCCCTGGACCCTGGGGAAGTCAGGCAAGGCCAGGACCTGATGGGGGCTGGTTCCCTCCCCATCTTAGAGCTGGAGGCCAGGGTTCTACCTTCTGGGATCCCACAAACCCACCTGTCAGGGGAAGAGGCGGGGGCATCAGAGAAGGTAGGGTCTGCAATCCCTTTTGCACCCCATACGTATCCTGGGCCGGTCGCTTCTCCCCTCAGTCTTTCCCAATGACTGAACGACCCTCGGCCTCAGTTTTACCATCTGTAAAACGGACAGAAGGATCCCCCAACCCAAACACTCACTCTTCACGGTTCTGAGGTCTCCCCTACTTGGGGATTCTGCAAATCCGTGGTCGAGCTGGGGCGTGAGCCTGGAACCGGCCTCTGAGGGAGTCTCCCCTCCCCACTCCCGCCCTGTTCCCCGCCTCGTCCTGCCGGCAGCATCGGGGTGCAGAGGCGAGGCCCAGGACGTCAGCTCTGGTCCCCGTGGCTTCCCTCTGTCCCCTGCACTGCCCACAGTGTAGCCCCAAGGAAAGACAGCCTTCAAAATTCCAGAACCTTCCGAAGGGGTTGCTTCCCCCTCCCCCTCACTCTCCCCCAGACCCGAGTCTCTCCGGAGCGCCCTGAGCTGGACAGCTGGAGGGGGAAAGGAGGGCGGGCGGCGGACAGTGGACGGCGCGGGCTGGAGGGGGAAAGGAGGGCGGGCGGCGGAGAGTGGACGGCGCGGGCTGGAGGGGGAAAGGAGGGCGGGCGGCGGACAGTGGACGGCGCGGGCTGGAGGGGGAAAGGAGGGCGGGCGGCGGACAGTGGACGGCGCGGGCTGGAGGGGGAAAGGAGGGCGGGCGGCGGACAGTGGACGGCGCGGGCTGGAGGGGGAAAGGAGGGCGGGCGGCGGACAGTGGACGGCGCCGGCTGGAGGGGGAAAGGAGGGCGGGCGGCGGACAGTGGACGGCGCCGGCTGGAGGGGGAAAGGAGGGCGGGCGGCGGACAGTGGGCCGCGCGGGCTGGAGGGGGAAAGGAGGGCGGGCGGCGGACAGTGGACGGCGCGGGCTGGAGGGGGAAAGGAGGGCGGGCGGCGGAGAGTGGACCGCGCGGGCTGGAGGGGGAAAGGAGGGCGGGCGGCGGAGAGTGGACGGCGCGGGCTGGAGGGGGAAAGGAGGGCGGGCGGCGGACAGTGGACGGCGCGGGCTGGAGGGGGAAAGGAGGGCGGGCGGCGGACAGTGGGCCACGCGGCCGCAGCGCTCGCTCCCGGGTGGTGAGAGGAGGGGCACCGACCTGTTTCGGGGAAGTCCCTGCAGACAGCTGCCGGGACGTTTTTGGCCGTACACCTCACGAGAAGAAGGGAATGAGGGGAGGGAGGAGTCCACTCACCGCAGACTGTGCGGGAGAAGCACAGCAGGACCAAGAGGAGGCATCAAGGGAGGTGACCGCCGGGTCGCAGCCGGCCCCAGGGCTCGGCTTGGGCTCTGTGGGCCCTCCAGTGCGGTCAGGGACGCCAGCCCCCGAACACCAGGGACTAGAAAGGTGCATGTTCCCCTGGGGGGGCTGAGATACATCTTGGGGAGCGTCCGGGAGGCAGGAATAAAGTCCAGCCTTGGCTTTAGAAGACACACTATATTCAGAAACAACCAGAGATGAATTATTTACACCGTGTCATGTCGTGTGGTAGTAAGGAAATGATACACAATGACAACAAACAAAACCTCCAGATGTCAGTGGCTTTGACAGAGCACTGTCAGATCCTGCTTCCTGAATGCTTCAGCAGTGCAAGCGCTTCCTCCGCGGGGACTCAGGGGCCCAGGCCCCTGCCATCTCGTGGCTCTGCCACCCCCGGGGGCGTCAGAGCCCTCCGTGTGCAGCCATGGGGAGGGTGCAGCCGCGTGTCCGCAGCCCCAGCACGGGACTCTCCCATGCCGTTCCATTCATGATCATTTCGAGTACAATCAGCTCTGTTGGTTAGAGCGTTGTATCCTTTGCAAAGTTTGTGGGTTTGATCCCTGGTCAGGGCACATACCGGAATAGATTGATGTTTCTGTCTCACTCTCTCTTCCTTCCTCTCTAAAAAGAAAAGGAAAGGCAATCAGTCAATGATAAAAAATATAAAGAATAGCACAGGTTCACTCCCGGACGAGAGGAGGCTGGAAACAGGGTGGGGGTGGGGGGGTGGGGGGCCAAAGCAGGAGGTTCTGCCAGGAAGACAGAGCGGAGGCGCCCAGAGCTGGGGCCACGCAGAGGATGGTGTCTGCAGTGATGGGATGGGGGTGCTGGCCGGGAAAGGGGTGCGGTTCTGGAGGACTGTCCCGAGGGACCCAAGATGCCCCGCACATTGGCTTCTCCTGGTTCTCCCTTTAGCGAAGTCTCGGCCGCGGCAGCTTGCTGGGGGCGCTGTGAAAGCAGCCGGGCCCCAGGGTGCAGTGCATCCAGAGCAGGACCTACGGCACCCTCTCCTGCCGCTGACCAGGGGTCCTGGCCGTGCTCTTCTCAGGGTCCTCTGAGCCGTCTCAGCCAGGCACGGCCCTGAGCCTGGGGCCCCGCCCCTCCTGCCGAGCCCAGTTTCCGCAAAGGGTCCTGTTAAGACAGCTGAGCGGGGATCCCTCCACCTCTCACATCGGAGCAAGGTCCCCCTGGTCACTTCCCATCCGCTGAGCCACAACGCTCCGCTCCTCAGCTGGAAACCCAGCTGCCTTTGCTGCATTCGGGATTTCCTCTCGCCCCATTATGGTCATCTAGAATAAAGGGGTCACTCTCGCCCCATTATGGTCATCCGGAATAAAGGGGTCACTCTTGCCCCATTATGGTGGTCTGGAATAAAGGGGTCACTCTTGCCCCGTTATGGTAGTCCGGAATAAAGGGGTCACTCTCGCCCCGTTATGGTCATCTGGAATAAAGGGGTCACTCTTGCCCCATTATGGTAATCAGAATAAAGGGGTCACTCTCGCCCCGTTATGGTCATCTAGAATAAAGGGGTCACTCTTGCCCCATTATGGTAATCGGAATAAAGGGGTCACTCTCGCCCCGTTATGGTCATCCGGAGTAAAGGTGTCACTCTTATCCCCTTATGGTCATCTGGAATAAAGGGGTCACTCTCGCCCTGTTATGGTCATCCGGAATAAAGAGGTCACTCTCGCCCCGTTATGGTCATCCGGAATAAAGGGGTCACTCTCACCCCATTACAGTGGTCTGGAATAAAATCTTCATTGCCGCTTCCAACTCAACTAAGTGAAAAATTTCCCACCAATGCCACCACGAGTCTGAGGTAATCTCTTCATTGAGCACCTTCCTTCCAGAACCGGCCTTGGTTGCTCAGGGTGAGGGACTCCCAGGGGGTCTTTCTCCACATGGGCATCAGCTTGGGAGCCTGGGAGGTCTTGGTGGGCCACGTGGAGGGGAGGCTGCAGGGGACCATCTGACAGCTGACTGCATGCTTGCTCTGTGGCCCCAGGCCGGGCCAGAAATTCAGGTAGAGAAACTGTGGCTGAGTGTGGGACTTCCCGATGTCCAGGGTAGAAAGAGGCTGCCTGTGTGAGGGTCACAGGTGGGCAAGAGGCTCAACGGAGGACCCCTCTGCCACGCCAGGGCCTGTGCCGCCTCTGCTGTGTCCCACGACTGGGAGGGCATGGAGGGGTCTCCCTGGGGAACGGGTCCCCGGGGCCATGGCACGAGATGCCTCAAGCCAGGGACCAAGGCATCCTTCTTTGAAGGCTGTTTTTATTTTTAAACCTCTTCTGCCCAAGTGCCAGCCGAGGCTATTTCTGGGGGATCAGTCATTCACCCCAGGGCCATCGGCCCTTCTGAAAACCCTCATTCAATTATTTGTGGGCAGAAACCAAATAGTTGGCCCCCGGGGTTTCCAGGTTCCTTGAGAACCCTGGGTGCGCCCCATTGTGTGTCTCCTCGTCCAGGGCCTTGACCGAGAGGCGGCAGGGCACTTGGCAGGCCACCAGAGCTTGTTAGCGTCTCTCCCCTCGGAAAGTCAGATCTGTCTTCCAAAAACGCGGTCCCCAAAGGTCGTGAATATTCTTTCTGTGGACACACAGACGGGAGGGGGCCCCTTCTAGTAAATAATTAACGGGTGCAATGACCCACGGGCAGGACCCTGGATAGGGGCAGGGAGGCTTTGTGGGTGGGCAGGGACCATGGGGGCTCCTAGGGCAGGGGACGCAGGCGGCCCCTCCCCGCCGTCTGAGGGGACACACAGGAAGAGGCCACGCCTTGGCTCCTGGGAAGCAGAGAGGAATCCGGCTGGAAGGAAGCAGTGAGTTTGAGCTCAAAATAGTTCTTATTTGCTGTGCAGTAATCGGGTCCATTCTTTAAACTTTTCCCGAGGAATCGGGGGGGGGGGGAGATTTTTTAGAGGAAAAAATTATCATATGCTGAATAAAACGCAGAAAGGACCACATATGCAGTGGTAAGCATTTTAAATTAGCATCTTACATAATTTGTGTTCATAACCATACCCATTTTTCAAACTGAGAAACTAAGATTCAGGGAGTAAAAAACTCACCGTTGGCCCCCAGCTCCTTAGTGGGACACTGTGCTGTGACCGTGGAGTGCCAGCTCACAGACCTGGGGCCTGGGCACAAAGCACCCCCTTCCCTCTCCAGTGCCAAGTACTGTCCAGAAACTCGGCTTTCCGGACTGGAACGGGGTGGGTGTGAGACCCCTGGAGGGGCCTGTGGGAGGCCGTCCTCGGGCCGGGCTTGGGTGCAGGACCAGCACAGTGGGAGGGACGGGCCTGTCCTCGGGGGCTCCAGGGACGCCCCAGCAGTCAGCACCCTGGCCTGCACCTGCAGCCCTCATGTGCCAGTCGGGGGCCCTCTAATCTGGGTGGGGAGCCGGTGGGCGAGTTCAATTCTCCTCCCCCCTCACAGCATGAGTCTCCATCTCCGTGAGCATCATGCCCTCCTCTGACGCTGGGCAGACAGACCACACTGTAGGGGGAGAGGAAGGAGCATCCTGGGTCATAGCCCGAAGGGTGTGCAGCGCTCAGAAGGGCCCTGGCCACCCGGCCACCCGGCCACTGACCACAGCATGGGCACAAAATCGTGTTACATTCACCAAAGGAATGCTACACAGCAGGAAAAAGACGCAGTTACCGACTGTCAACGACACAGATGAATCTCCTGGGCCGGCCGTTGAACCAAATGGTCATTTCTATTTGCTCAGAACCAGGTGGAACCATCCCTGTTGACAGCTGGGGCCTGAGATGGGCAGGGCCTTCCTGGGCACTGCGGACGCTCTGTGGTTGGACGGAGGTTTCCCGAATGTCTGCCGAGGTAAAATTCATGGAGCTGCACACTTAAGACGTAGGCACTTTTCTGTCTCAATTTTTAGAAGTCCTCAGAGGTTTAATGCTGACCAGTTCCACAAAACAAACAGTAAAAACAAGCCTAGCCTCCTGATGACTGACCCGGGTCATCCACCACCCCCTTGGGCCTCTGTATCTTCTAAATCTCACCATCCAGACCCCGGCCCCGCCGAGGAGGCCGGGTTCCTGCGCAGGGTGTTCTTACATCCTCCAGATCCTGAAACTTTCCTGAAGAACGCTTTGTTAAATGTCTTCCCACCACACAGGACAGCTGCTTATGTCAGCTAGCACTGAGGGAGGGCAGTAATGACACAGAAGACACCTGGCGCCTTCCCCCCTGCGAGACAGTGCTGTCCCCCCACCCCCACCCCCACCCCCACCCCCACCCCCACCCCGCCCAGCTGGGGCCCCTTCCCTGAACAAGAACCACCTGGCACATAGGGACACTGACTTTGCCGTGACCTCCTGTCTGCCTCTGCGGCACCCCAGGCTGGGGCCTAGAGCCCGAAGGCACTGCCGGGCCGGTCAGTGTCCCAGCAGGCTATGGAAGTGGCCTCCGTGCAGACAGCGGCCCACAGGCCCCTCGCCCCCGCTGTGGCCTGCCACTATGGAATTGGGGTCCCCTCTCCAGGTGCCTCGAGCCCCAGTGGGCCCCGCTCACCCCATGCAGGCAGCATCCTGACCCGGGAGGAGGGAGAGAGTGCCCATAAGGCTTGCAGGCACCCTGGGATCTGGCCCTTCCCACCCTCATTCCAAACCCCCCACCAAGCCCAAAGCTGGAAACAGCCAGGTGTCCTGGAGGGAGGGAAGAGTGCAGGCCGGGCTCCAGCAGGAGAGGAGCCAGGTGGTGCCGGGTCTTCCCATCCGACTCCTCCGGAGCCAAGCTGCACACTCGTCCGGGGCGGCACGCTGGAGCCTCGGCGCTGAGCCCAGGGGCTTCTCCTCCCACTTCAGTGGCTCATCAGGGGGGCGTGGGCTCGGGAGCTGTGTGGGCTGGGCCCTCATCCTAATCCCAGAGTCTCTGAGCCGAGGAGACCTCATTAGGAAATAGGGTTTTTGCTGGTGCAAGAAAGGATCTTGAGATGAGGCCATCCTGGGAAGGCCCTAAATCCAATGGCAGGTGTCCTCATAAGTACAGGTGAGGAGGAGGCCCTGTGAAGACAGAGGTGGGGATCAGAGTGATGTGGCCACAAGCCAAGGCATGCGGGAGCCACCAGAAGCTGGAAGAGGCCAGGCAGGACCCTCCCCTAAAGCCTCTGGAGGGAGTGGCCCTGCTGACACCTTGAGTCCCGACTTCTGGCCCCAGAACCATGGGAGAATTCAGTTTGGCCGTCTTAAGCACGTCATCGTGTGGTCATTTCTTATGACAGCCACAGGACACTAATCTAGAGCGCTTGCTTCAGGCCCAGGGTTTGAGGATGATTCCTGTGTGACCTTGGGGAGGTCACCATGCCTCTCTGAGCTCCAGTCTTCTCAACTGGAGGCCCCTGTCCCCGTCTTCCCATGCCGCGAGGAGAAAAGGCGACACAGTCTCTTCTGTCCCTCAGAGGCCTGGAGGAGCAATCTGCGTGGAGGCAGCCAGTTCCCGGAGGCCGTGGAGGCCACGCTGGGGACAGGAAGGCCATGCTCTGCTGGGAGAGGGCCTGGCTTCCGTCCTGAATCAAGAACGTCCAGCCGGCACTCGGCAGCGGCCGCTGTGGCCATGGACGGCTCGTCAGGATGGAGCCGCCACACGGCTGAAGTTATGTGTGTTGCAGACAGGCCAGAGATACTGTCCTGTGGCCGATCAGCCACCAGCACCGTGAAGAGAATACAAAGAGACAGGGGCCTCCTCGGATTCCAGCTTGTCCCCGAGTCCCGAGATGGTTGCTCTGGGAAACGGAGGCCGGCGTGTGCTCCTGTCCGAGCCCAGGGTCCCTGCACACGCCGTGCTGGGTCGGCAGGCACAGCTGGAGTGTCCGCGGGGCCCCGTGCTTCTCCCTTTGAGGGTCTGACAACGTCCCAGACTCTTCTTTGAACACTTTGGATGTGAGGACCCCTTTGTCCCATGGTGTTTGAGAATAAGAGTTTAAAGGGACCTCAGGGGCCCTGTCATTTTCTCCTCATAATTTTTCAGTCAGGGAAACTGAGGCTCAGCCAGGGTAAAGCCAGGACACAGGTCCCCAGCCGGCGGGACTCACAGCCTTACTGTCCCCCCTGCCCCTAAACACTAGGACTCAAGACCTTCAGCCAAAGTCGGGGCTCCAAGGCATAAGCTCTTGCTGCAGATTCTGAGACGGGGAGCTCACCACCTGGCAAGGCTGCCCCGAGTCCACTTCCTGGAGAACAGGGCCAGCTGCCAGGAAGGCCTTCATGAGACCACCCAGGGTCCCTTCTTCCCCTGGGACCACTCTTCCCGCCCAGCTCTACAGAGCAAAATACGTTTTTGTTTTCCACGTTGATGCCTTGACAGACCCCCTGGAGAGAGTTGGTCTCAGCCCCCGGGGCCCAACTCGGCCGCCTCCCCTGGCTGGGCCTCAGCCCCTGGACACCCCTGGCCCCCTCCCTCAGCTGCCGGCTGCGGACGGCCGGCACGTCCCGGGGTGGGAGGGGACGCCCTCTGCACGGCAGCCTTTTACAGTAAAGAGGGTTCTCGTAAGCTGAGGTCATCCTCCAATCAAATGAGAGGCGGGATGGGGGAATAATTTGTGAACTTTAAAGAGGTTACGGGTTCCTATTAGATTTGTGCCTGCCCTGCCAGCTGTCCACAGAAACACTCCCTGTCATAACTCATGTAACTCGTGTCAGTAGCCCTGTCCAGGCTCACGCCTTCTCTAACCAGCCCCACATGTCAGATGTCCTCACGCCAGTGATGAGAGCTGGCACCCCAGGGAGCCCGTCCGCACGGCAGGCCCTGCTCCCCTGCCCGCTGCCAGGGCGAACTCGCAATCCCCACAGCACCCCCGGGAAGCCACTGTTGGGGTCCCTGTTCTGTGACGGTGAACACCAAGGCACAGAGACGCTAAGTCCTTTTCTGCCCGCACATACACACACCACACACACACACACACACACACACACACACGCACGCACGCACATACACACACCACACACACACACGCACACACGCACGCACGCACCATACACGATCAAGTCAGACAAACTGCCGATGGGAGGCCCTGGCCGGTTGGCTCAGCGGTAGAGCGTCGGCCTAGTGTGCGGAGGACCCGGGTTCGATTCCCGGCCAGGGCACACAGGAGAAGCGCCCATTTGCTTCTCCACCCCTCCCCCTCTCCTTCCTCTCTGTCTCTCTCTTCCCCTCCCGCAGCCAAGGCTCCATTGGAGCAAAGATGGCCCGGGCGCTGGGGATGGCTCTGTGGCCTCTGCCTCAGGCGCTAGAGTGGCTCTGGTCGCAACATGGCGATGCCCAGGATGGGCAGAGCATCGCCCCCTGGTGGGCAGAGCGTCGCCCCTGGTGGGCGTGCTGGGTGGATCCCGGTCGGGCGCATGCGGGAGTCTGTCTGACTGTCTCTCCTTGTTTCCAGCTTCAGAAAAATGAAGAAAAAACAAACAAACAAAAAAAAACTGCCGCTGGGAGATACAAAGGCACAGGGTTGTTGAATGTAGATAGATACATTTGCGGGTGAATCTGCCAGTTCATGTCCTCCTTACAGAGCAGGATTTCAGGAAGGGTGTGAACAGGGTTCCCTAAAATACACAGGTGATGTAGCAAAGCCTGCAAGGTCCCTGCGGATGTCCTGTCCTCTGCTCTCCCTGCCTCAGCCGCACGGACCTCCTTGTGTTCCTGGAACTTGTGAGGTGCCTTCTGGGCACGAGGCGTTGCCGTGTCTGCGCCAGGGCTGGCTCCTCCTCATGTGTCAGCTCTCGGCTGGCACGTCGCCTCCTAACAGAGGCCTCCACCGTCCACGCGTCCTCACGCCGCGAAGCTGATGAGTGACAGTCGCTACCCCGCCTCTTGTTTTATTCCAGTCCCCATACTCATCCCTAATCTGCGATGGTCTTCCCTGCTTGCTTGTGGCCTCTTCAATGTCCCTAGGTCACAGCCTCCCAGGGCACCTTCTCACTTGGTCATTGCTATGATGTCAGCCCCTCACAGAGTGACCGGCTGGGGTTGTGCTCAGTCAGGCACCAATGAATGAATGAATGAATGAACAAAGTGAGAAGTAGAGGAGCAGGGAGCAGCAAGGAGAAGACATTGTCAGGGGTGACAAACGGAGCCAGACCGGAGAGGTTCAGCTTAGCAAATGCCTGCCCTTCGAGTCCTACTTTTACTGAGCTTCCTAGCGGCCAAGAAGGAAAGGGAAACATGATCGGTCTATGTGAGTGAGACGGCGATCGGAGGGGCCGAACCAGCGGGTCAGAGGGCATACAGCTGGTGTGCGTACTGAGACCAGATGGGCATTTTCCGTGAGAGTCCTTCCAATGGGGCTACCTTGTGAGGTCACCCCCATGTGCTCAGCAACCTCCCTGTGGGGAGCACCGGGCGCTTTTGGTGAATCTGCTTTTCAATGCCGGGTGATTTTTATGGCTCATCTCACAACAAAACGGTTGAGACGAAACCAGGCTACAGGAAGTCGCTCTCATGCTTGGCCCACTAGGGTGATCTGAGAGCGTGGGGGAGGGCCCGGGGGCTGTGACTGTCCCTGTCCACTCTGGTGGCGAGAGCTGGAGAGCTGGCTGCCGCTTTCTGAGTGCTGTCCCAGGGCTCAGGAGCAGAGAGAACGGGGGGCAGAACACGAACCGTCCCTCCCACGGGAAGCGTTATCGCCTTCCGGTGATGGTTGCCACGCACCCCTAGTCCCCAGCGGGATCGCGAGGCAGGTAGTATGTGCATCCGCTCTCCGGGTCATTCACTCAGTTCAGGCAGTGGCTCTTCCCTCCGCGGAGAGGCAGGGGTGGATGGTGGATTCCAGCTGAGAGCCATCTGGAATGTTCCTGACAGGTCTCTCCTGTAGGTGATTCAGAAGTGGAACGGGAGTCTGCGGGGTGTTGGACGTGTCTAAGACCAGGGCCAAGAGCAAGACACCGGGGGTGCTGGTGTGGGCTGCACTGCACCGCGGCTCCCCGGGACCTGGCTGTCCACCACGGTCGCCTGCGGCCGCCGGGGCCCCTGACTCCCACTGCGTCCTACACACAACGTCCAGGGCTGTGTCCTACACACAACGTCCAGGGCTGCGTCCTACACACAACGTCCAGGGCTGGGCCCGACCCTGTGGGGAGGGAAACAGCCCCAGCGAAGGTGTTACACAGGCACACAAGGGCATCGCCGGAGCTCGGGAAAAATGCCACCGAGGTAAATAAAATGCCCCTGGAGGCGCGGTCTGGATTTATGGGGGTGGGGGAGGGAGGGTTGTATAGTGTGGGGGAGTGTGAGCTGGGGCGTAAAAATCCCTGCAGGTTAAAATAACGTTTGAGGCAGAAGACATGTGTTAATTTACACTTTTAACCCGCAGGATTGAAGTCAGGGGAGTGGATAAAATGGTGAGTAATTACAGGGGAGGACAGAAAGTCCGAGGACAGTTCTGCCTCTCCATTGAAAGGGGCCAGGAGGAGAATTGACATCTGAGAGATAATGAGGGCTCATCTCGGCTAATCCAGCACTCACCTCGGAGCAAACCATGTGGTACAAAAAAAAAAAAGAAAGAAAGAAAGAAAGAAAGAAAGAAATTGACAATGGCTGTAAAATTGCTTATTGATGAAACCATGGAATTATGTGATAGAAGAAATCAATTAAGTAGTGAGAGGTGAGGCCCTCTGCAGCAAAGAGAGGCTGGGAAATTAACAAAGGAAATTGACATGGGTGGTGAGAAAGGGCTAGAAATGATCTTGCCAAAGGAAAAGTAAAAATAGAAGGCTACTTTGAAAGACTAGACCATTACAAGGGGGGAGAACGCACAATGGAAGGGAGACACGTGAAATTGCAGCCAGGGGAGGAAGAAGTCTTCTCGGGAACAGAAGGTGGGTGGGCTCCCAAGTCACGCCGATAAAAGTGCGTGCACAAGGACGGACGGCCTGAGGGAGAACGGCTGTCGTTCATATGGGGAAACTGAGGCCCAGGGAAGGGGCAGGTCCTGCGGGGGAAGACTCTTCTCTGTCATCCCTGCCTCCTCCTTCCACTCAGGGCAGAGAGAAGACAAGACTCAAGCCCCTCCTTGTCCACTGTTTCTTGCCTGGGACGCTTGGTACATAGAAGGAACTCCAGTGTTTGCTGAATGACTAAGTGACAGCCTCTGGCCTGGGCCAAAGGCCCCTTCTCAGGGTTCCCACAGCAGCCTGCACTTGCCCAGGCTCTCACCACCCTTATTGCTCAGTGTGGTCAGCCCCAGGCACCCCTAACGCCTCAAGCCAGCCTGACGTCTGTGGGACCCAGCAGCCAGCATCATGCCTGGAACAGGGTTGATGCCCCAGGACTCAGGATTGGCTGACTGTTTTAAGCTCAGTGAATGCTGGTGTGTATGTGTCTGGGGTGGTGGGGGGTGTCTCAGAGCAAGATTGCAGTACTTGGAGGGTCTACACAGCCCTTCATTTTCCAGCCCAGGGACCTCAGGGGCCAGCCAAACCCGTTCAGACAGGCTCCGGATCCTCTATCCTGTGGCCTGTACCCTCTGCTGCTCAGCTGGCCAGGGAGGTGGTGGGCAGCTTCTGGCCTTTCAGATACAACCGGGGTTTGGGGGAGGCGTGCTTGGCGCCCTCCTCCACTTTTATCCAGGTGAAAATTGGATCTTCTCACCAGGAGGCTCAAACAATTTCGAGCCCCTGCAGAGGCAGCTGTGCTAATAACATTCAGCGGCCGGTCAGCCACAGCCTTGGCTGTCTCCGCCTTGGGCTGGGGTGCAGGCAACCCCCCACACTTTGTCCAGCGTCCCCCCCTCCGGTGAATGGGCAGCAGGGACTCTGTGTGAGGAAGTACCCGTCCTGAGGTGGGGCCCGCGGCTGCAGCCAGGTCCTCCCCTGCCCCAAGCCCAGCACGGCCCCCACGGGTCTGCCGACACCAAGGCAGCCCGTCCTGCCGCTTCCCGGGACCAGCTGGGCGCTGGGAGACAAGCAGGTCAGGGGGCGCCTATGCGGACCGGACACCCGTTCTGGGCCTGTGACTGTCACTCAGCCTCCCAGGACCGCCTGCCAGGCTCGGGGCTGATCCCGCATCCTGGGTGGCTTCTGCGGTTGGAACGGGACAATCGTGCGCCACCCCACCAAGATCGCGGCCGATGGAGTCGGGGTTCTCTGAACCTCAGTCTTCCCACCCGAAGGATGAGCCTCGGGTTCCAGAGGACGAGGCCGCCAGGCTGTGACTGTGTCCACTGGGCTCAGACTCCCCCGTCCGTGAGAAGCTCGGTCTCCTTCCTCCCGGGACATGACTGTCTGTAGAAGACGCCCCGGGAAGAGTGTCATCAGCTGCCAGCACAGCTAGTTCATGGCACAGCGCAGGGGCGGGGCTGGCCCAGGACTCTGGCAGCTTTGTCCTCTCACCTCCCTGGGGACAGACATGGTTTGTGTCTGTCACCAGAGCAGCCTCCCACCCCTGGCCAACCAGATGTCCACCCCAGCACCATGCCTCCAAAAGCGCAGTGGGCCACGGGTCCCCTGTGTCACCCCACCAGTCCCTGACCACAGATCATCAGCGAGAACCCGGAGGCTGCGGTGGCCCAGGTCAGGTGGGAGGGACAGGATAAACGGATCGAGTGGGAAGGAAGGGGGTGCACACCAGAACAGAGACTCCAGAGCATAGAATGAACGGATCAAGTGGGAAGGAAGGGGGTGCACACCAGAACAGAGACTCCAGAGCATAGGATAAACGATCGAGTGGGAAGGAAGGGGGTGCACCCCAGAACAGAGACTCCAGAGCATAGGATAAACGGATCGAGTGGGAAGGAAGGGGGTGCACACCAGAACAGAGACTCCAGAGCATAGAAGAAACGGATCGAGTGGGAAGGAAGGGGGTGCACCCCAGAACAGAGACTCCAGAGCATAGGATAAACGGATCGAGTGGGAAGGAAGGGGGTGCACCCCAGAACTGAGACTCCAGAGCATAGAATGAACGGATCAAGTGGGAAGGAAGGGGGTGCACACCAGAACAGAGACTCCAGAGCATAGGATAAATGATCGAGTGGGAAGGAAGGGGGTGCACGCCAGAACAGAGACTCCAGAGCATAGGATAAACGGATCGAGAGGGAAGGAAGGGGGTGCACCCCAGAACAGAAACTCCAGAGCATAGGATAAACGGATCGAGAGGGAAGGAAGGGGGTGCACCCCAGAACAGAGACTCCAGAGCATAGGATAAACGATCGAGTGGGAAGGAAGGGGGTGCACGCCAGAACAGAGACTCCAGAGCATAGGATAAATGATCGAGTGGGAAGGAAGGGGGTGCACCCCAGAACAGAGACTCCAGAGCATAGGATAAACGATCGAGTGGGAAGGAAGGGGGTGCACACCAGAACTGAGACTCCAGAGCATAGGATAAACGATCGAGTGGGAAGGAAGGGGGTGCACACCAGAACTGAGACTCCAGAGCATAGGATAAACGATCGAGAGGGAAAGAAGGGGGTGCACGCCAGAACAGAGACTCCAGAGCATAGAATGAACAGATCAAGTGGGAAGGAAGGGGGTGCACGCCAGAACAGAGACTCCAGAGCATAGGATAAATGATCGAGTGGGAAGGAAGGGGGTGCACCCCAGAACAGAGACTCCAGAGCAGCACAGAGCAAACAGAGGAAGTCACTGGTTTATGTCCTAGAAACGACCCTATTTCATGTGATTGACAGGAACGCCCCAGGACGAGACAGCCCTTTGGTGATTACACGCCATGAGTTAATTCTTCTTTTGTCACTTAGTGAAAACTGTCCGCGGAGATGTATTTTCTCCTTCTTATAGAAAGGGAAACTAAAGTTCTGAGGAGCAAAGATATGGATTCCTCAAGTCCCCAGCCCTCTTGGTGGTGACCCGACTGCCTTTCAGAATCAGTCCGGGTCTGGCGGGGCTGGTCTCAGCCACGGCCCCAGGTGGCCACACCTGGAACCTGAACCTGACAGGCCGGTGACCCTCACGAGCCTAGGGCGAGGAGCCCTGGGAGGAAGGCCTGAAATCGTGTCCCCGATGGCCTTTCGGACACACAGAGACCCTGTGCCTGGACAGTCCCTTGAAATGTACAAGTCTCTGGCCGCCCCGGACCAGTGCAGCTGCTAACTGTCCAGGTCCTCAGTGAGACCGGTGCGGAATGAGGAAATGAACTCAGAGAGAAAAGGGATGGGATCGGGTGGCCTCTGCCACACCCACAGCTTGCAAGAGCAAGTCTCCACCACCAAACCGCTTTATTTATAGGGCAGAGAAAAGTCATTAGCAAATCAAAGAGATCTCTGATACAAAGTCACATTTCCAAGGCAACCCAAGAATTCTCCCAAGTGCAGAAAACCCTCCACCCTGCATAACATCTTAACTTCACAAAACAAAGGGTAAACATAGCTAACACAGAGGTGTGGAGAAGGGCATGTAAATTGCCTTTACCAACCTAAACAAACAGTCAGAGGTTGTGGGAAGAACTCAGCCTTTACCACCTTAGTCACGCAGAGGTGAGGGGATGAGACGAGGAGAAACACTCAGCTTCCTAGCCAATGTGGAGCTGTGGGGAAGAGCCTCACCTTTGGTGAAGTCTTAGACTGCGAGGGCTTGCAGTTTCCCACATCTGGCCCCAGCCAAGAGACCAGTTTCTCCAGGGCACAAAGTCATCCCGTTTCTAGAGAGATTTTTTTTTTTTTTTGGTGCGACTATGTGTTTAATGTTGAGGAATCACATGATCAAATTCATTTTATACAGTGCACTCTAGCTAGAGGATGGAAAATTGATTCGAAGGACAAATCGAAGGGCAATTGGACAGCACCTAACACCTTTGAGAAGTGCGTACCCCTCCAGCGAGCAGCAGCGCCTCTGAGAAGCAGCCCAACAGCAATCGTCACCGAGATGGGAGGGCGAGGGTATTATTTACAAGAATGCTTGCCAGGATGCGGTTTGCCAGAGCAAAATAAATAAATATAGATAGATAGATAGATAGATAGACAGATAGATAGATAAAATGTTCTTCCACCATGCAACAAAATAATACCGTTATTCGGTGGGATTGTAATTCAATTAAAACTCTGGTAGATCTGCATGTACTGACATGCACATGCGTCCATGAGTGACGGTCGTCGCGGGACAAGACTGAGTGCTCTGTTCGGTTAAACACCTCTCTAGACACTTGTATACGCAAAGAAAAAGGTCGAAAACAAGACCAGGATTATTGGTTTCCCAGGACGGAGATTTTCCACGCCACCAAGGGAACAGAGTAAAGAAAGCAACAAGGCCTCTCCTTCCACACCAGCGCTCCCTGGCATCCGCGGCGGAGCCAGGCGCCCAGGCCAGGACTGGGGCCGCGGAGGGGGCTTCGCCTTCCCCAGTGGAACCTGTGGCTTCCTGTGTTGTAGGTGTGTGCACACGCGTGTGCTTCCCGATTGCTTAATGACCATCACGGAGGCGGGGTGGACGCAGCGCAGGTCGTCAGAGATCAGCCTGACAGCCTGAAGGATGTCCCCCACGGGGAGGAATTGAGATGCAGGCGAGCTCCTCGGCCTCCTCCTCCACTCCTCTGCGTCGCCCCCCGCCAGCTCCGCAGTCACGACACCACACGACCAGGTGGTCCCAGGACAGCTGGCGGCAGGAACGCGTGCTGCTGAAATCTTTCCAGACATCTCTGACAACAGGCGACCCATCAGCAATGAATCTGGGAGCTCGCAAATGAAAGACAGGTCTCGCTTTGCTTTCACGGTTGTTGACTTAAAAAAAAAAAAGCCCGACCACAAAACATAAGCTCACGTGGGCATTCGCTGCAAAGGCAGTGCGGGTGGGCGGGCCCCAGGGGAGGCGGCCCGCAGAATGGATGTTTCCACCCTATTGTCACCCCGAGTGCGGGCGGGGAGGGCGGGTCTTCTGCGGGGCTTTGCGCAGGAGGTGAGACGGTGCACAGCGGGGCAGGGTGGACCGAATGGCACGCAGCGATGGGCGAGAGAAACAGAGAAGACGGCAATGGCCTGTGTGCCCCGGAACGCGCTCTGGCGGATGGAGAGAAGCGCCGTTCGTTGGAGTCCACAACGCAGAGTGGGCGGGAACAGGGGAGAATGCAATGGACGGATCAGTCCAGAGTGAAATAAACAAAACGAACTAGGCTGGGGTTGAATAGCTAGAGGAACATGGAGTGGGGTGGGAGAGGGGGTCATTATTCAGAGGAGGACACTGAAGGCTGAGACAGGACAGGGTCAGCCCCTTCCCCTGCCCCCCCACCCTTAATCTTCCTCTCCAGGGACATTGATGGGACTTAAAGCTGAGGGTTGCAAGGTTAGGATGTAGGGAGCAGGCGGGGACAGGGAAGGTCCCCTCAGAGGGACTGCAGTATACATGCAGACCCTGGAGAGAGCCGGGGGAGGCCTGCTGGGCTCCCTGCTTTGGCCCCGCCCCCGACTTCCAGAAGCCCCGCCCCTCTGGGCTTCCGTTTTCCCCCCACTGTCCATAGAGCAAGTCTGCTAAGATGACCTCCATGCTCCTCACCTCTCAGTGTCTTTATTTTACAGTTATATGGGCTGCAGAGACAGAAGAAACGGACAGGAGACACTCACAGAACCGACGGTTCATGCTGGCCCGTGTCAGGCAGCATGCTGGCCACCGCGGGCCAAGTCTCCAGGATGGTGGTACAATGCCCTCATGGCCTCAGAGGCCCGGGAGTGCCCACCTCCTGAGGAGGCAACATCAAGTGGAGTATATCAGAGCTTGAGGCCAAAAGAAACCTCAGATATTCTGACCCTGACTTTATTTACAACTCTCAGTATTCTATTCATCATGGATGTATTTGCATTAATTTTGACTTTTTTAGCATGTTGTGTGAAAGTACTGTTTATCTCCGTTACTGAGTTTTTTGGTAACCCCTCTACATGTTTCGCCCCCGGCAAATGCCTCACCACCTCGCCTTAGTCCCAGTTCTGTTGGTAGATGTCACGATGACCCCATTCTACAGAGGAAGAAACAGAGGTTCAGGGAGTTTCCCTGACCCCAGGATACTAAGGATGCTTGTCGGAGAAGCAGCTCGCTGAGCTGGAATAAAAGTGCCGAAGATGGTGCTCAGTGGACTCACACGTGTGGCTGTCTTTTGGGGGCTGGGTCTTTGGGGAGACATGGCACCCCACCAGCGGGACAGAGAGGGCAGTCTAGGCAAGAGGACCTGCACATTCTAAGGCGTAGCAAGTTAGGTTGGAGTGCAGGTCAGTGTGGCTAACTGCAGGGTTGATGGGAGAGGTAGGTGTGGAATTTGGGGGGCTAGGGCTAGCTCCCATCTGCTTCTTGGCTGGCCCATGCCCAGAAGACCTGCACTGTCCCATGTCCCGTGGCTGAGACATCAGGTGGGCGTGGGTGATGGAACGACAGGCAGCTGCCAGGCCGCTCCCTGTGGGGCTCAAACAAACAGCCTCACCAGCGATGGGCACATCCCGTCTGGGGAAACTGCGTTCTGTGCCCCTTAGGTGCTCTGGGCTGTCAGTGTGAGGGGTCACACCCTCCCAGCCTCAGCGTGTGGGCCAGTCTATGTGGGATATAGAGGGTCTGCAGAAGTCCTTGCCAAGTGCTAACTGGGCACTGGAACCCAAACGGGAGCCCGGAGCCACATGGTCTCCATCCACCCAGCATTGGGAGGAGACCGGGGAGTGACGCTGAAACTTCTGCTCCGTCTCCATCTCCAGCAGCCCCCCAGCCTCAGGGTGATGACCTCTTCCCAGCCCCCAATGCCCAGCCAATCCCACCCTTTCTGCTCACCCCAAAGAACCAGGCAGAGCCAGGGCGATTTCTGTGGGCAGCTGGCAACCAGGACCTGCTGGGGCACTGGGTCCCCGGGCACGCACTGTGCCCAAGGCTTGTCTCCCATCGTGAGAGACACGAGGTGCTAACGGAGCTGACGGGTCCACGTCATGGCTTCCTGGGCAGAGATGCTGGGCCTGCAGCCCTGGCCCCGATCTCGGGAATGCGCAGCTTCACCATCCTGTCCCTCTCCCGCGACATCGCAGCACTGCGACCATGACCACGAGTCCTGAGGCACGGGCTTGTCCTAAGAGCACCAGCCCGAAACATGGCCTTGTCCTGAGGGAGATCATGGCACTGAAGACTTGGTCCTGTTCTGATGGAGAACTTAGCCCTGAAGACAAGACGGTGAGAGACAAAGGGACGATGGCCAGAGCGGACATGAGTGGACATGAGGACAGAACTCAGACTTCCCCCTGCCTGAGCACCTGGCCAGGAGACCGGCCCCTTCCCCACAATAACCAGCCCCGAAAGCCGCCACTGGGAGTCAGACTCGCAGGAGGCCAGAGGGCTGTCCCAGTGACAATGCGGAAGGCCAGCAATCGGCCCCAGATGACCAGAACCTGACCAATGGCTTACAGTGGCACCAAGCAGAGACAGCACGACACGTCCGCTAGGGAACCAGGCAGGGTGCCCACTTCCCGTGAGCTGCCTCCCCATCCGGAGGCCCAGGATCCACCCGGCCCCCCAGTCTCCCCTTTGCTCCCCGAAGCCCTCCGCCCGCCCGTCTGCCCGTGAGGCTCTTGTCCACAGAGCGGGCAGACGAGCCTCCACTTTTCTTCTCATTTGGTTGGCCTCTGTTCCCACAACCACATGACTCTGTCCTGCGGGAAACCGTAGCCCCTCACTGTGGTCCTATCCTAAGGGGTCCTGGGTCCTAAGGGATCTGATAGCCCTACGGCCATGATGCTTCCCTGAGAGAACTCAGAGCTCTAAGATCTCACACACGTCCTGTGGGAGCTCTTAGCCCTAAAGCTATGGCCCTATTTTCAGGGCGCACAGTGACCCAAATATGTGCCCGAGGGGTGTCAAGTCTTACAAGGCTGGGCCCTCCTCGGCATGCCTCTTCATGCGCCCCGGATTGTCCCTGTGCCCTCCACCCGACCCCACCTCACCTGTCCGCTGTGAGACTCCCAGAGAGCCCGTTCTCCCGGCCTCTCACCTGCTCAGGGCCCAGGGCATCAGCCTGGCACCTGGAACTGCCGTGCCCTGGCTTGGCTGACCACCTTGCTGACCTCCTCTCCTCCTCTCCACCCGAGGGTCCCCTGAAACCGGGCCACATGGTGGGTTCTGCTCCTGCTTAGGATGTAGAAAGCTGCGAAGAGTGACGTTCCCGTCCTAATAATGAGAAAAAGCCAGAAAGAGACAAACCCATCAGGCACAACCTAGTAAGCTGAACTTCAAAAAAGGTTGAGCCCCTCCAGACCGGGGTACACGGTGGCCTCATCGTGGCAGAGCATGGCAGGAGGTGGTGTCCCCCAGGCGACCAGGTAACAAGGAAAAAGCTAACATTTTCCACAAAGCCAGGCGGAGGCAGCCGCGAGGAGGCTGGAAACAGACCTGAGCGTGGTCTGAGCTCCCTCACAAGCTCTCTCTCCGAGGACTCTCTGCCCGCCAGGTGTTGAAGAGGAAGGCTGGGGTCGGGGCATGGGGCTGGAGAGAGACCCGCTCGCTGGCACAGGAACAGAGGCGGGGCAGGCTGGCTCTGTGCGGTGAGCCTCACACCCCCCCCCCCATCCCAGACTCCTCTCTCCTATGAAGCCAAAGCCGAAAGGTGCTGGTAGAGAGATAATGAAATGTCACTCCAAGGGCACAGGCAAAAATTCAATTGTGCCAGAGGGCAAAACAAAACCCCTCTGCTTGGAGTGGGTCTGGAGCCCCCCGTGGGCCCAGGATCCCCCACGGATAACTAGCGGCAGTCTGGTTTTGTTAGAGGGAAGCAGGCAACTCTCACACGAGACCAACGGTAGACTCGAGGCGGTGTTATGAGGGTCAGGAAGGCAGCTAGCACAGCGTCCCACCCCGAGCCTGGGTGCACAGAGCCTGCCTAAGACGGAGACTGACCAGCACACTGGAGAAGCCCCCCGCCCCCCAGCCTCCTGCTGGCACCAAGTAGCAACCAAGAGCAGCCTAAGTCTGTGGTGTGAGGTCAGGGCCTGAGTTCAAGTCCCGGCACCGTTGGTTGAAAGGTATGTCCTTTGGCCAATAAATTGTTCAACACTTTTGTTGAAAATCAACTGATCATAAAATATAAAGATTTATATCTGGACTCTCAATTCTATTCCGTTGACCTGTCTGTCACCATCTCTGTGCCGGTGTCATATTGCCTTGCCTACTGTTGTGTCACAATAAGTGTTGAACCTGGGAGGTGACAGCCCTCTGTGGTGGAACTGTGACCCCAGGAAGATGGGTCTGCCTCCTAATCCCTGGCACCTCTGAACATGACCTTATTTGTAAAAAGGGTCTTTGCGGAGGTAATGAAGTTGAGGATCTCAAAAGGAGAGCACCCTGGATTACCTAATGACTGGTGTCCCCGTCAGAGACACATAGGGAGAGAGGAGAGGAGAAGACTGAGTGAAGCCGGAAGCAGAGACCGGGGTGACGCAGGTATTAGAAGCCACCAAAAGCTGGAAGGGACAAGGGACAAAGCCTTCCCACAAGCCTCTGAAGGGAGGACAACCTGCTCACACCTCAGTTTCAGACTCCTGGCCTCCAGAACGGTGAGTGAATGCACGTCACAATTATTTATCACTCATTAATAATTCATTTAGGCCCTGGCCGGCTGGCTCAGCGGTCGAGTGTTGGCCCAGCATGTGGAAGTCCCGGGTTTGATTCCCAGCCAGGACACAGAGGACAAGCGACCATCTGCTTCTTCACCCTTCCCCTTCGCTCTTCTCTCTCTCTCTCTGTCTCTCTCTCTCTCTCCCTTCCCTTCCTGCAGTCATGCCTCAAATGATTCAAGCAAGTTGACCCCAGGCACTGAGGATGGCTCCTTGGCCTCACTTTAAGCACTAAAATAGCTCGGTCGCGAGAAACAGAGCAGTGGTCTCAGATGGGCAGAGCATCACCCTACGGTAGCAGGCTGGCCAGATGGGTCCCGGCCGGGCGCATGCGGGAGTCTGTCTCTGCCTCCTCGCTCCTCAATAAAATAATAATAATAATAATAATAATAATAATAATAATAATGATAATTTTAATAAGAACTAAATCTGCCATGCCCAACCACCCGGTTGGCCTGGCCAACTAACACAAGTGTCCTTCAGCTTTGTTCTTTTTTTTCAAGATTGTTTTGGCTGTGTTCTGGGTTGTCACAACATCCGCATAATTTTTAGGATCAGCCTCTAAGTTTCTGGGGGAAAAAAAATTCTTCTGGAATTTTGCTAGGGATGGTGTTGAAATGATAGATCAATTCGGGGAGAACCGTCATCTTTAAACTACTGAGTCCTCTGCACCTGCAGCTGTCTACGACTTCATCCTCAGTATGTCCCTAAATCTATGCTGGCACAGAAAGGACAAAAAATCAGACAGGTGGGGCTTTCTACGAGTTATTTTTGTTTGGAGTTTTATTTCCCCAACACAGAAGAGCTTTTTCCCGTCCCTTCAGTATAACAAACATCAAAATCCTATTGTGTACTGAATAGTAAGTAGACACATTTTATTTTTTATTTCCACTTAAAGAGGTACATTTCGTATAAAAGTTCACATGCGACGACCTTCATTTTGATTTTGTGTTTTCAACAGGAAAAATCGCCTTGATGGCGTATGACAATGCAACGCTACTTGCTTGTAGGCTAGAAAAATAAGAGTATTGAAATCTCAGCTTAAGCTGCCATCTTGTAGCTGTGCCGGATGTCCCCAAGCATGCATTTTCTAACCTGTTGCACTGTACACGGCAACCAACGAGCCGAGGAATCGGCATATACATTAGGTGCGTGGTCTGTCTCCAAAACCACAAGCTAGGAATGAGAGATTGCCGATATAGTTTCATATTTGCTGATTTTACTATACTCTTCTGTGATGTGTACGTAGGGGAGACAGAGGGTTGATAAATTCAATCTGAGCAACGGCAAAAACCATAATTTGATGATAAATGGCCTTTAACTTAAGATGGCCAAAGGACCGATATTAAATATTTGCTGTATAGAGAATTATGAAGCCCTGGCCGGTTGGCTCAGCGGTAGAGCGTCGGCCTAGCGTGCGGAGGACCCGGGTTCGATTCCCGGCCAGGGCACACAGGAGAAGCACCCATTTGCTTCTCCACCCCTCCGCCGCGCTTTCCTCTCTGTCTCTCTCTTCCCCTCCCGCAGCCAAGGCTCCATTGGAGCAAAGATGGCCCGGGCACTGGGGATGGCTCTGTGGCCTCCGCCTCAGGCGCTAGAGTGGCTCTGGTCGCAATATGGCGACGCCCAGGATGGGCAGAGCATTGCCCCCTGGTGGGCAGAGCGTCGCCCCTGGTGGGCGTGCCGGGTGGATCCCGGTCGGGCGCATGCGGGAGTCTGTCTGACTGTCTCTCCCTGTTTCCAGCTTCAGAAAAAAAAAAAAAAAAAAAGAGAATTATGAGTCTTATTTTATGATATTAAAAGTTCTTAATAAAGACTTGTTTCCGTAAACTTGAAAAAAAAAATGATCGAGTCCTCCGATCCACAAGGGTGGATCCATGTACCTGACTCTTTCATTTCTATCAAGGGTTCCGTCATTCCCAGCACACAAGAGTGGCACTCTCTTTGTTAAATTTATTTCAAAACATTTTATGTTTTCATGCGATTGGGAAAGGTATTGTATCCTTAAACATTTATTTCAGATTGTTTATTTCTAGTGTATAGAAACATAACCGATTTGTACGCTGAGCTGAATTTGTTTCTTAGCTCCGACAGTGTTTTTTGGTGGATTATTTAGGGTGATCTACATGTAGGATTATATTTATCTGCAAACAGTGATGATTTTACTTCTTCTTTGCCAATCTGGATGCCTTTTATTTCTCTCTTGCCTACTTTCCCTGGATAACACCTCCAGTACAGTGCTCAGTCAAGGTGATGAGAGCAGACACCGTTGTCTTATTCTTGATCCTTGGGGGAAAGCGTGTAATCCAGGGATCTCAAACTCACGGCCCGCGGCATGCGGCCCGCCGAACAATTTTGTGCGGCCCGCAGACTAATCCACGAAGTTCAAAATATTTTGGATAAAATTAAGTAAGCCTAGGGGCCTACTTGTATTTTTCATTTCTCTAGCATCCTAGCTAGATATTAGCTTAGTTAACAGCAGTTGTGATGCAAACTACAGTTTCTGGTCGTTTTGTGACACTGAGTAAACTGCATGTACGATTGTGCTTGTTGTACTGATTTTTTTTTTGTTTTCAACTGCAGTGAGAAAATTGTTGCGTAACAGTTGCCTTTTGTAGACCTAGTGCGGCCCGCCGAACGGCTGTGATCTTGCTCTGCGGCCCACATGCTGAGTTGAGTTTGAGACCCCTGGTGTAATCTGTCACTGTTATGTTTGATTGGTCGCTGTATGTTTTTCCTAGACACTCGTCATCAGGTTGAAGAAGTTCCCCTCTATACAAATTTTATTAAAAGTTTTTCTCATGAATGGGTGTTGGATTTTGTCAAATGTTTTTTTTTTCAGGACCTATTGAAATGATGATGTGATTTTTATACTTTCTTCTATTAATATAGTATCCATTCATTGATTGGTTGTTCAACCAGTCTTACTTTTATGGGATCAATCCCATAATAGATGCTGCTGAATTCAGTGTGTTAGTCCTCTGTTGGGGATTTTTGCATCTGTGTTCATAAGAGATACTGGTTTTCTTTTTCTGGGATGTTTTTGTCTGGTTTTGGTATGAGGACAATGAAACCAACATGACTTGGGAAGTGTTCTCACCTCTTCTGTTTTTTTGATTTTGGTTTGGTGTGGACTGGTGTTTAATCTTTTTTTTTTTTTTTACAGGGACAGAGAGAGTGTCAGAGAGAGGGACAGATAGGGATGGACAGACAGGAACGGAGAGAGATGAGAAGCATCAATCATCAGTTTTTCATTGCGACACCTTAGTTGTCCATTGATTGCTTTCTCGTATGTGCCTTGACTGTGGACCTTCAGTAGACCGAGTGACCGACTCCCTTGCTCGAGCCAGCAACCTTGGGTCCAAGCTAGTGAGCTTTGCTCAAACCAGATGAGCCTGCGCTTAAGCTGGTGACCTCGGGGTCTCAAACCTGAGTCCTCGGCATCCCAGTCCGATGCTCTATCCACTGCGCCACTACCTGGTCAGGCTGGTGTTCAATCTTCTCTAAATACATTGCGTTTCACCAGCAAGGACAGCTAGCTCTTGGCTTTTCTTTGTGGGAAGTGTTGTGATCACTAACTCAATCTCTCTACTTGCTGTACATGTATTCATATTTTTCTGTTGTTTTCCGTTTTGCTAATTTGTATTTTTCTAGGAAATAATTTCATCTAGGTTATCTAATTTGTTGATGTAGAACTGTTCATAGTATTTCCTTATAAGTTATTTCTAGAATGTTGGCAGTCATGTCATCTTTTCATTCCTTTCTACTAATTTGAATTCTCTCTGCTTTCCTCTTGGTCAGTCTAGCTAATAGTTTATCCAGTTTGGTAATTTTTTTTTCAAAGAACCTCTTTTGATTTCACTGATTTTCTCTCTTGTTTCTCTGTTCTCTCTCCTGTTCATTTCCACTCCGGTCTGTTATTTCTCTCCTGGTACTTGGGTTGGGTTTAGTTTGCTCCCATGTTTCTAATTTCTGGAGGTGAAAGGTTAGGTTACGGCTCTAATACCTCTTCATTTTAATGCAGGCACTGACATCTATAGGTCATCCTCTGAGCACTGCTTTCCCTGCATCCTGTAAGTTTTAATGTTTTGTGGTTTTATTTTCATTCATCTCAACACAAATTCTAATTTCCCTTGTGATTTAGCCTTTCATCTAGTGTTACTTAAGAGTATATTATTTAATTCCACATATGTGTAAATTTTCCAAATTTCCTTTTGTCATTGATTTCTAATTCCATTTCATTGTCATCAGAGAGCATGCTCTGTATGATCTCAGTCCTTCTAAATTTACTGAGACATTCTATGGCCTAACATGTGGTCTGTCCTGGAAAATGGCCTACTTGTACTTGCGAAGAAAATGCATTTGTTCTATGGCTCTGTCAGGTGCAGTTGGTTCCTAGTGTTGTTCATACCTTCCATTTCTCTATTCTCTCTCGCTTGTTCTAGTCATTATGAAATCCCCAACCTTTTCAGGTGAATTTCCTGTTTTCATCTTCAATTTTTATTTACTCCTTCATGAATTTTGGGACTAGGTTGTTAGGTATTTAAATACAGTGTGTCTGTAAAGTCATGGTGCACTTTTGAACAGTCACAGGAAAGCAATAAAAGACGATAGGAATGTGAAATCTGCACCAAATAAAAGGAAAACTCTCCCAGTTTCATACCTGTTCAGTGCAGTTCGATATGGGCTCACGCACAGATTTTTTAGGGCTCCTTAGGTAGCTATCCCGTATAGCCTCTACAGATTCGTCACTGACTGATGGCCTACCAGAACGGGGTTTCTCCACCAAACTGCCGGTTTCCTTCAACTGCTTATCCCACCGAGTCATGTTATTCCTATGTGGTGGCGCTTCGTTATAAACACGCCGATATTCACATTGCACTTTGGTCATGGATTCGAATTTAGCGAGCCACAGAACACACTGAACTTTCCTCTGTACCATCCATGTCTCAACTAGCACGGCCATGGGTGGCTTTGCTGTATACACGGTGTTACATCATCATCTGCGCATGCACACATGCTGCCACATCATCCTACAGAAACTGGGAGGGTTTTCCTTTTATTTGGTGTAGATTTCACATTTCTGTCGTCTTTTGTTGCTTTCCTGTGACCAGTCAAAAGTGCACCATGACTTTACGGACACACTGTATATGTTTATGATTATTATATATTCTTGATGAATTAACTTTTTTATCATTATAAAATGTCATTTATCTCTCTACTAACATTTTTATCTTGAGTGCATTTGACCTTGTAGTCTGCAACCTTACTGAACTTATCTATAATTTCTAATAGTTTTTTTAAGGGAGTGCCTTAGGGTTTTCTGTATATAACATCATGTCTTTCATTTCTTTGTCAATTGCCCGGGCTACAACTTCTGGTACCATGTGGAGCAGAAATGGTGAGAACTGACGTTCTTGACTTGGTACTGATATTATGGGGAAGGCGTCCAGAATTCTCCAGTAAGTACAAAGTCAGCCGTGGGTTTTTCACAGATGCCTTTGTCAGTGTGAGGAAGTCCTTAGCTATCCTTGGATTGGGTACTTTCATCCTAAAGAGTGTTGGATTTTGTCACATGCTTTTTATTTCTTTTTTTGTTTAATTGAGTATATTCCCTGTGTTGTACTTTATGTCCCCATGACTATTCTGTTACTACCAATTTGTACTTCTTAATCTCTTCACCTTTTCACCCAGCCCCCAAACCCCTCCCCGTCTGGCCACCATCAAAATGTTCTCTGAATCTATGAGCCTGTTTCTGTTCTGCTTGTTTATTTTGTATTTTAGTTTCAACTGTTGATAGATACGTATTTATTGCCATTTTATTGTTCATACTTTTTATTCTTTTTCCTTCTTCTTAAACAAGACCTTTTACTATTTCATACTAGTTCAGTAGTGATGAACCCCTTCAGATTTTATTTGTCTGAAAGCTCTTTATTTCTCCTTCAATTTTAAGTGATAGCTTTGCTGGGTGATCTTGGTCATTCCGTCCTTGCTTCTCAGCACTTTACATCTTTCTTGCCAGTCCCTTCTGGCCTGCCAGGTTTCCCTTGAGAAATCAGCTGAGAAGGGAGCTCTCTTGTAGGTAAACTAACTGCTTTTCTCTTGCTTCTTTTAAGATTCTCTCTTTGTCTTTCACCTTTTGCATTGTAATTATGATGTGTCTTGGTGTGGGCCTCTTTGGGTTCATCTTCTTTGGGATTCTATGTACTTCCTGGATTTGTACGTCTATCTCCTTCACCAGGATAGGGGAGTTTCCCATCATTATTTTTTAAAATAGGTTTTCAATGTCTTGCTCTCTCTCTTTTCCTTCTGCCCCCCCTCCCATGATGTGAATGTTGGTACGTTTGAAGTTGTCACAAGAGGTTCCTTGCCCTATCCTCACCTTTTTTTTGGATTATTTTTTCTTTTTGCTGTTCTGGTTGGCATTTTGTGCTTTTTCTTTGTTTGCTTTCTCATATTCCAAATCACTGGATTCTCAGCTTCATCTACGCTACTGTTGACTCCCTGTAAATTATTCTTCATTTCAGTTAGTGTATCCTTCATTTATGACCTTCTTTTGTTATGGTTTCCATGTCCTTTTGTTTATGCTGTTAAAGTTCACTCTAAGTTCTCTGCTCTTCCGCTCAGTTCCTTGAGCACCCTTTTAACCAGTGTTTTGAATTCTGCATCTAGTAGATTACTTGTCTCCACTTTGTTTAGTTCTTTTCTGGAGTTTTGTTCTGTTCTTTTATTTGGGGACATGTTTCTTTGTCTCCTCGATTTCGCTCCTCCCTGTGTTTGTTTCTATGGATGAGGTAGAGCCGCTGCACCTCTTGGGCTTGATGGAGTGGCCTAATGCCACAGCTGTCCTGTGGGGCCCAGGGGCACAGCCCCCCGTTCATCTGAGCCGGGCCCCCCACTTGCACCCCCTTGCCCGTGTGGGCTGAGTGCACCCTCCTGTTGTAGTTGAGCTTTGGTTGCCGTGAGCATGTCTGTTGGGAAGGATTTACCCTGAGGCCCGTCGGCTGGAAGGACTGGTTGTGAGCACTGTCGGGGAACAGCCATGCAGGGGCTCCCCCCCAGAGTAGGACTTCCCTCTGCGGGGCTCTGGTGCCTGTGAAGTCCGTCCCTCGAGTGCACTGCTCACGGGGGTGGCTAGGGGGTGCTCTGACGTGGTCCTCAGTTGTCCACTGGGTGTGCTGACTCTGGAGCCTCCCCGGAGGTGCAGACCAACATCATTCGCCACCTGTGTTTTGTCCAAGGCCACCCAGCATGAGCTGCAGAGCGAACTCCATCCAGATGGCGGCTGCTTGTGCTGGGCGTGGAGGCGCTGCCCAGGAGAGGCCAGGCTCTGAACCAAGCCTGGCTGCCGTTCGTGTCAGGGCTGGGGCCACTCGCGGTGAGGTACGGGGCTTGCCGAGGACAGACGCTGCTTGTGTGAGAGATTTCAGGAAAGTCTGAAGCATGAGCCAAGACAGGACATTCCTACGGAAAAGCCACTGGGAACCGCTTGGGCGGGCCCACGAGTCGATAGGGCGGGGCCTCTGGGGGTTACCAGGGCAGGACACACGGTGTGAGCCCCGGTTGATGGGGACTCCTCTATGGCACCCGCCTGCCCACTCAGTGGGGGGAAGGCTCAGAAAAGGGACAGTGGTCTCTGCCAGCACTCCTGTCTGGGAGAGAGCTGCCCCTCCAGCTCTTGCTGTGACAGCAGACACTCCAGTCCCTCCCCCTACGTCCCCAGTGCCTTTTGAGCTGCCGGCTCAGCGCTGGAGCTGAGTCTGAGAAGTGCACGTGCGGGCCCGCTTCATCACCTGCTGCTTCTGCGTGTGCTGAGAGGGCCATGCAGCGTTCGCTGTCCATCCTACTCATGTATATTACATTAATTGAGTCAGATGCTAAATAAATTTTATATTGGTGGGATAAGTCCCACTTGGTCATAATTTTATATACATATATATTGCTAGATTTGGTTTACTAATATCTTGTTACAGATTTTGCATGTTTGTCTATAAGAGATATTGAGGTGTAGTTTTCTTGTGCTGGCTGTTTGTTTCTGAGTCTGGCATCAGGCAATGTTAGCCTCATAGCATGATTTGGGAAGGGTTTCTTTTCTACTTTTTTGTTTGTTTGGAAGAGTTTGTGAAAAATGGGTATAGAATCTGTTTAGATTTTTGCCCCCTGATTCTTTCCTGCGTGAGTTCAAATGTGTTGTTGAACTTCTTTAGAGAATATTTTCATTGTGGGTCTCGTACTTTCGAGTTCCAGAATTTCTACTTGTTCCTTCCCTCCCCTCCCCTCCCCTCCCTTCCCCTCCCCTCCCCTCCCCTCCCCTCCCCTTCCCTGCCCTCCCCTCCCCTCCCCTGCCCTCCCCTTCCTTCCCCTGCCCTCCCCTGCCCTCCCCTCCCCTCCCCTCCCCTGCCCTCCCCTGCCCTCCCCTCCCCTCCCCTGCCCTCCCCTCCCTTCCCCTGCCCTCCCCTTCCCTCCCCTCCCCTGCCCTCCCCTCCCCTCCCCTGCCCTCCCTTCTCCTTTCTTTTTCTCTCTTTTCTTTCAAGGTCTGTCTCTCTCTTTATGATAGTCTCTCTTTGGTGAGGCATAGTTGTCATAATTTTCTTTAATTCTTTAAACACAGGGGTTTGAAAGTTTTTGAACATATTGAGATTAGCTGATTTAAACTGTTTGTCTTCTACACCCAACATCTGGTCGCCGCAGGAACGTTTTCTATTGGCTGCCCCCTCCTGTGTATGGATCGTATGTTCCTGTTTCATTGCACATCATTTTCCTGGGTCATAATTTTTTGTTAAATCTGGACATTTTTAATAACATATTGTAACAATTCTGTCATCAGCCCCTCCCTCTCCAGAGATCGGTGTTGTTGTTGCTGAGTTTTACTTTTTGTGTTTTTGTATTTTTTTTTTTTTTTTTGCTCCTTGTTTTCTTTTTGCTGCCTGTTGGTTTAGTGCAGTGGTCGGCAAACTCATTAGTCAACAGAGCCAAATATCAACAGTACAACGATTGAAATTTCTTTTGAGAGCCAAATTTTTTAAACTTAAACTATATAGGTAGGTACATTCCTTATTGAGGTAGCGCCCACACGTGGTATTTTGTGGAAGAGCCACACTCAAGGGGCCAAAGAGCCACATGTGGCTCGCAAGCCGTGGTTTGCCGACCAGGCGTTAAGTGGCTTCCCCGGGCTGGCTCCATATTCCCTACAGAGCGCATCCTCAGACTTCTCCACTCACTTATTTATCTTAAGCCTGGCTTCCTAAGGGTCCGCCCTGTGTTGATACCAATCAGAAGATTTCCTTAATGGCCCTGAACATACATTTGCCGCTCTCTGTGACATTTCTCTGTAAGTCCCACCTTCAAACTTCAGGTGGTTTAAAAATTTGGTCCCTAGTTTTCACTTCCTGTTTCTATAGGGGCTTAAAGCCAGAGGTGAGTGGCAGGGTCTTGCCCTTTTCTGGGTCTTTCCTGGGTGTGCGTCTAGCCTTTGAGGTCCTCGGGAATATGTCCGAGCTCTCCAAGGTTCCCTTTGGCTTTCTGCTTCCCCACATCTTTCTTTTAAATTCTCGGCTGGGCTTTTTGTTTGTCCCCACTGATATCACAGCCTCAGGCAACTGGGATGTGACCAGCAGATTCCTTTTGTTTGTTTGTTTGTTTACAGTAACCCCCTGTGCATGGGGCTTTATTCACAGAGCTGAGCTCCCAGTCATGTCAAAGCGCCATAAAAGCCTGGAAACAGAGATTTTCCTGCAGATTCTGGTCCTTTAACAGAACACCACTGAGCCGGGGAGGGAGGGCACATGGGAGCTGCCCAAGTCTAAAGGCCTCGGACTCACTGTTGTTATCAAGGCTCAGTGGTTTTTCTTCAATAGATGCTTTACAGTCTTTTTTTTTTTTTTTTTTTTTTTAAATAACAGCCTTTTACAGACTAGAATTCTTCATTTTGATGCTGTCCAATCTATTCATTTTAATCTTTTATGTCATTTATAAGAAATCTTTGACTAACTCAAGGAAGGTCACAAAGGTTTTCTCCTAAATTTTCTTTTAGAAGTTCTATAGTTTAAGGTTTTGCTTTGATTGATTGATTGATTTTAAAGAGACAGACAGAGGAAGGGAGGGGGAGAGAATGAGAGAGAGAGAGAAAGAGAGAGAGAGAGAGAGAGAGAGAGAGAGAAGCACCCCTTTGCTATTCCACTTAGGTGTGCACTCATTGGTTGCATCCCATATGTGCCCTGACGGAAGATTGAACTCACAACCTTGGTTGTTTCAGGATGACGCTGTCACCAACTGAGCTAACTAAGGACCCAGGGCCTTCGCTAATTTACATTTAGAGCTCTGAGCCATTTAGAGCTCTGAGCCACTTCGAGTTAATTTTTCCACGAGGCATGAGGTAAGAGGTAAGACTCACTGATTGCATTTGGAAGTCCAATTATTCCCTCACGATTTGTTGAAAAGGCAACTCTTTCTCCACTGAGTTGGCCTTACCCTTATACCAGAAATGGGCAGACGTGGGGGTTTATTTCTGGAGTCTCCATTCCTTTCCATTGGTTTATACAATATATCTCTTCCTTCGCCGGTGTGGATGATCCTGTCTTCGTTACACTTCATAGTAAAACTCAAGACCGGGCAGCGTTAAGTCCTCCAACTTGGTTCTTCTTTTTCAAAATAATTTTGGCTCCTCTCGTTTCTTCGCCTTTCCATGTAAATTTTAGCCTAAGCCTGTGAGTGTCTGGGAAATATATATACTTTGGGGATCTATAATCAATGTGGGGAGATTTCAAGTCTTCACCGTCATTGGTTGCCTACTCAACGGGCCTCGCCTCATTTACAGAGACCCTTCCGTCTTTCCTGGGCGTCCTGGAACTCTGCACGCAGATCTTACCCGTCTTTCGTTGGGCTTGTGGCATGTATTCTGGACTGCTCACAGACATTGGGGGGTGTTACAGCTTCATTGTGAAATATCCCCTAATGTTTGTGAGCAGTATATTTTGGGGTGCTATTGGTAATTAGGCTGTTTCGACATTTTCTCAACTTGTATATACTAGGATATAGCAATGCTCTTCGTGTGTGTGTGTGTGTGTGTGTGTGTGTGTGTGTGTGTGTATTGACCTCATAACCTGCGACCTCCGTAAATTCACTCTGTTCGGGGAGATTGGTTGTCGACTTGTTGGGATTCTCTACGCAGACACATATGCTGTCTGCAAAGACATACTGCTGTATTTCTACTTCATCTGTTTGCCTTTCTGATATCCTGGCCTTTGTGCACGGGTCCCACCTCCAGTGCAGGTTAGACGGGCGGCCCTCCCGGCTTCCTCCTCCGGTTTAGAGGGAAGACGCTGTCGCTAGGCAGGTAGGGGAGGTGCCGGCTGTGACAAGGCTCCTTCTGCTGTGCCCGTCCGGTCGCTTGTTCCGGCTACAGGCTCGTGCTTTTCGGTTTCAGTTCTAGAATTCGCATTTTATCCTCTTTTTGAGTTATTTCCTGTCCTCCATCCAGGTGCTGCATTTGTTTCCTGGTTCTGTGCACGTTTTTCTTTAAATCCAAGATGATGTTTCATATAACGGTTTAAATTTTTTTTGTTTGTTTGCTTACTAAATCCATACTTGGGTTTATTTTTACTCATGGTTTTATGAGCCATGTTGTTCTTAAGATTCTGGGCATTATGGTGCTGTTTCGCTAAATCTCTGGTTTCATTGTCTCTTTCGTTGTAAAAAGTTGAGTTTAGCTCCAGTGGGCAGTTCATTCTCTTGTGGGTAAGCTTGTTTTTTTGTTTGTCTGTTTGTTTTTTGTGGGGGAGGGGAGACATTTATAAACCATGCCTTTAGTCTCGGGATGATTTGGTCCGACTTCTATCGTGAGGCCTTTCCAGCAGCACCTTGGCCCGCTGGAACACAGACGTCCCTCGGCCACCTGCACCTTGGCCCGCTGGAACACAGACGTCCCTCGGCCACCTGCACCTTGGCCCGCTGGAACACAGACGTCCCTCGGCCACCTGCACCTTGGCCCATTGGAACACAGACGTCCCTCGGCCACCTGCACCTTGGCCCGCTGGAACACAGACGTCCCTCGGCCACCTGCACCTTGGCCCATTGGAACAGACGTCCCTCGGCCACCTGCACCTTGGCCCATTGGAACAGACGTCCCTCAGCCACCTGCACCTTGGCCCGCTGGAACACAGACGTCCCTCGGCCACCTGCACCTTGGCCCGCTGGAACACAGACGTCCCTCGGCCACCTGCACCTTGGCCCGCTGGAACACAGACGTCCCTCGGCCACCTGCACCTTGGCCCATTGGAACAGACGTCCCTCGGCCACCTGCACCTTGGCCCATTGGAACAGACGTCCCTCGGCCACCTGCACCTTGGCCCATTGGAACAGACGTCCCTCGGCCACCTGCACCTTGGCCCATTGGAACAGACGTCGCTCGGCCACCTGCACCTTGGCCCGCTGGAACACAGACGTCCCTCGGCCACCTGCACCTTGGCCCGTTGGAACAGACGTCCCTCGGCCACCTGCACCTTGGCCCGCTGGAACATAGACGTCCCTCGGTCACCTGCACCTTGGCCCAGTGGAACACAGACGTCCCTCGGCCACCTGCACCTTGGCCCATTGGAACAGACGTCCCTCGGCCACCTGCACCTTGGCCCGCTGGAACACAGACGTCCCTCGGCCACCTGCACCTTGGCCCATTGGAACACAGACGTCCCTCGGCCACCTGCACCTTGGCCCGCTGGAACACAGACGTCCCTCGGCCACCTGCACCTTGGCCCATTGGAACAGACGTCGCTCGGCCACCTGCACCTTGGCCCGTTGGAACACAGACATCCCTCGGCCACCTGCACCTTGGCCCGCTGGAACACAGACGTCCCTCGGCCACCTGCACCTTGGCCCGCTGGAACACAGACGTCCCTCGGCCACCTGCACCTTGGCCCGCTGGAACACAGACGTCCCTTGGCCACCTGTGCTCTGGTGTTGCCACCGCTGCCCCCGACAGCTCCTCGCCTGGCCCTGGGGGGTTCCGCCCGGCACATGCACAGCCCCATATTTGAGACCCAATGGGATCCCTCTGAACATTTCCAGAGGTTCTTATCTATACCGATCCCTTCTCTTTCAAACCTGACCCTAGAATTCCAGCTGCCTCAGTTTCCCTGAATGCCAGTCTGCCCTGCTCGTCCCCGTGGGACAGCCTGACCGTCCAGGTGTCCTCCGTGCCCCGCAGAGCTGACCTGAAGGCGGTTCTGAGCAGACGGCTGCTCTGCCCCGTTTGTTTCTCTCTGGTAGCACACGCGTGTGTTGGCTAATGTCAGAAAACCAGTGTCCTCGTGTCCAGGGGCTGCTGTCACAGATGACCACAAATGTGGTCACTTACGGCCACAAATGACTCTCTTACAGCTCTGGAGGCCAGAAGTCCAAACTGGATTCACTGGACCAGAATCACACTGAATGCTCGGGGGGAACGTCCCCTCGCCCCTTCCAGAGCTGCCCCCTCGGCTCACCGTCATGGCCGGCGCTGCGGCGTCTCACACCAGGGCCAGGGATCCTTCCCCTTCCGAAGTCCGCCTGACTCTTAGGAGGACACTCAGGACTGTGTCTGGGGCCCGCCTGTCACCTGGGGTCATCCCCTGTCCCCGGGCCCGACATCACTCGGGTTTGCAATCTTAGGACCAAGCTGTGAGCCACATCAAACTCACTCTGGAAGTTGGAGTCACTGGGCCAGTGCAGTGAGGTGACAGATGGGCACAGAGTCCAAGCCCCACCGGGAGCAGGGAGGACCCCCGGGAGCCCTGTGCTGGTGGGAACGGAGGTGAGCGCCATCGGGCAAAGCCAAGGAGGCTGGGAGGAGGCCTGCTCTTGTGACCCGACCATGCGACATGACACAGGGTCCTTTCCATCTGGTGACACCTCTCCAGTTACTGCTCCAGGTCGCCCTGACCCCTGCCCTCTCCTGGTCATTGTCACAGCCTCTTCGATGGCCTCCCTACCTACCACTTCTGGTCGCCCCGGTTCACCCTCCATAGACCCGGCCATGGCACCCTCCCAGACCCCCTTCCAGAAACCCGTGGCCCTCTGGATGAGAGCCCCAATGACTGGCCTCCCTCCCTCCCTCCCTCCCTCCTTCCTTCCCTCCTTCTTTTCCTCCCTTCCTCCCTTCCTTCCTTCCTTCCTTCCTTCCTCCCTCCCTCCCTTCCTTCCTTCCTCCCTCCCTCCCTCCTTCTTTTCCTCCCTTCCTCCCTTCCTCCCTTCCTTCCTTCCTCCCTCCCTCCCTCCCTCCCTCCCTCCTTCTTTTCCTCCCTTCCTCCCTTCCTTCCTTCCTCCCTCCCTCCCTCCCTCCTCCCTCCCTCCCTCCCTCCCCTTCCTTCCTTCCTTCCTTCCTCCCTCCCTCCCTTCCTCCCTCCCTCCCCTTCCTCCCTTCCTTCCTTCCTCCCTCCCTCCCTCCCTCCCCCCTTCCTTCCTTCCTTCCTTCCTTCCTTCCTCCCTCCCTCCTTCCCTCCCTCCCTCCCTCTCTCCCTCCCCCCTTCCTTCCTCCCTCCCTCCCTCCCTCCCTCCCTCCCTCCCTCCCCTTCCTTCCTTCATTCCCTCCCTCCCTCCCTCTCTCCCTCTCTCCCTCTCTCCCTCTCTCCCTCCCTCATTTCTTACTTCTTCTCCCCACACCCCCATCTGTGAGGAGGTAATATGAGTATTTAATTGAGGGGATCTGACTTTACAGTTTGCGGGGTATCAGTGATGCTCCCTTCTCCCCACACTGTCCCCCCTCAATTCTCTTCCCCCCTGATGGGGACGACGGCACCGTTAGGGGGTCTGAATCAGCCTCTCTGAGGGGCAGGAGAACTGTCTTGTGCACTTTGGGCTTTGACACTTCCATCAAGTAGGAAGATGACCAGTACTCAGTGCAGGGACAGGCCTTGACCAGTGTGCACAGGGAGGTCGCATCGGACTCGGGACTCGGGCTTGCTCCTGACAGCCTGGGCCCCAAGGCTCAGTCGTCTTCTGAGACAGACGGGGCCGCGGCCGTCCCGGGCACAGGCTGTGCAGGGGAGAGCCAGGACCAAGAAGGCGTGCTGCTCGTGACAGCTTGGTGCTCCCCGTTTTCCTCTCGGACCCGGGGAGGGCTCGGGGTTGGCCACCCTGCCTCCTTTGACTCCTTGGTGAGGGGTTCCGAGGGAGGGGAGGGCGGATGGGGCTGGAGGGGCGGGTCACCAGAAGCAAGCCACGGGAGCACGGCCTCCACCCCACGCGTGGTGGGGCCCTGGCTGGACACCCACGGCTCCTGCTCCACGCTCGGGCTCCCAGGAGCTGGGGAACACGGGAGCTGCTCCCACTGGGGCCTCCCCCCCCCGGGGGGGTCGCTTCTCTCTCCTCCCACACCTCCCCTATGTCTCTGCCATGCTCACCCGCTTCCCGAGGCAGAAACCACTGGCCTGGCTCCAGCGGCTGTCCCCTCGGGGACCTCAGTGTCCCCACACCGAGGGCTGTGTGATTGACGACCTTGGCCCAAACACCAGCGGGCAGTCCTTCAAAGAGACAGCAAATCAATGAGCGCCGGAGCTGGGGCCCAGCGTGCCCAGTGGCCACACCGGCTGCCGCGAACACGTCCGGCCCCTTGGCCAGCCCAAAAGAAAATAAGCTACTTTATTTTTTTGTTTGAAAGCTATTTGGAAAATGAAAACCTCCTGCCTCTGCGTGCTCTCCCTCTCAGCACAGACTCCTGGGCACATGCTGTGCGTTTGGCAGACCGGTGCCAGGGACAGCTGGCGGGGCCAAGTCCAGTCGGCCCGAAGTGACCCTGGTGTTTGAGGCCCCTCACCTCACCGTTAGAGGGTCCCGGGTGGGCCCCAGAGCAGGGGCATCGCGGTCATTTCTGAGGGTGCCGTCCCAAAGGCATGGCCTCAGGAACTGGAGTTCAGAACGTCTTGGGAGTCCCCCGGGACACTGAAGGGGAAATCCCGGGCCTGGGTGACAACAGTCGGAAGTGGCATTTGCAGAATCTTCATAGAAGACGAGAGACTCACCTCCCAGGGTTGCATTCCTAGAGAGGTCACGGCCACCTCAGATGTTCCTATAGTCACCCCAGGAGAGCGGAGGGGCAGGTGTCCTGGGCACACGAGGGCCTCAGAAATCTAGCCCAGGACTGGAACCCTCGCCCGCCTCTGGGCAACCTGATGGTGAGCGGTGGGGGGTGCCCACCGAGGACTGCCACGCCGGTGGCTGTGCTCCCTGCGGCCCAGGACAGGTGACCCAGCTCCATTTCCGGGGCCTGGGAGAGCCTGGGAGGGTGAGCCACCTCCGAGGGTCCCCGCCTCTCCCAGGCTCTCCAGCCACGTCGCAAGTCGGCCAGATCTGATTGAAGATATTATTTTAACGTGGAAGTCCTTATTCCTTTTTTTTTTTTTTTTAAGTTTTTCGAATTGAAGAACAATTTACATATGGCAAAAAGCTTGCCGTGTTTTAAAAATGCATTACGCCCGTGCAAGCGGCACACAGATGAAGACAGATCGTTGCTGTCACCCTGGGAGCTCTCCTGCCGACTGCCAGCCAGAGCGCTCCTCTCTCACTCCCCGCGGTGGCTCTTGTCTGTCCAGAGCTTCCCAGGACACGCCCCACCACTCGCTTGCCTCTGATGTCTCGCCCTTGGCACACAGCTCTGAGCTCCATTCATGGCGTGTGTATGTAATTTTTTTCTATTCTTGCTTAATTTAATGGTGTTTCATTGCATGAATAAACCACAATCAGTCACTCCATTGATGGGCACTTGCGTTGTGTCTCGTTTGGGGTTATAATGAATAAATATGCAGCACTGAACACTTGCGTAAGAATCTTTTTTTAGCCACACACTTGTTTTTTCGCTTCTCTTGGATAAATCCTTAAAATTGGACTATCTGGGTCAGAGGGCAGCTGTGGTTAACTTTATCAGAGACTGCCAAGCTATTTTCCACAGCGGTTCTGCCAGTCTCTTCTCCTACAGAGACGGGCGGGAGTTCCGGGTGCTCCATCGCCCTGCGAGGAGTTGACGCTATCGGTGTTGTCTTGTTCGTGTTTATCTCTCTGTAGGGCTCACAGTGGCAGCTCGTGGTGTTTTATTTTTTATTTCCTTGATGAATGGTCAACGCACCTTTTCTTATTGGCCCTTTGAATATCTTCTTTTGGGAAGTGTCTGTTTAACTTCTGCTCACCTGATTCCCCCCCTTTTTATTACTGAATTGTAGACATTGTTACCATATTCTGGATATGTGTCCTTTTCCAGACATTGTGTTGTGAATATTTCCTCCCTGTCTGTGATTTTCTTCTTCATGGACATTTTCTTCTCCTGTAACTTTTAAATGTGGATTCTGTAGAGCCCTTGCTCAGATTCGTGAATTGTTTACATTCTAGCACACTCGCTTGATTACCCTTGGCTCGCTCCTCTATCCCTCTCCTAGATGAGTGGATTTGCACACACACGCATACTTATACAGCAATGCCTCGGTTTTTGTTGACTTCGGTTATTTTCGTCATTTTTTCCACAAAAATTTTGTCTCGGTTTTCATTGGTTGCCTCGGATTTCGTCGGCGTGTCCATGTGACCTCACTACTAATTTTTTTTTATATATAATTTTATTTTTTTAATGGGGTGAAATCAATAAATCAGGATACATATATTCAAAGAAAACATGTCCAGGTTATCTTGTCGTTCAATTATGTTGCATACCCATCACCCAAAGTCAGATTGTCCTCTGTCACCTTCTATCTAGTTTTCTTTGTGCCCCTCCCCCTCCCCTTTTCCCTCTCCCTTTCCCCCCTCCCCCCCCGTAACCACCACACTCTTATCAATGTCTCTTAGTCTCACTTTTATGTCCCACCTACGTATGGAATAATGCAGTTCCTGGTTTTTTCTGATTTACTTATTTCACTTCATATAATGTTATCAAGTTCCCACCATTTTGCTATAAATGATCCAATGTCATCATTTCTTATGGCTGAGTAGTATTCCATAGTGCATATGTGCCACATCTTCTTTATCCAGTCTTCTATTGATGGGCTTTTTGGTTGTTTCCATGTCCTGGCCACTGTGAACAATGCTGCAATGAACATGGGGCTGCATGTGTCTTTACGTTATCAATGTTTCTGAGTATTGGGGATATATACCCAGTAGAGGGATTGCTGGGTCATAAGGTAGGTCTATTTTCAGTTTTTTGAGGAACCATCATACTTTCTTCCATAATGGTTGTACTACTTTACATTCCCACCAACAGTGAATGAGGGTTCCTTTTTCTCTACAGCCTCTCCAACATATCGCTGCTAATTTTGCGAAAACAAAAGGTGACCCACATGCTCTCCTGCTCAGCGTGGCATTGTTTCTTGTTGTGTGAGCATCACCCCCCACGTCTAGCCAAACAATTCCATAGCTTTCTGGTGTTTTTGTGCTTTTTTTATTGATTGCGAGTGCTAATACTACAATTACATGTAAGTGATTACTGCGTATACAATATTCGGTGTAATGTGTTTATTTTGAATTTTTCAGTTTCAAAATGTACGTCACATAAGATAAAATCAAATGTGCTCAAATCTCATTGTCCCTGTTAAGTGTGTCCCTTGCTAATAAGTTTACTTTTCCTTTTAGCTCCATCATGGGACCATAGAAAGTTTCCATTTATTCTTTACATTAGTCTTTTATATTCATTTTATATTAATTTCTTATTGCTTTTAGTATTAAACACTACATTTATTCTCTATAAAATGTGGTTTTGGTATGTATTTTGGAGCGTCTAGAATGAATTCATTAGATTTACACTGATTCATATGGAAATAAATTGGCTTGGTTTTTGGCGGTTTTGGATTTTGCCGATTGTTTTCGGACGGATTATCAATGAAAACCAAGGTATGACTGCATGTATTTATATGTGCATATACACATGTGTGTAAAGATACAGACATACATATAAACATATATGTATGTGTGTGTGCATGTGTAGATGCCTGTATTTTCCCTCCCTGAGCCACTGTGGAGAAGTTGGGGACATACGACTCCCCTACCACACAGTGTGTGTCCCAAGGACCCAAGATTATTTTTCATACCCACAGAACAAATATCCCACTCAGTCAGCTTGATGCTGATGAAGTGACTCTAGGATACAACCCGCAGCCTAGCCTCACGTTTCCCTAGCTGTTACCATGTGTCCGCTGCAGCCACTCTGTTGCAAGTTCAGGATGTGGTCCAGGGTGGTGCAGCGCCCTCGTGTGTGGTGTCTCTTCGGTCTCCTTTCCCCTGGACCACTCTCTCTGCCCTTCTTTGCCCCTCCTGTCCTCGACATTTCAGAGAGAGCGCATCAGTTATTTTGTAGAATGTCTCTTAGTTGGGGATTGCCGAAGTCTTGTCATGAGTGGATTCCGAGTATGCATTTGGGGGGGATAGTACTGAAGAGATGTGTCCTTCTCGGCATTTCAGGTCAGAAGGCGCCAGGTGTCGGTCTGAAACCAGCGTTGGTCAACTTGACCTCTCTGTTAAGTTGGCATTGGCCAAGTTCGCCAGAGTAAAGTCATGATTTTCCTTTCGTAATTTGTATACAAAAGAGAGAAGAGACTGGATCAGTCAATTCGGGGTGCCGTAACACAGTATCCCAGGCTGGGTGGTTTAAACACCAGACGTGTATTTTCTCATAGTGGTGGAGCCTAGAAGTTCCAGATCAAGGTGTGGGCGGGCTGGTTTCTCTGGAGGCCTCTCTCTTTGTGGTGTAGACGGCCGCCTTCTCACTGTGCCCTCACAGGGCCTCTCTGTGCCCACACCCTGGCGCCTCTTCCTCTTCTCTCTCTCGCTCTCTTTTTAAAGAACATTTCTGTTTGTGTGCACCCCTGCTACTGTCAGCCTTTGATTTTATGCAGGTGTTACTGCTGCTTCTGTAAGGTGTACGTGAGTTGCAGCAGGGCATGACGTCACCATGCCCGAAAGCCAAAATCCTCCATCCTTCTGTGTCACCTGAACTGATCACCTTTGCCTTTTAATGGGGGGGGGGGGGGGGTAGGGAGCTCCATTTTCAAACAGTGACATGATTGGCGTGGTCAGGTTGGAACTCCTAGCTTCCTCCTTGTTTTCTGTTTTCCTTAGTTTATTCCTATCCTTTTCCCCTTACCTTCTTCCAGGCTGTTTTTTGCGTTCTGTCTTAGTTCCTGTAAATCTTCTTTGAATTATTTTTATTTCTTCAGGATTACAATATGCACGCTTAACCCAGCTTGAACGAACGTGCCAGCGCTCACACGTCACAAGATGCTCCCGGCAACACGACTCCGTTTATTCCCTGCGATAGTTTGGACTATTATTGTCATAAATGTTACTTCTATACAAGTTATAACTCCTAGTATTTCTCCACTCAACAATGAATTGTCTTTTAAGAAATTAGAGAAATACATGTTCATATTTATTCGCATAATAACCATTTCCAATAGTCTACATTACTCTCGGAATATCAGAATTTCAATCAATTACCACTTGCCTTCAGCTTAAAGGACACCCTTTACCATCTCTTGTAGTTCATGTTTGTTGGCAAGGATTTCATTTGCCAAGAATGCCATTATTTCTCTGAATGTTTTTAAAAGACAGTTTTTCTGGATCCAGAATTTTAGAATGACATTTATTTGCTTTCAGGTTTTTAAAGATGTTGTTATCTATGCTATCATTGTTTTTCATTTTGTTTTGTTGTGTATCTTTTGTTTTTTTTTCTTTTTTAGTGAGAAAGAGAGAGAGAAGAGAGACGGGGACAGATAAGGACAAACAGACAGGAAGGGAGATGAGAAGCATCAACTCATAGTTGTGGCACTTTAGTTGTTCACTGATTGCTTCTCATATGTGCCTTGACTGGGGATGAGGGGGACGGCTCCAGCCGAGCCCGTGACCCCTTGCTCAAGCCAGCACATCTGGTGTTTCCCATGTCTTTAAGTGTCATATTCTCTCAAGTTTTAGCCCACTTATGGTTATTCTTAAGTGTCTTCAAGCAGTTGTTTTTAGACTTTGTCTGGAGTGTAATTACTGTGGGGAGAAAGCATACTCTGTTACAAGCTATTCTCCCGTTATTGCAGTATTCAGACTTTTTACTTTAACTTAAAAAATTACCATGGACTCACTGGAAGCTGCAAAAATAGTAACACAGAGTGTGTTACTCCAATGTGTCTTTCTCTCAGCTTCCCCTAATGGTAATAACTCTAGTATAATACCATAAAAAGGGAAATCAACATTGGAACAATGCTGTTCATTAGACTACAGACCTTATTTGGTTTTGGTTTTCAGCTGCATTTGTGTATGTGTGTGTGTGTCTATGCAATGTGATCAGATATACAATTAGTGTAACCATTTATTACACAAAAGAGCTCTCTTGTGCTAAACACTACTATCCTCACACAACCCATTCCGCTCCTGCCCCCTGGAAACCACTAATACTCTATGTCCTCCATGTCTGTCTGGTTGTCATGTAAGATTTTGAAATTGTCTTTTCTCAGTGAACACAATGCCCTTGAGACCCATCCAGGGGGCTGTATGGACCAGCAGTTTGTTCTTTTCTTTTCTTTTTTAGTTTTTAAAAATAACCTTTTAATTGTAGAACAGTTTTGGATTTACAGAATTATTCCAAAGCTAGTACAAAGAGTTCCTGAATCTTTCACACCCCCTTCGCCCTGGGATCAACACCTGACCTTAGTGTGGCAATTTGCCATTAGTGAACCAACATTGGTATGTTTTTATGAACTCGAGTCTGTATATTATTCAGATTTCCTTACTCTTCCCCTGACCTCCTTCTGCTGATACCATCCAAGATATCGCATTACACTCAATCATCATGCCCCTTCAGGTTTCTCTTTGTTGTGACAGTTTCTCAGGCTTTCTTTTTATTTCCTGGAAACCCTGAGAGTTGTGAGAAGTACTCCTCAGGTCTTTCGTAAAATGTCCCCAAATTAGGGGTTGTCTTATGCTTTTCTCATGTTAGAATGGAATAGTGCATTTTGGGCAGGAAGATCCCCGAGGTCAAGTGACCATCTCATCACATCATACCCAGGGCACACTCTGTCCTTATACTACTTCATCAGTGTTGATGCGAACCTTGGTCACCTGGCTTGAGGTGGTGTTCCTCCGGTTTAATCTCTAGGAACTTCCCTCTTTTTATTTCCTTTCCCACTGTCCCCTTTGGAAGGAGGTCACTGTGTGCAGCCGACACTGGAGAAATGAAAACTACGTTCCACCCCCGTAAGGACTGAACATCTGCATAATTATTTGGAATTCTCCTGCCCAGAAGATTGTATTTATTTATTTAAATCATTTCCTTATATTAATATGGTCTCATGGATATTTATTTTATACTCTAGGTTATCATCCAATACGAGATTATTTATTTTGTCACTCAAATTGTTTCCGTTTTGACTGCAGGGAGCTCTTTCAATTGGCTACTTTATACCGCGGACATACTTCCCATCACTGTGAGTTTTCTGGTTTGGTTAGTGTTTTTAAGCACTTCCTTACTTTCTGGCTTTCCAAGATGCCCCAGGCTCATCTTGTAATTCCCTCCCCCCCCCCCCCCCCCCCAGCCGTACAATCAGTCATTTTTCCAAGCAACCTGGTTCTCTTTATTGGATAATGGGACTAGCAGGGAACATCTGGGTGCAAGATGTGCTTGTAGCTACCGGAGTGTCACTGCATCTAGGCCCTTTCAACTGGCAGAGCAAAGGGATGTATTTGCTTATACTAACCCATGCATATGCACATCTATACATATCTCTGCATGAGACCATCTGTGTTTATATTATGCTCAACATGAGTTCATGCCGATGTCTCCAACGCTAATGCATGGGTCATTCTAGACTTCTCCCTTGCTTATCTGTAATCGCCCACACCCATGGCGAGAAACCTGGCCCCCACCCTCCTCCGTGATGTCCTTCATTGCCCATTGCCCACGGACATGCTGAGCGGTCTCGGAACTGCTAACCCGCAGGCGCTGTGAGCAAACAGCCCTTTGCACTGGAGCGCAGCGCTCACGTGCGGTTCTCTGTGCCTGTCCTCTTGTAGACCACACTGTGTCCAAACTTCCTTCGGGCAGGACCTTAGCCGTCCGTTCTCACCAGTGCAGGGGTGTCACACACGTGTGATACATTCAGATTATTTGGTCACATCCGCATTCTACTCTGGGATGCCCGACCTCTAAAACAATTTTTAAAATTCGCGTGTTAGTTTACTCTTTGTGCTATGAAGTTTTATGGCTTTTTACAAACGTATAGTGTCACATATCCACCCATGCAAAGTAATTTCACCGCCTTAGATATTCCTTGTGCTCTACCTGTTCAGGCCTTCTCCCTGACCTCCTAGGAAGCGTGGGTTTCTGTCACTGTCCTCTGTACTGTTGCCGTCCTTGCAAGATCACTTAATGGGAACCCTAGAGTGTGTAGCCTTTTCAAGCCGGCTTCTTTCACTTAACAGTGTGCTGTACAGCTTACTTTCCGCCATTTCATGGGCATTTAATGTCCACCCATGTCCACTGGTGACTCGAGATCATTTCCTTTTATTGCTGAACACTATTCCACAATGTGGGTGAACCACAGTTGTCAATCCATTCTCCTATGATGGACATCTTGGTTGTGTCCAGTTTTCATCTTGGGCAATTGCGAATAAAGTTGCTACCAACACTGTGCGAACATCAGTTTTCAACTCAGGTTGAATGAATACCAAAGGGTTTGATGGATCATATGGTAAGACTATGTTTAACTTTTTGTAGGAAACTGGCAAACTGTTTTGTTTGTTTGGTTTTTTTGACAGAGACAGAGAGAGAGAGAGAGAGAGAAAGGGACAAATAGGGACAGACAGACAGGAAGGGAGAGAGATGAGAAGCATCAATTCTTTGTTGTGGCACCTTAGTTGTTCATTGACTGCTTTCTCATATATGCCTTACCGAGGTGGGGCTACAGCAGAGCAAGTGACCTCTTGCTCAAGCCAGCGACCTTGGACTTCAAACCAGTGACCTTTGGGCCCAAGCCAGTGACCATGAAGTCATGTCTATGATCCCATGCTCAAGACAGTGACCCCACGCTCAAGCTGGATGAGCCAGCACTCAAGCTGGTGACCTCAGGGTTTTGAACCTGGGTCTTCTGCCTCCCAGTCCGACACTCTATCCACTGTGCCACTGCCTGGTCAGGCTGGCAAACTGTTCTTTTTTTAACTGGCTGCACTACAGTGCATTGTGACCAGCCGTGACCGACAGTTCCCATTGCTCTGCACCCCCACCAGCCATCGAGTCCGTATTTCATTGTTGTTTCAACTTGAAAGTTGCTAAGAACACACGATGCTTATTCATGACATGTGCATCTGCTTTGATAAGAAGTCTGTTCAGATCGTCGTTCTATTTTTAAATCGTTTATTTCCCTGTTGTTGAATTTTAAGATTATTTGCTTTCTTGGAGGTACAAGTTCTTTAGCAGATATACGCTGTGTAGACATTTCTTCCCAATATGTGGATTGTATTTTTAGCAGTGTCTTTTGCAGAACAGAAGTTTTTAGTTTTAATAACGTCCAGTTAATCATCTTTATCTTTCATGGAGCATGCTGTTGGTGTGACATTTAGAAACTCATCATCCTTTTTGGCTGTTGAGTCATATGCGTTCTTTATTAAAGAATGGGCAGAGGACGTGAATAGGCTTTTTTTTTTTTTTTTTTAACAAAGAAGACCTACAGACGGCCAACGGGTACATGAAAAGATGCTCAACATCACTAATCATCAGGGAAATGCAAGTCAAAAGCACAATGAGATACCACCTCACTCCTGTTACAATTGCCTGTCATCAACAAGACAAGAAATAACTACTGTTGGCGAGGATGTGGAGGAAAAGTCACCCTTGTACAATGTTTGTGGGATTGTAACACGGTGCAGCCACTGTGGAAAACAGCATGGAGGTTTCTCAAAAAAAAAAAAAAAGAGAGCTATTATACAATGCAGCACTCTCACTTCGGAGTGCTTATCCGAAGCAAATGAAAACACTAAATGAAGAGGATGTGTGCACCCGTGTTCACTGCAGCATTATTTACAATCGCCGAGCTACGGAAGCAACCCTACCGTCCAGCGAAAGACCAACGGATAAAGATGATGTAGCGCCCGCAGGCCGTGAGGAACTACTTGGCCACAAATGAGAAGGAACTCTTGCTATTTGTGACACCATGGATGGGATCTTGAGGGGACTATGCTAAGTGAAAAAACAGTCAAAGATAAACACTGTCTGCTAAAAAACAAACAAACCAAAATATAGACGCAGAGAACAGACTGGTGGTAGCTGGAGGGAGTGGGGTTGGGGGTGGGAGACATGAGTGAAGGGGTCATGAGGTACAAACTTCCAGAAATGAAATAAATAAATCATGCGGATGTAATGTATAGCGGTGACTATAGTCAGTAAGATTGCATTACAAATTCAAAAGTGGTTAAGAAATCAAATCTTAAAGAGTTCCATCGTAAGAAAAAAAATTTTCATGACTTTGTTGGGTGAAGGATGATCACTAGAATTTTTGGGGTCATTTCACAATGAATGTAAATATTGAATAATTATGTTGTCACCTAAAATTAATATAATGTCCTATGTTAATTATATGTGAGGAAAAAATAAATTTGAAAAAATAAAAATAAAGAAATACAAAATAAATGAAGACTCGTTGCCAAACTCAAGATCAAGTAGCATTCTTCCTATGTTTTCTTCTAGGAGTTTGACGGTTTCTTATTTTAAATTTAGGTTTGTGATCTAGTTCCTTTTAATCCCGCACAATATGTCTTCTGCATGTAGGATTCAGGGTTGACAGTTCTTTTCTTTCAGAACTGAAAAATGTGGTGCTTCTTCCTCCGGCCCTCGTGGTTTGGGGTGACAAATCTGCCTTCCTTTGGAGTGGGGTTCCCCCAAACATGACATGTCATTTCTCTCTGGTTGTTCTTGGGAGTTTTTCTTTGTCTCTAGTTTTCAGAGGTTTGATTATGGTGTTTCTTGGCACATATATTTTGGGGGGATGACCCTCTTTGGGATTCTCTCAATCTCTTGGATCTGAAGGTTTATGCCTTGGGCCAAATTAGGAGACTTTTCAGCTATTATTTCTTTAAATCCTCTCTCAGGCCCCCTTTTCTCCCCTTCTCTGCCGAGACTGCCGTGACGCGAGTCCCCGTTAGGGCCGTTGGAGTACGCTCGCAGGCCTGGGGGAGCTGTTCACGCTTTGTTTGGTTTTTGTCAGTCCGTTTCCTCTTCGTGACTCAGACTGGTCTGGCTTCAGGTCTGTTGATCTGTCGCTGAGTTTCCCATGTCTCTCCTTTGTCACCTCCCGTCTGCTGCTGAACCCGTCCAGTGACACTGTTCATTTTTTTTAATTATTATTTTTAAGTTCTAAAATTTACCCTTGCTCTTATTTTATTCTTCTATGCCTTTGGTGTGGCTTTCTGTTTTTCTTTTTTTTTTTTTTCTTTTCATTTTTCTGAAGCTGGAAACAGGGAGAGACAGTCAGACAGACTCCCGCATGCGCCCGACCGGGATCCACCCGGCACGCCCACCAGGGGCGATGCTCTGCCCACCAGGGGGCGATGCTCTGCCCATCCTGGGCGTCGCCATGTTGTGACCAGAGCCACTCTAGCGCCTGAGGCAGAGGCCACAGAGCCATCCCCAGCGCCCGGGCCATCTTTGCTCCAATGGAGCCTTGGCTGCGGGAGGGGAAGAGAGAGACAGAGAGGAAAGTGCGGCGGAGGGGTGGAGAAGCAAATGGGCGCTTCTCCTGTGTGCCCTGGCCGGGAATCGAACCCGGGTCCTCCGCACGCTAGGCCGACGCTCTACCGCTGAGCCAACCAGCCAGGGCGGCTTTCTGTTTTTCCATCTGTTTATTCTGCAACTGCGCTGTGCAGCACCCTTCAGAGAACCCCGACGTCTGAGCCAGCTCGGTGCTGGCATCTGCTGCTCACTTCTCGTCCGGACTGTGCTTGCCCCAGAGTCGGTGTGATGAGTGGTTCCGACTGCATCTGTGCATCCGGGTGTTGTGTAACGAGTCTGGTCCTGGGTGCTCTACCTGGTTGCCGGCAGGAAGTCCTTTCAGGGGTACTATGCAGGCCTGGGTGGGGGCCTTCAGCACCCTGCCTGACATCTGAGACAGCACCCAACTCATCTGACTCACTGACTCAGGCCACCTGGTTGCCCATAGGTGAGACTTGAAGTTGTTTCCCCCTCGACTCGCCAATGCTACCCTGTAAAAAGCCTCTCACTAACAGGCCTGCTACCTCATCACGGGGTGATGCGGGGAGGTCAGCTCCCACCTGGGACTCACGGCCTCACACTTCCTCACAACGCTTCGCACCACCACGCACTGCCTCGCACCACCACGCATGACTTCACACCGCCTCACACATCTTCACACCTCCTCACACCAACTCACAGAGCCTTAAACTACCTCACACCTCCTCACACAGCCTCACGCCTCCTCACACAACCTCACGCCTCATCAAACAGGCTCACACCGCATCACATGGCCTAACACCTCCTCACACCTCCACACACCACCTCACAACTCCTCACAATTCCACACAGAGTCAGATACCTCCTCACATCTCACACCTCCTCACACCACCTCAAATCTCATCACACCTCCTCACACCGCCTCACACCTCCACACCTCCTCAGACCGTCTCACACAGCCTCACAACGCCTCACACCTTCTCACATGGCCTCACACCTCCTCAAATCTCCTCACACCACCTCATACCACATCACACCTTCCAGACCTTCTCAGACCTCCTCACTCCGCCTTTCCCCTCCTCAAACAGCCTCACACTTTCTCACACCACCTCACATGTCCACACATAGTCACACACCTCCTCACACCTCACACCTACTCACACTACCATATATATCCTCACAACCTCACACAACCTCACACCTCCTCACACCACTTTACAACGCCTTACATGTCTTCACACTTCCTCACACAGCCTCACACATCCTCACACCACCTCACACTGCTACGCACCACCTCACACGGCCACACATCTTCACACCAACACCTTAGACCTTCTCACACCACCTCACACATCTTCAAACCTCCTCAAACCACATAATATATCCTCACACAACCTCTCGCCTCCTCAAACCACCTCACACCACCTAACACCACCTCATACTGCCTCATACCTCCTCAGACTGCTTCACACCTCTTCACACTGCCTCACACAACCTCACACCTTTCACACCATATCACACTTCCTCACACCACCTCACACCTCTTCACACCATATCACACTTCCTCACACCACCTCACACCTCTTCACACCATATCACACTTCCTCACACCACCTCACACCTTCTCATACCACCTCACACCTCTTCACACCTCTTCACACAGCCTCACACCACTTCACACCGCATCATACCTCCTCACACTGTCTTACACCTCCTCCTGTGGCCTCACACCACCTCACATGACCTCACACCTCCTCACACGACCTCACAAGGTCTCACACAGCCTCACACGGCCTCACTTGGTTTCACACGGCTTCCAATGGCCTCACACCTCCTCACACCTCCTCACACAGCCTCACACCACCTAACACCACCTCACACCTCCACACACCACCTCACATCTTTCACAACTCCACACACAGTCACACACCTCCTCACACCTCACACCACCTCACACCACTTTACACCACCTCACACCGCCACACACTGCCTCACATGGCAACATACCTCCACACCACCATGTCAGACCTTCTCACACCACCTCACATGGCCTCACAATGCCTCACACCTCCTCATACCACCTCACACTGCCAAACATCTCCTCACATGGCCTCACACTGCCTTACACAGCCTCACAATGCCTCACACCTTCTCACACCACCTCACATCTCCTCACATGGCCTCACACAGCCTCACACAGCCTCACAATGCCTCACACCTTCTCACACCGCCTCACACCTCCTCACACCCACTCACACAATGCACACAGCCTCACACGGCTTCACACCACATCACACGGCCTCACACCATCTCACACCTCCTCGCAGGACCTAAAACAACCTCACCTATCCTCAAGCAGCCTCACACCACCTCACATAACCTCACATGGCCGCATACCTCCACACACCACCTCACATCTCCACAGTCACACACCTCCTCACACCTCACACCTACTCACACCATCTCACACCTACTCAAACCTTCTCATACCACTTTACACCACCTTACACGTCCTCACACAACCTCACACTTCTTTACGATGCCTCACACGTCCTCACACCACCTCACACTACCTCACACTGCCTCACACTTCCTCACATAGCCTCACAATGACTCACACCTCCTCACACCTTTTCACACTGCCTCACACAGCCTCACACCTCTTCATACCACATCACACTGCCACACATCTCCTCACATGGCTTCACACTGCCTTAAACGGCTTCAAACATTCTTACACTGCCTCACACTTCCTCACACTGCCTCATACCTTCTTTTTTATTTTTCCTGAAGCTGGAAACAGGGAGAGATAGTCAGACAGACTCCCGCGTGCACCCGACCGGGATCCACCCGGCACGCCCACCAGGGGCGACACTCTGCCCACCTCAAAACTCCTCACAACTCCACACAGAGTCAGACACCTCCTCACACCTCACACCTACTCACACCACATATATACTCACCACCTCACGCCTCCTCACACCACCTCACACCTTAAATCTCCTCACACTTCCTCATGCTGCATCACACCGTCCACACCTCCTCAAACCTCCTAACACAGCCTCACACCTTCTCACACAACCTCACACCTCCTCAAATCTCCTCACACCACCTCATACCGCATCACACCTTCCACACATTCTCAGACCTCCACAACCTCCTTTTACCTCCTCACACCTCCTCACACCCCCTAAAGCCCCTCACACGGACTCACACCGCCTCACACGGCCTCACCCATCCTCACAAGGCCACACACCTCCACACACCACTTTACATCTCCACACATAGTCCAACACCTCCTCACACCTCACACCTACTCACACTACCACATATATCCTCACACAACCTCACACCTCCTTACACCATCCCAAACCTCCTCACACCACTTTACAATGCTTTACACGTTCTCACACCTCCTCACACCGCCTCACACCTCATCACACCACCTCGCACTGCCACATACCGCCTCACACAACCACACACCTCCACACCAACACCTTAGACCTTCTCACACCTCACACCTCCTCAAACCACCTCACACCACTTCACACTGTCTCACACCTCCTCAGACTGCCTCACACCACATCACACCATATCACACTGCCTCACAGAGCCTAACACAACCTCACACATCCTCACACTGTCTCACACCTCCTCATAAAGCCTCACACCGCCTCGCACCATCTCACACAACCTCACTCGGCCTCATACGGACCCACATAGGCTCACATCTCCTCACACTGCCTCACACCTCCTCACAAGGCCTTACAACTCCTCACAAGGCCTCACACTGCCTCAGATGGCCTCACAGGGTCTAACACGGCCTCACACCTCCTCACAAAGCCTCACACCTCCACACACCACCTCACATCTCTTCACAACTCCACACACAGTCACACACCTCCTCACACCTTACACCTACTCACACCACCACATATATCCTCACACTGTCTCAAACAGCCTTATACCTATTCATACATCACACCGCCTCACACTGCCACACATCTCCACACATGGCCTCACACTGCCTGACATGGCCTCACACTGCCTCACTCTGCCTCACAGCTCCACAAACATCCTCAAACCTTCTTACACCACCTCACATGGCCTCATGCCTCCTCACATATCTCACACTACCTCATACCGCATCATACCTCCACACCTTCTCAGACCTCCACACACTGCCACTCACCTCCTCACACCCACTCACATGATTCACATGATTCACATGGCCTCACATCTCCTCACAGGGCCTAACACGACCTCACCCATCCTCACACATCCTCACACAACCTCACATCTCCACACATAATCACACACCTCCTTACACCTCACACCTACTCATACCACCACATATATCCTCACACAACCTCACACAACCTCACACAACCTCACACCTCCTCACACCACTTTACACCGCCTTACATGTCCTCACACCTCCTCACAAATCTCGTACTGCCATGCACCGCCTCACATGGCCACACACCTCCACACCACCACCTTAGACCTTCTCACCCGGCCTCACACCTCCTCACACGGCCTCACATTGCCTCATACGGCCTCACACTGCCTCACACCTCCTCTCACCACCTCACACTGCCACACATCTCTTCACATGGCCTCACACTGCCTCACAACTCCTGAAACGGCTTCATACCATCTTACACCACCTAACACCTCCTCACACCACCTCAACCACCTCACACTTCCTCATAGCACCTCACAACACCTCATACTGCCTCACAACACTTTACACCACCTCACAACTCCTCACAACTCAACACAGTCACACACCTCCTCACACCTCCCACCATCTCAGACAACTCACACCACCACATACATCCTCACACCATATCACAGCACTTCACACCTTCTCACACCTCCTCCACTTTACACCAACTCACACATCATCACACCTATTCACACAGCCTCACACCACTTCACACTGCCACACATCTCCCCACATGGTCTCAAACTGTTTCACACCACCTCACACAGCCTCACACCTCACACATAGCCTCACACCTCCCCAAAGGGCCTCTTACAGCCTACATCTCCTCACAAAGCCTCATTCCTCCTCACATCACATCACACCTCCTCAAACCACCTCAACCTCCTAACACTGCCTCACATGTTCTCACACCTCCTCACAAGGCCTCACACCACCTTATATCTCCTCACATGGCCTCACACCAGCTCACACGGACTCACACTGCATCACATGGCTTCAAACCTCCTCATACCTCCACACACGACCTCACAACTCCTCAGAACTCCACAGAGTCAGACACCTCCTCACACCTCACACCTACTCACACCACCACAAATATCCTTACACTGCCTCATTCTCCTCACACCTCCTCACACCTCCTCACACCCCCTAACACTGCCTCACACAGCCTCACACCTCTTCACACCACATCACACTGCCTCATACTACCACACATCTCCTCTCATGGCCTAACACTGCCTCACTCACCTCACACCTCCTCACACATCCTTATACCTTCTTACACCACCTCACACCTGTTCACATGGCCTCACACTGCCTCACGCCACTTTACACCACCTCACACATCCTCCCACCTCCTCATACTGCCATGCACTGCCTCACATGGTCACACAACTCCAAACCACATCAGACCTTCTCACACCACTGCACACGGCTTCACACCTCTTCACAATGCCTCACACCTCCTCACACTGCCTCAAACCGCCTCACACCTATTCACACCACATCACACTGCCTCACATCTCCTAACATGTCCTCAGACTGCCTCACACTGCCTCGCACCACCTCACACCTCCTCACATGGTTTCACACTGCATCACACGACATCACTAGGCCCCACACCGCCTCAGATCACCTCACACCTCCTCACACCTCCTCACAGAGCCTCACACCTCCTCAAACATCCTCACACGGCCTCACACGGCCTCACATGGCCTCACACCTCATCATAGAAACTCACGCTGTCTCACACCTCCACACAGTCACACACCTCCTCACACCTACTCACACCACCACATATATCCTCACATCACCTCATAACACCTCACACCTCTTCACACTACTTTACACCACCTCACCTGTCCTCACACCTCCTCACACTGCCTCGCACCTCCTCATACTCTCAACCTCACACCTATTCACACCACATAACAGCGCCTCACACTGCCATGCATCTCCTCACAAGTTCTCACACCACCTCACACCGCCTCACATCACTCACACCTCCTCACTGTGCCTCAGCCTCACACCTATTCACACATCACACCGCCTCACAATGCCTCACATCTCCTCACATGTCCTCAGACTGCCTCACACCAACTCACACCTCCTCACACAGCCTCATACCTTCTTACACCACCTCACATCTCCGCACATGGCCTCCCACCTCCTCACACGACCTCCCACCTCCTCACAGGGCCTCTCACCTCCTCACAGGGCCTCTCACCTCCTCACAGGGCCTCTCACCTCCTCACACGGCCTCTCACCTCCTCACACGGCCTCTCACCTCCTCACACGGCCTCCCACCTCCTCACAGGGCCTCTCACCTCCTCACAGGGCCTCTCACCTCCTCACACGGCCTCCCACCTCCTCACAGGGCCTCCCACCTCCTCACACGGCCTCCCACCTCCTCACAGGGCCTCTCACCTCCTCACACGGCCTCAGTCCACCTAATGAATGCTGTGTAATTGAGGTGGCCATTCCCCTCCCAGCTGGACCCCCTGACACTGCTCTGGGAGGGGGGTGACGACTGGGCATGTGGGCCGCTCACTTGGTCTTGTGCTGCCGGTTGGTTTGGGGGCGAGCGCCCTGCTCACTCCTTGTGTCAGGAAGGCACATTTTCCTCTGGTGCCTGGCTGGCGTAAGGTGATATTTTGAAAAAGATTTTGTATCTGCTAAGCTGTCCCGTTCCCTTTGGCTACAAGGAGCAGCCTCCTTGGGGGGTTTGTTTGTCCCCCTGTCGGTGGTCAGGGCTGCGCCCAGGACAGGGTGTGCAGGGGCATAAAGGAAGCCTGGGACCCGCTGCCCCGTGCTGTCTGATCACCTCCCCCCGCAAGATCCGGAAACCCGTCCACAGAGTCCCCTCACTGGGCAGTGCCCCACTCTCACTGGGTCCAGGTGTTGGCACGCGGACACCTTTGGCGGCCATTATTCTGCTGACCATGCCAGCTCCCGGCCCACCACCGAGTGTGACGTGGTCTTTGCGTGGTCTCAAGGAGCCCAGCACCTAGGTCGGGAGGCAGAGAGGTCCGAGCTCCACCTAGGGTCCTCCGGCACCAGGACTGGACTCCTGCGAACCCTGTGTGTTGGGGGTGGGGGTGCTCAGTGCAGAGCCATGATTCTGACGGGGTGTCCAGGCACCTGAGGCGTCAGCCCCACGAAGGGCCCGGACACCACTTGCCCTGCATATTTGGAAAAGTGTCCAGAGCACTTCCCTGAACCAAACCCACACCAGCCACTGAGATTTTACAGGCTGTGTGGACCCCCGTCCCGTGTGATTACAGGGGGTCCTCGGGTTACAACACAGTTCTGTTCCTATGACAGTGATGTAACCCGGGTTTTTGTGTAAGTCGAAACACACCTTAGCCTAAGTCACTTGCCTATCCTGACACAGTTGTAAAATCATAATCTTCTAGAACATAAAAACACAACTAAACCACAGAAAAAGAAAAAGGACATAAATATACCATACTGTACACTGTAGCATAGCAACAGAAACAATGACAAAAAATGAGTGTAAAAAATGTCCTTACCTTTGTTCCTGTGGTTGGCTTGCACACTGGAAGGGGCATTGCAAGGTGGGAGAGAGGGACCTATGGGGAGGAGGAAGCTGGAGAGGCAGGAGAACCTGCAGCAGGTGCTGGAGATACTGGGTCAGGTGAATCAGGATTGCCTAAGGGACATGCAGGAGACACTGGAGATGGTTCTACCTGTACGACAGGTGTTTCATCTCGAGAAGCAGCTGATGTAGAGGGTTCAGGACCTGATGCAGGCCTCTCTACCTTCCTAAAGAATTGTTCCAGGCTAGTCTGGAAGGCTGATGCCGTCTTCTCTTCCAAAATCTGCCTACAGCATTGCAAGGCATCCATAACAGCTCTGTAGACCTCACTGAATCCATCATTGCTGGGGACCTCAGCCTGACATTTTGCCAACCCATCCTCTACCATAGAAAATCCTTCTGCCAGAACCTTGGTGGTAAATCTCTTGGATTCTGGGGTTTCTAATTCTTCCTCTTGACTCAGTGGCTTCTGCTGAATGAGGTCCTCACAGGCAGCTCCTCTGCATGGGACTTCATAGTGGCTGATCCCTTCACATGCTCCAGGATCCGGTCTTGATCCTTGATGGTTGTTGGTACAGAACAGCGACTGAGGCCCGGCACGTGGCTGATGTTTATCTCCGATTCTCCTTTTCCTGATCTCTTTACAGTGTCTAATTTCACTTCCGTCGTGATGGCTTCCCTCTTCTCTGAAGCACCACCATCCGAGGACCCTGACTTCCATCTAGGAGCCGTGATAAGGGCCCAAAAGTCGCCACGCAAAGCAACACAGACGGAACACTTGCGCGTTTAACCGTCCAGAACGGCGTAGGTCCGCGTCCTGGGGGAGCCCGCCCCCTCACTGACGTTATTGGCCCCGTTCCTGCGTAACCTTCCCCGCGCAGCCAGACTAGTTTGCCCTGTAGTCTGCAACTACAGTGCCGATGGCGTAAGCCGAAACCCTCGCGTCTCAGTTTCTTTTATGTTTTCATGGGAGTGAGCCTCGTCGTAAAGATGAGACGTCGTAGGTCGAGACTGTCGTAACCTGAAAACACCCTGTACTAAGTGCGGTTACAAGATTCTGGTCACCGTAAAATTTAACAAGTTGGAGCTCACCTTAGGAAAGGCCGCCTTCCCCGCAGAGATGGGGAGGCCCCCCACCGGGAGCCCGGTTTCTGGGCTGAGCGGGGAGCAGGCATCGACAGCCCCTGTCCCCACCTGGCCCTCGGGTGTGAAGAGCTTCAGGCCCAGGGCTCAGGGCATTATACAGAGGAGGGCAGGGCCTTCCTGCTGCCAGCAGCCTGGTCTCTGCCCGAGGGTTTTCTTTTTTTTTGTTTTTTGTTTTGTTGTTTTGTTTTGTTTTTTGTATTTTTCTGAAGCTGAAAACAGGGAGAGACAGTCAGACAGACTCCCGCATGCGCCCGTCCGGGATCCACCCGGCACGCCCACCAGGGGCGACGCTCTGCCCACCAGGGGGCGATGCTCTGCCCCTCCGGGGCATCGCTCTGCCGTGACCAGAGCCACTCTAGCGCCTGGGGCAGAGGCCAAGGAGCCATCCCCAGTGCCCGGGCCATCTTTGCTCCAGTGGAGCCTCGGCTGCGGGAGGGGAAGAGAGAGACAGAGAGGAAGGAGAGGGGGAGGGGTAGAGAAGCAGATGGGCACTTCTCCTGTGTGCCCTGGCCGGGAATCGAACCTGGGACTTCTGCACGCCAGGCCGACGCTCTACCACTGAGCCAACCGGCCAGGGCCGGGTTTTCTTCAAGACTGTAAACATCTGCTGCACCCACACTGGCCAGAATGGGGGGGGGGAGTTAACACCCCTGGCTGCAGCAGCCCTGAGTGGAGACACAACTGTGCCAGGTCCCTGCCCCTGTCCCCTCCTGTGAGACTGCTTTGAGCATGTGCTCTCTCTCCCCTGACTCTCGAGTTCCCAGGGGGATTGCACCTCAGTTGTCCCCGGGGGTCATGTGTTTGAATGAAAACGTATCCTGTCTCCCATCTTGGTGTTTCCAGAATCACCTTCCCAATAAACCTGCATTGACACCTTCCTCTCTCAGGGTCTGCCCCTGGGCAGCCCAGACTGAGCCGGGAAGAGAGGGCCCTGCCCTCTGGAGGCTCGTCACCTCAGAGGTGCCTCTAATGGCTACCGCGGGACACCAGGGGCAGCTGCAGAGCAGCCGAGTGGCACGAGAGCCCCGGTGCCCGCTCGGTGCCTGGTGCCTGGGGTCCCGGGCCCCCGAGGACGCTGGGAGCTGACGTGAGGATGGGGAGAGTGGCGTTTCCTGGAAAACAGGCCGCTCTGCCAGCGCACTAATCACAGGAAAAATGACAACCAGCCCAGCCAATTGCTGATTGGGGTAAACACAGTGGGATGAAAAGAAACCGCCAGGATTCCAGCTCGTTAGAGCCGAACCGTCTCTGAGCTTGGAATGTCATCCCAGTCCCGGCCAGCCGGTGGAAAATCCGGCTGCTTCCAAGACTATGGGGTCCGCCCCGTCCCGGGCCCTGCAGGACGCAGATCCGTCCGGGGTGGTGGTGGGCCCTTGACCATCACGATCCCACCCAGCCCTCCCCACTCCCTGTGAGGGAAGGGCCATCCCCCCCTGTCCGAGGTCTGGGATCACCCAGAGAAGGCCAGGGGCTGGCCCTGGTCACACAGCCATGAGCTCTTTCCTCTGCGTGTAAATCAGTGCCAGCTCCCCCCGCCCCGCCCCCCAGGGTGGCAACGGAGGGACAGTCCCACCTGCAGCTCTCCCCTGTGCAGAAAGGGCTCCGCACACGTTTCTGTAAAGGCCCACGGGGGAGGCATTTTAGGTTTTGCGAGCAGCCTGTGGTCTCCGGTGTATATTCCTCTTTATTTTTCTATAAGCTTTCAAACGTGTAAAAACCTTTCTTAGAATTTGGCCACTGGACTGCCGTTTGCCAACCCCTAGTCCTCAGGGATACAGATGTTCGTGCGGCACTGATTTCTCCACCTCTCCTGCTCTTCAACTCCTGCTCACCCTTCACCGCCCGGCTCAAGTGCCCCCTTGGCGCGAGGGCTCTCTGGCTTCCCTCCTCCGGGTGTCTGGAACCCAGAACCGCCCTCCGGCCCGGTGGGGCTCCAGGGCGTGGCACCCAGCCTTGGTGTCCTCTCGATTTGTCCTTCTCACTAGTACCGGCATGGGGGCATGGGACGTCTCCAGGGACCAGATAGAAGGGACACGCTGACCACACTGCTCAGCCTCAAACTCGCAAGGTTCCAAAGTGCGTCTGCGCAGGGAAGTGGACACTCTTCAACTCCTGCGTAGTGGTCCTCACCATGTCCGACTGGCCCAGCGCAGCCACCGCCTCCGCTGTCCCCCTCCCTACACCTTTTCTGACCAGCAGGGCCTGAGGCTGGTTCGACCCAGAGAGATGAGGTCTGGGGCCCTGGGAAAGGTCCAGGCTTAAAACCCACCAGGGGCTCATCTGTGTCTCAGGTAAAGTCCCTGAGACTAGGCTTCAAGACCCTCTCCAATGGGAGATGCCTCACTCAACAGCTGCCTCTAGTGAAAAAAAAGAGCACGGGCCCCTCTGTGGTCAGCAGAATGGCCCCGAAGATGTCCACATCCTAAGCCCTGGAGCTTGTGGGCGTGTCCCCTTCCAAGACAAGGGGACTCTGTCGATGTGATTACGTGAAGGCTCTCCAGTGGGGGAGATGGTCCTGGATATCCGGATGGGCCAGTGTCATCACAGGGTCCTGATAAAGGAGGAAGAGGAGCAGGAGGGTCCAAGTTAGAGAAGACGTGCCCAGGGGGGTGGGGAGCAGCACGAGGCAACACGACCTGGATTTCTGACATCTAGAACTGCAAGTGAATAAAGAAACGTGTGTGTCTCAAGCCGGTAAGTTTGGGGTCATTTGTTACAGCAGCAATGGTAAACTCATACACCCTTTCATCACTGTCCCCCCCAGTTCCTACACAAGGTCCCCTCCAGCTCCTGCAGGAGCCCCTGCCCCACCCAGCCGCCCAGTGCTCAGGATCTGCTCGGACAGCGTCCCTCAGCAGGCGAGGCCCGATGACTTCTCTCGTCCCATTGTCCAGCTGAGTGGGGCCTGCACACCTCTCTTCTCCCGTGGTCACATCCTCAGCTCTGTCCGATACTCCTGCTAAGTGCCAGGACTGGTACTCCTGCTGTGACAGGGTGCTCACTACCTCTTATAGTCTAATTCACTTGCCCTCAGGACTGTGCACTTTGTTCCTGGCTCACAGGCCCAGGCTGGAGAGCGGAGTGGGTTGCAACCCAGGTCCAGATGGAAGTGGGGTGAGGGGGGGGGGGGTTAGTATCAGGCTCTGGTTCTTCCCAGCTGTGTCCCCGTACCCCGCCCAAGAAAGGAAGCATGTGATGTGGCCCTAAGCCAAAGGCTCACCTCACATCTTCCCCCTGTAGAGCCCACGTCCCCATCAGAGATTTAGCAAACAATAGATTTTGTTTGCTAGATTTAGCAAACAAAAGAACACCACATTAAATTGGAATTTCAAATGAACAAAGGATACTTTTTTAGTACAACATTCCCCCCTTATCTACGAGGCATACGGATGCCTGAACCTGTCAGATAATACCAACTCCTAAAGAGAATATCGTTTCTCCTGCGCATACGTACCTATGATAAAGTTTAAGTTGTAAATTCAGCACAGTAAGAGATTAGAACAATACCTGAAACAGAACAAGGACAACAACACACTGGGATGTTATGTGAGTGTGGCATTCCTCTCTCTCTCAGCGTGTCCTACTGAGTGGCCCCCCACCCTGGTGACAATGTGAGACGACAGGTCTGCGTGATGAGACAGGTGAGACGGACACGCTGGACACGGGACGGTCCGCGTCACGGGCCAGACAGAACAGGATGCCCTCGAGACCTCAGCATGCTGCTCAGACGGCGTGCCGTGGAGAACTTACCAGCTGTTGGTTTCTGGAATTTTCCATGTCATCTTTTCAGACCGAAGCTGGCCACGGGTAATTGAAACCATGGAAAGCAAAACCTCAGCTAAGGGAGGACCGCTGTACAAGTGTGTGTCCCAAGTGTCGCAGGAACATACTGTCACCAATCAACCACGTGCTGGTATCTGGTATTCGGTTTAACCGGTGTCCTCTGTCTTACCTGGCGATGCCACATTGTCCTCTCTCCAGAACACAGTGCCCAGAACTGGGGCCCAGAGGGGACGAGCAAGAAGTGGGAACACCTCTCGACCTCAGACGTGGGGTGCAGACACGGGCCACCTGCTTCCCAGATCCCTCTTCTGTGCAGGAGGCTGGGGGCCACTGCAGGGCGGCTCCGGTCTCCAGACTTAGTGAGGGCCGGTGGCGTGAGGTCCTCAGGTTAGGACACCAGGTTTTGGGGTGCCAGCCCTGGCCCGTTTGTTACTCTGTAGAGACTCTGCCATGGGCTCAGGCCACGCCCTTCCCTTGCGGGGCTCCATATCCTCGCTTACAGTGGGGAGACCGGGCTCAGTCACCCGGGCTGCCTATGGGATTCCAGTGACCTCTGTCACTTAGATCAGGGCGACCCTCACTGCCCCCTCTGCCACCTCATCCCGTGTGCCCCAGGCTATTCCTAGAGTTCGAGTCCATTGTGAGTGACAGTGAAATCAGCTGGAAAGTGTACGAGGGCCGCTGGTGGGGTGCGGGGAGGGGAAGTGGGAGGAAGCTGACCTACTGGCCGCCACCCACCCTTGGCCTTCCCCTCTCAGAATTCAAAGGACTTTTTATCACGTAAAGGTGACACCAGCCACCAGCTGCCACCAGCCAACAGTTGGCACATAGTAGGTGGGGTTGGCACATAGTAGGCAATCAAACGACTGGGCTGCCTTCGCTTCACCTGTCCTCCCTTCTCTCTGTTTACTCCCTTTTCCCAACAGACTTACTCGCCACATGAAATCTATGATGACAACGGCAGGCAAACTCCCGCCTGAGACGGGAACTCAGCAGTTGAGCGGCAAGCATCATTCATTTAAGGACTTGCCCCACAAACTTTCCCGTGTGGCAGGACCGCAGCCGGGGATCTGCGATAGTTCCCCACCCTTTAACAGCTCCTTTTCTAACTGGAAGTTCACATTGGCCCTGGAGTTTTCATCCTGGGACAGCTCTCAGGAGGCAGAAAATCCAGAGAGGCTTCCTGGAGGAGGGAGGTCTCAAATCTGATTGTTAAGGATTTGAGCTATTGCTCCTGCGCAGGGGCGGGAGGAGGGGAGTTCTCTGGTCCCCAGTGTGTGTAACAGTTTCAAAGCTTGTTGAACAGAACACAAGAAAGTACGCAATATGATGTATGATGTCCTGTATAAAACTCAATAACCAGTTTTAAAAAAATGTGTGGAGAGGAGGATAATGACCACCCCCTGGGCCCTGAGGGCTGCTGACCCGAAGAAGGTGTGCTGGGAGGTGTCTGGGGTGCTGGCAAGATTGTGTTTCTTTATCTGGAGGAGGCTGACGTACAGGGGTGCGCCTCTCACCTTCTGAAAATCTAATATCGTTCCTGTGATCTGTGGGCTTTTCTGCCTGCGTATTATACTCCAATAAAAAGTTACAATTTGTTGAAACTTGAGCTCAGGGGACGGGAGAGTTTGCACATTATTCTGGAGCCGGTGGGCCGGCCCGGGGGGCCTCCGAGTGACAGCCCTTCGTGACCAGAGCTGTGTTTCTGGGTGATGGATCTAGCTGGCGGTGCGCGCGCCGGCGGATTAGCGCGGCGCGGGGGACGGCTGGTGATTGCTCAGAGACTGTCGCGGGTGCAGGTGAGAGTAATTCACAGCCACCCCGGGGAGGAGGCGCCGTGCGCCGGCTGTCTGAGGCTTCATTAGAGACCAGAAAGAGAAATGAACCAATTTCGCAGCCCTGGTGGTGCCTTCTCCCAGGATGCGGGGTCAAAGGGCATGCGAGCGAAGGCTGGTAGCAATACGATTAATTCCCTTGGATAAAGCCTTAATCTAACACATAACAGCAAATTCTTGTTTTTCCATTAAAAACAATACCTCAGCCCCCACGTTGGGCTGCCAAGGCCTTAATGAGATCCCTTTCCCACCCGGGAGGCTGAATTGGACCTTTGTTCCTCCCAGCACGGGGTTCGGAAGCTTGCTAGTTTGGCGGTGGGGCCGGTGGGGGCGTCGGCCTCGCTGGGCGTGCAGGGCCGGGATGTGGCAGGAGGGGCACGGAGTCCTGGCGACCTCAGCTGAACTGCCGGTTGGCCTAACTCCTTGGAAGAATGTGTGGGGACGCTGGCCGGCCGGGGCCGGGGTGGGGTGGGAAAGGCCCTGGGCTGCAAGGTCAGAGGCCTGGCTGGGGACAGTCTCGTCCCCAGTGTGTCACTAACTTGGTGAGTGACCCTGGTACGGGCTCGTCCCTCTCTGGCTCTGTCTTTTCCCGTGTCGGTTGAGACAGTAGGCCTCTGGGGAAGAAGGCCAGCGACCGATGGGATCAGGTCCCCGGGTGTGGAGGACTGAACCTGACCGCGGGCAAGAAGGTGCTGCTCTGCCGAGCTCTGGGGGGCAGGGGGCGGGAGCACGTCCCTGGCACCTGGACGCAGCTGGGGACACTGAATGGTGTTGCACAGGAAGTGCTCTGGTGGCCTTGCTCCTGCAATATGGTGGAGGAGAGACCTGTTCCACTTGGACCCCAAACAGAAGGTGACTTGCCACCAAAGGAGGTGACAGAAACACTGCCTGCCTCCCAGAATGAGTGACGAGCTCATCTCGGTCTGCCCAGAACATTCCCGGTGTCAGCTCAGAGGGCCCCGCATCCAGGAAAGCCCTCGTTCCCCGGCGGCCTGGGGTGGTGCTCACCCTCCTTGTGGCGCTCGAGAAAAGCATGGCACTCGATGAGGACTGGAAACTGCACCTGCGGGCTGAGGACTCGGTGCACAGCCATCTCGGGCCCCGCAGCGCCGGGGAGATGGGCCCAGAGCAGAGCCCGGCCTCTGGTCAGTCTTGGCCACAGCAGCCCTCCCCCCCCCATCCTCAGAGAGGGCATCTGGAAATTGCTGTCGGAATCCAGTCGGAGCTGGACTATTGGACAGAAGAGAACTGTCCCCTAAAGTCTGCATACTGTCGAGGAGTTTGCTTTGGGTTCGATGGACCAGTACCCTTTCTGGGCCGTGGTCTCTCTCAGCTCCCAGTGAACATGCAGCTTAACTCTCCAGAGATCTGGAGTTAACAGCATCCCCCTGCCCCCTAGAGGGGCCTGCGGAGGGCTCCCTGGCCCGGGGGCCCCGCCTGACCTCTGTGGTCAGTCTTCGGAAACCAGACGGGCCAGACCAGGTGAGTGACCCGCCCCAACCCCAGGATCATGGCTCAAACAGGCTTAATTCCGATTGGAACTGTGCCTGTCACAACCTCACCAGCTGAGACCTCCGAGCCTGGCCCACCTCACGGGGCTCCTCGAGCTCCAGCTGCCTCTGCTTCCAACAAACAGCCAGGCCCCGGGCCAGGGGGCAGCCCCCCAGCCAGGCCGGAGGATCTGAGAGATCCCTCTGGAGGGAGTGTGATGGTCGCTCTACCCGGTCACAGTATCTGGGGCTGGAAGTCTCCTCTCTGTTAATGAGCTGTCCCTGGAGAGGTGTCCAGGGCAGGCCTGGATACCCGCCAGCTGGGTAATGCCAATCCAAGCGGGATACCTCCCGTCCAACGCCCGGCTAACCGGGACGCCACCTGTGGGACCCGCCACCGACGGAGGTGACCTGGGCAATCAGGAGCAACAGGATGAGAAGGACCTCGCTCACCGAGAAAATATGCGGATGCTTCCTTAGGACCACGTTGGTCGGGCTCTGGTAAAGTAAGCACAGTGGGCCGCATGTGGCTACAAGGACGGCCTCCACACAGAGGCCAGGGGGGTACGACCCTGTGGTAGGGAGCTGGGGGGGGGGGAGGCGTGAAGAAGGACGGCGGGATTAGCTCCTTGTGCTGTGAACTGGAGAATGCAGAGATGGGGGGCACCACCGCGGAGGCCCCGACTTCTAAGTGAAATTTATTATTTCTGTAAAATCTGGAAACAACATCTTCGGGGATGACAAAGAGAGGGGAAACATGATTTCAGCCTTGATATTTGGTCTCCTTGCAGATGGTTTTCATTAAAAAGGGCTTTATAAAAATGATAAAAATGTTACAGTTTGCTAAATTAAGTCTGAAACGGCTTTATGTAATCATCTGGTGCGTTTTAATCTTTTTTTTTTTTTTTTTTTTTTTTTGGAAAGCCTGACATATTGAAAAGAACCTCGATCTCGGGCACCACTGAACCGGAGGAAAGAAAAATGAAAAGCAACACTCCACTCATCTCGGGTTGTTTTGCACATTTCTTCACTTAAGTTTGTCCTCCTCGGTAAGAGTCATTTGCGGAGCGAGGACGCCTCTGAGACCCAGCACTACAGACCTCCGAGAGCTGTTGTCGCTGTGATGGGGCCAGAGGACAAGGGGCGTTGTGCGTTCAGCTTCCTCTCGGGGGCCAGACAGAAGAGGATAACCACTCTGCTTCCACCTCCTGGGCCCCTCGGGAGCGTGGGAGGGCCCGGGAGGAGGCAGAAAGAACACACCCCACAGAGAGCCTCGTATAAAGCTCTCCTGGAAAGTGTCTTTAAAAAAGAGCAGCAGAGAGCGCCTCCCCAAGGGTCCTCAGGAAGGGCCTCAGTTCGGGAGGAGGAAGTTGGATTTGAGAGGCAGCGCCGGGGAGTGGTGAGAGCACTGGGCTCAGACTAGATAGAAAACCAGAGCTATGACAGCATCAGGGCCAAGGATGGGATGGATGAAAGGATGGAAGGATGGATGCGTGGATGCATGGATGGAGAGAGAGATGGATAGGTGAGTGGATGGATGATAAATAGAGAGATTGATGAATGAATGGGTATATCGATGGATGTATCGATCTACAGACAGAAAGCAGACAGACCCTAGACTTGGCAAGTTTGGCTCAATGGACTCTGTGACAGTGTTAGCCGGAGATGCTTTGAAAGTACCGGGGGCCCAAGAGGGTGTCGTGACCAGACCTGGACAGGACGTGCTCATCCCTGGCCAGCCCCTCCCTGGAAACAACATGGCCATGTGGTTGCCCCATTTGCTTTTGTTGTTTTTTTAAAAAATGAACTTATTAAAAATTACTTCACTGCAAAGTGAAACCATTCCCGAGCGACTAAGTAGGATATGACTCTGTGCCCAAAAGCAGGGTGGCCTGTGGGTGGGCAGCTTCTACAGGGTCATCCATCCTGGTGTTGGCTTGGAGCAGATGGCCCAGAAAGAAGCAACCCCTCACTCCTTCTAGAACAGACTTTCTCCTCGTCCTGTGCAGTGTGAGGGCAGCCCTCAGCTTATTGAGACGGAGATCCCTGTTGTACACACACAGATTTAGACCTGCTAAGACCACCGCTCCGCCCGTACACAGCTGGCCAATCACCCGTGAGGTGAGGTTCCTTTCTGGCTCTGGGTGCTGTCTACCCTCTGCCCCCAAGTGACCGAGGAAACTGCTGGACAGAGCAGGGCAAGGTGGCCTGGAGGCCACACCTCGGGCCAGGATCCACGCTATAACCTCGGACACAGTCCCAGATCCACAATTCCTTTCTGTGATTTTACGGAAAGACCTCACGTTCCCATGGCTGCCCAGGGGACCCTGACACTGCATTCCTCACGAAAAGCCGGAGACAATCTGTGTGGGCCTGTCCTCTGGCCACCGGGTGAGCAACCAAATCAAAGCAGACAACAGGCTGGATGCTCATGAGACACCTGTCCCGTCCCAAAGGGCTCCCATGCTTGGTGCTACAGGGAGCGGGGCAAGGTCCAGTTCCTGCCCAGGTGTTGACTCACCTGAGAGTGGCTAGCAGGAGGGAGGCCCCAGGGACCTGGAAAAGGGACTGTCATTTCTGGCACAGGGTCAAGGTAAGCCAAGAAGGTGTAGGGATCATTCCCTGGAGAAGATGCTCTCTGCTCTGGGTCTTCAGGGGCTGGGAGGTGGTGCTGGTAGTTCTGCACTCAGCTGGTGAACACACCGAGTCAGCCCCACGTCCGCCGAGGCGGACCAGCCCGGCCACCGAAACGAGCCTCCTGGAGCCGGGGGACAGTGTTCACACCGGCCTCCCGGCTCGCCCACTCTTGGGGCCACGGGAACCGCGACAAAGAACACTCTTTTCAGTCAACAATAAAGTGGTCTGGGCCATTTCCTCAAGAAGAAGGCTCCAGGAAGAGAGTCAGGTAGACAAGGCAGCCTCCAGGGTCTGGGACACGACCTCACTGGCACGTCCCTTAAAAACGACTCGTGTTCCTTTGTCATCGGTTATTACCAATCACTCAGCGTTCTTCTGCCACAAACGTCCCTGTGTCTAGATTTAATGAACTGTAATGAAAAAATGGGATGCCTCCCGCTCCCTGCAAGATGCATTCCTCCTGACGCCAGGCCGCATTCTCCCGGAAGGCCCCGTTTCTGGGCTGACGGGCGGGGGGCAGGGGGGCAGGCAGGGGGAGCCCTGACGGCAGCTCGGGAGGGGGATATGAGCGCATGTCCCCAACACCCGACAACACATGCTTGACCTGGGTCAGCTGACACTCTGGGGTCCTGGGAAAGCTGGGTCTTGTCACTGCTCCTGTGCAGAGAGCGGCACGGGCGGCTGATCGTCCACAGCTGTCTTCCGAAGCAGCGAGCCCTGGGGATGAGGGACAAAGGGCCGTTTTGACCCAAAGCCCCTCTGCGTGCACCCGAGTCTTTCCTTCCACAGCAGCTGCCGGCAGGAGCGCTCTGTGACAACAAGTAGTCCCCCTTTGGGCCGGTGTGCTCCCACACTGGGGCCTCTGGCCGTCTCCTGGTGAAGACAGGCGGCCTAGGGGAAGCACCGCCTGCAGTGAGCATCGGTGGGTCAGCGCTGGGCGACCCCGGCCTCAAGCCCACGGAGAGCTGCTGAGGGCCAGCGGCTCCTGATGCGTGCTGCGGTTTATAAGCGCAGCATCCCAGGGGCCCATGGGGAAGTAGCGCTGTGGGTGGCTGGGATGTTAGTGTGCCAAAGCAGTTTGACTATGCCTGAACCTCGAGGTCAGGCCCCAGGATGGGAAGGTCCAGTCAATGCAGGTCTTCCCCAGCCTTGAGGTGACTCAAGGAAGCCCAGCCCTAGGCACAAATCACTTCTAATTTACCCCTGGTGTTGGATAAGTCAATAAATGGAGGATGGATGGATGGATGGATGGATGATGGGTGGATTGGTGGATGAATGGATGGATGAATGGATGGATGGATGGCTAGGTGGATGGATGGATGGGTGGATGGGTGGATGGATGAATGGATGGATGGATGGCTAGGTGGATGGATGGATGGGTGGATGGATGGATGAATGGATTGTTGGATGGATGAATGCATGGATGAATGGATGGATGGATGGATGGACAGATAATGGATGGATGGATGGATGGATGGATGGATTGGTGGATGGATTGGTGGATGGAATGGTGGATGGATTGATAATAGATGAATGGATGGATTGGTGGATGGATGGATGGATGATGGATGGATGGATGGATGGATGGATGGATGATAGATGGGTGGACAGATTGGTGGGTGGATGGATGGATGAATGGATGATGGATGGATGGGTTGGTGGATGGATGGATGGATGGATGAATGGATGGGTTGGTGGATGGATGGATGCATGGATGGATGGACAGATGATGGATGAATGAATGGATTGTTGGATGGATTATAAATGGATGGATGGATGGATGGATGATTGGATTGGTGGATGGATGCATGCATGGATAGATGGATGATGGATGGATTGGTGGATGGATTGATGGATGGATGGATGGATGATGATGTATGAATGAATGGATGGATGGATGGATGGATGGATTGGTGGATATATGGATGAATGGATGGATGGATGGATTGGTGGATATATGGATGAATAGATGGATGGATGGATTGGTGGATGAATGGATGGATAGATGGATGGATGAATGGATTGATGGATGGATGGATGGATGGATGAATGGATTGATGGATGAATGGATGGATGGATTGATGGATGGATGGATGGATGGATGAATGGATTGATGGATGAATGGATTGATGGATGAATGGATGGATGGATGGATGGATTGGTGGATGGATGGATGGATTGGTGGATGGATGGATGGATGGATGGATGGATGGATGAATGGATTGGTGGATGGATGGATGCATGGATGGATGGATAGCCAGGGTGCTCCTCTGCGCTGGGTGCTTCGAGCAGCAGAGGCCATAGCTGGGCCATTCATGACTTGAGGTAGGAGGCATAGGGATTCTTGTGAGTACCCTGAGGGGCCCCCCAGAGACAGGGAGTGAAGGGGAGGGACCGAAGCCCATAGGGGCTGATCTCTCCCTCCTCTCCATGCCGCCGTCTTGGGTACCAGGCTTCCCACGCACTGCTGACAGCTTGGGACAGCATCGTACACAGGATAGGCTTTGACCCGACACTAAGTATGTTCAAGTTCAGCTCAGCTTTTCTGTCTACCAGTTTCAGAAAGGTCATGAGTCCCTCTGAGCCTCAGTTTCCTCACCTGCAAAATGGTGGCAGTAATTACAACATTCTAACAGTGTCTCGGTGGGCGGTTGGAGAGGCTCAGATAAAGGAGCCATCGCCTACGGTGCCCGGATTGTCACAGACACGCTGGATATGGAGCCTTAGAGAGGCTCTTGGTGTGGACCTTGGCCTCACAGCCTCAACATCGAAGCCACAGGACAGCCCACATTTGACCTGTGCTTCTGAACAAAGTCACTAAAATCGAGGGCTCTTCCTAGCAGCGGTGCCTACGTGAGGCCACTCTTTACAAGGAAGGGATAGGGTGAAGAATGACCACACCCCCCTTTTCTGCCAGGCTGCAGCCGGCTCCAGCTTTGTCCGCCTGCGCTGAGACCCCGGAAAGGAAGGGGCATGGCCCAGGCATCTAGCAGGGGGCCCCAATCCATCCACCCTCCAGATGGTTCTGTGGATGACACTGACTGCTCCAACAAGAACCCTGGCCAGCCCAGGCTGTTCCAAGATGCCCAGAGATACGTTCAAAGCAGGGAGGATGAGGCAGACTTTGCAGGGACCAGAGACTTCTCTGGGCACCACCGGCCATTCGCCCTACCCCATCCTCAGAGCCTGGCGCATGCGGTGGGAAGAGCTCGCCTCACAGGACCTGTCCCTATGCCCCGCTCCCCAGGCCAGGAGGTGTCTGTCCCTCTGGAGGAGTGTGGGGTCCCTGTTCTGTCTGCCACAGACACACTGCCGATCACAGACAGCTGAGTGCTGGCGTGCACAGTTTTCTGGGGACGGGATCCAGTTTTTATCATATTTCCAAAAGCCTCTGTGTGCAATGGAGGGGTCACCTCAAGGAATGTTCTGGTCTCCAGAGAGGCTGTGGGGCGCAGCCTGGATTCTCATCCTGGTCAACTAGGTGATCACCAGCAAGCTAGGTGGTCTGCCTGTCTCACCTGTTCAACCGGCTGCCCAGGTTGTCAGGACAAAGAACCCCGGACGTTGTCTCCGTACAAACGTTCTGCAGTTTCTACGTGGGAACGTCACAGCTCTTGTTCCCGAGCTCACCCAGACCACGTGCCGGGAGAGCAGAGCATGCAGATAGGACCTTGCGTCCTGGGAATCACCCCATCCTTCTGGGGCCACTTCCGAGCCTACGGACCGTTGTGGCTCCGTTTCTCGTTGCATCCTCACAGAGGTCTCATCGGGCCGGGCTCACTGAATACAAGCCTGGGTCCCGAGAGGCCCTCATCGGAGGAACAGGCGCTGCCCGGCCGGCTGCCCCACGCCCAGCATGCCGGGGTTTTGGGCGTGGGCACCTCTGGTCGCCCAGACAGAAGCCATGTTTGCTGGGACTCTTCGTCTTGCACCAGACAGGCCGGTGATTCTTCCATCCCGCTTTCCCTGAAGCAGAGGAACGCAGGGGCCTCGTGCAGGAAGAGCCCCAAGAGGCTCGTTAGGAGTCTGGGGCATAACGAGCGCTCACAGCACCGGGCCACGTGGCCGGCGGGGCGCCCGTTACCTGCACCCGCACTTCACCTCGGCATCCGACGGCCACATTAGAGCTCCCGCCATGCGCCCGCCCCCTGCCACAGAGCCCTGACAGACAGCATGGCGTCCGACTCCGAAACGCCCCGGGTGTCTGGGGCAGGCGGGAATGATCACATCTGCCTGGTAACAGGAGAGCCCTGAGTGCCAATCAGCGAGCCAGCCGCCACGGCGGGGGTTGAGAGCCTGAGACACGGCACCTCCATCCTCGTGAAGCCCCTGCGAGGGGCTCCTGTCTGAGGCCCATGAACTCTGGAGGTCTCAGGGGTCCCTCGGAGTCTCCCCTCCCCCGGGTGGCCAGTGGCCAGGCTGAGCCGAGCGGCCCAGCCCGGCCTTGGGCCGACACTGCGGATACGTGAGCTGCCGGGACTCTAATGGCAGTCCCGCCCGAAGCTCCCCTTCACCGCCCGGCAGGACAGGAGAGTCTCTGGGACAGGGAGGACTCTCCGCCCGGCTGGCTCGGAGGATGCGACACTTTTGGAGGCGCAGTGGGAACTGGCTTTCCGGGCCCCAAGCACATGCTCTGCCGTCCAGGGTCGCACAGAGGAGCCTTCTGCGGATGGTGGCCGCGGGCCGATGGCTAAGCGCTCACTGGGGCGGCTGGTGACAAGGAGCCGACAGAAAGGACAGGAACCCCAGAGGGAACCCTCCCGAAGACGGCACCGCGTGTCCCCAGGAGCCCGTGCCCCTGCTCGCTCCCAGGGTGGCAGGAGCCGTGTGGGCGCCCCGCTGCCGCTTCGGGGGAGGCAGGTGGTCCTCAGCTGCGGCAGAGAGGGGCGGGGCGCAGGGCGGAGCCCACGGAGGACCCTCATTCACGGGCCCGTGTCTCCTCACGGGAAGGTGGGGGACAACACGATGACGCGGTGTGAGCTCGAAGGGGCTCCGTGCTGGGCGCACAGGAGACATCCCCGAATTCCAGAACCTTCTCTGCCTGCTGCCTCTGGAGCTCTGCAGATGTGAGAGGGCCGTCCCCATCTCTGCCCCTGCCTGCTATACACGCTGCTCTTGCTGTCTTCAGGGTAAACACCCCAGTCCTTTAACAGATCCCTGCTCTGGTGTCACTGCCCGTCGGGGCCCCAGGCCCCTCTGACAGGAGCCACCCCCGGCCCCACGCAGGCTGTCATCTCCCCTCCTCGCCGCTTCTCTGCAGGCCGGAGCCCGGAACGTCTGACGTGTCTTTCCGACACGTGCCTCTTGTTTCTGAGTGTAAACCTGGCGTGTCAGAGGGGGTTCCGTGTTCTCCCCCCCCGCCCCGCCCCCACGCTCCTCTGGAGAGTTCTACCTTCTCCTCGCAGAGACGAGTGTCTCTAAAGTGGATCTTGGGTGGCTGCTCTCCAATCACTGGCCCGAGAAGCTGAGGAGAAACAAGCAGGCCCGGCCCAGGCCTCTGGCAGCTTCGGTTCCCGTTGACGTTTCCAAAGAGGTTTCTATACAAAGGGTGTTTCTTGAGCTGGTCGGGTTTTCTCTCCTCCGTGCTGACGGTAGCCTGCAAGTCACCACATTTCTCATGGGGACAGGTCGGGCCCCACCCAGCTTTCCACCGGTCACCGAGCCCAGCCCCCCGCGCGGACGCCCTGCCCTGCCCGGCTGCCCTCGGCATCCAGCATGGACACTGGACTTGGGGCTGTGAGTCGGATCTCCCGCCCCCCCTGAGAGGTCCACTTTCCAGCAACGGTGGCAGAAAAGGTGAAGGGGACAGAGGGCGTGGAGCCGGCTCGGAAGCCCAGCGGCCCCGGAGCTCGCCTGGGAAACCTCAGGGCAGTTCGCCGCCCCGAGCCTCCATGGTACCGTCCCCCGCAGGGAAGTGGTCATAGTGCCCACTTCTTCACGTCAGGACCGCGCGGGCCCCGTCAGGTAGTCCCACGTGCTGCTGGGAGCTCCTGTGTGTCCTGCGGCTCCAAGTACACAAAGCCCCCACTTCTCTGCCTCCTACTCATTTCAGCTGCCAGCGTCTCAGGTGGGGGCTTACTGAGAGAAAGGGTGTTCACTCCTTGTGGATAGGAGATAGGAGACAAACTCATCTTGGGTGAGCTATGGCCCGTCTCTGTACGGGGGTCTCCTGTGCTGTCTGCCTCCCAGGGGCCTAAAGCACGGTGACACGGTGACGGCTTCATGGCTGGGCTGCCTGTGGTCGGGGCAAGAGGCGCAGACCCCTGCCCACCCTTTGCCGGGAGACATCTCGGACCACACTGTGCCTTCCTGCACATGTTTAAGAACTGGAGCCCAGAGCACCCCTACCCCGCTCACTGGGTCCAACTTAACTCATTACAAAGACGGGGAAACTGAGTCTGGCCGTCCCCAAGGCCATCAAGGAGCCGAAGGGCCCGGCCAGCTGTGGCAGGGTCGCCTGGCCAGCCGCCGGCAACAGCTGAGGCCTCCATCGCTGGCTAAAGGTCAGACCCGCTCACCCGGGAAACGCCGACGGCGCGGCCCCCTGACCTTCCTGGGTAACGAGGAGGAACAGCGATGCCACACAACACTTCTCTATGAAAGGAGCAGGAAGACCTCCACGAGGCACTGCCAGCAGGCTTGCTCGGTGAGCCTGCACACGGGCACCCTTCCTCTCCAGACCGCCCACCCCGCTTCCGAAGGCAGAGAGGCCTGGCCCAAACCGCAGCCGGCCAGTCCACCGGGCCGGGCCGGGCCGGGTGTGAGAGCGGCTCTGCAGGGCCTGTTTGTCCACGGGCTGCCCCACCTACCCCGGCAGTGAGCTGGGCCCTGGGTCCGGGAGGTGAGCGGGAGTGATCTGGTGGTGGGGGGGGACTGGTAGGTGGATGTGGGGGAGGCAGGCGGGCAAATCTGTGCTATAAGGAATCACAGCGGGCCAGGGGAACGGCCAGCTGGGGTCTCAGGAAGGCTTCCTGAAGGGAGGACACGGTGGGAACTGAGTGTCAGGGGAGGCCGAGTGGAGGAAGCTCGGGAGAGGAGTTAGGTGGAACCTTCTGGAGGCCAGGGTGCGGCTCCTGAGCTGGCTCGGCCCATCGCCTCTGGGAGCTCCTGTTGCTGCTGGAGGCGGGCAGCGTGGCGTCTGGGGTAGCAGCTGGGTCCCCACTGCGCCGCTGGGGCCTGGCTGGCAGCCTGTCTGCCCCCCAGAGCTGCCCCCAGTCCCTCTCCACTTTCCCCCACCTGCCCGGACTGACCGGCCTCCTGCACCCTCTCCGTCTCCCTCCGAGGCAAGTGCCCAGACCTGACCCAGGTCCCCTCTGAGCTGAGCCAACCTGTGCTTTCCTCCACCCACCTGCACCACCTGTGCCCACCTGAACCTTCTGCACCGATCTGTGCCTGCTGCACCCACCCGTACTCACCTGTGCCTCCCTGCACCCACCTGTACCACCTGTGCCCACCTGAACCCCCTGCACCCACCTGTGTCCCCCTGTACCCACCTGCCACCTGTGCCCCCTGCACGCACCTCTGCCCCTGTATCCACATGCACCACCTGTGCCCACCTGAACCTTCTGCACCAACCTGTGCCCGCTGCACCCACCCGTACTCACCTGTGTCCCCCTGTACCCACCTGTACCACCTGTGCCCCCTGCACGCACCTCTGCCCCTGCATCCATATGCACCACCTGTGCCCACCTGAACCTTCTGCACCAACCTGTGCCCCTCTGCACCCACCCATACCCATCTGCATCCACTTGCAACCACCTGTGCTCACCCACCCCCACCTGTACCCACCTGCACCATGTGTGCCCGCCTGAGCCCCCTGCACCCGCCTGTGCCCCCTGCACCCACCCATACCCACCTTTGTCCACCTGTGCCCACCTGCACCCACCTGTGCCTCCCTGCACGCACCCATACCCACCTTTGTCCACCTGTGCCCACCTGCACCCACCTGTGCCTCCCTGCACCCACCCACACCCACCTCTGTCCACCTGTGCCCACCCGCTCCCCTGTGAACCAGAGCGCTCCATTCTCGTGCACTGGCCGCACACAACAGTAAACACAGTTACAAGGAGAGGGAGGCTGGGAGGCCAAGTTTTGTCATGTAAACTTATTTCCTTGGAAAGGGATCAACAACACGTGTATTTTCTTAGTCCTCATAAAAAGGACCCCGGCCGCCACTGTGGGATGTGCTGACTTGTTCGTTGCTGCCTGTGGACAATGTCTCAAACACAAACTTGATGCCCCCCCCTCCCCCCGCCCTGTGAGCCCCAGAGCAGACCACAAGCCAGGGCCGAGATCAAGGGGGGAGGCCCGGGCCTCCCTGCACACCCGCGGGACACAGGGCCACACGTCAGGCCTGGCGTCCAGCGCCCACCCTTGTTGGCCCGACCTCGACTCCTCACTGTCGGTCTCCTTATGCCCCTCCCGGTGGCACTGCCAAACCAGACAAGCAGAGCCCCCTGCCCGATCCCACCTGCGGGCCTGTGCACAGGTCCGGGGCCCCCACCTGTCTGCGGCCCTCCCTCCCCTCCTCAGCCCCTCCCTTTCCTGAGAGGCGATTCTGGGAGAGGCGGAGTGGCCCCTGCCGGCAGGGCAGCTCTGGAAGCCCAGGAACACGGTCCGGCCCCGTCTGTCCGGCCGTACAGCCAGGACGCTGCCCTGGGCCAGCACCGTGTGGGTTCCTTCCTAATCCTCTGGTCGGGGTGGGGGCCGACAGGGATGTGAGCTCCTGGGGAGGGAACAGGGTCCTGCCTCCAATGACCTGCTGTGGGGTGGGTGGGTCTGAGCACAGCTGATCAGTGACTGCCACACCAGGTTCTCACCTTCCTATAAGAGGTGGCTGGCTCTGGAGCACAGAGAGGTCAAGCACCTACCCCAGGTCACCCAGCACAGGGCAGGGCGGGAACTCAGCCTCAGTCCTCGAGGCTCCTGCTCTCGTTCCAGCTCTGCCCCCGGCTGCCTCCCCCCACCACCACCCCCGCCACCGTGCCGGGAGGGGCCCGGAAGACTGTGTGTGTTTGGGGCATTATCCTGGAGTCCAGATGGCTCCTCCGGGCCCCCACACCCCCCCCCCCAGCTGAGTCTCTGCGCTCCGAACCTGCAGAACGCCTCCTGGGACGCAGCACAGCCAGGCAACCTGTGATTAATTTTCCCGTCCTCATTAATTCCCGGATTTCGCCCTCTCATTCCGAGGCGGTGGGCGGCGCGGCTGGGGCCGCATGCCTGCCCGGCTCCGAGGAGCGCTTACGGGAAGGCCTGGCACACTCCTAATTGCCTTGCCTGGCCTCCGACGGGCTCATTAGAGGTAATGAAATCTGTGAGCCCAGGGCCCAGGGAAGATGAGCAGGCAGAGACTCTTCAGAGGAAGACACCCCCCCAAGAAGCACGGGGGTGCAGAGCAGAGGCCTGGCTGGGTCGGGCATGGGGGGCTCAAGCCAGTGGGGCAGCAGGACGAAGTGGGCCAGCGACTGGGGGGGCCAGACCTGGCTTTTTCTCACCAAGCTGCACCCTCACCTTTGCGGGGAAAACGCCCCCCCCCCCCCCACAAACACACACGTCTCCGTCCCACGGCCCCGAGTGCCCAGGCCTCCTCCTGGGCTTTGTCTCCAGTCCCACGCCTGCCCAAGCCGTGTCTATTCAGAGCACCCTCTAGAACCCACCTGGCATTCGGGGGGACTGGGAGACAAGCCCACAGGCCTGGGCTGCACGTTCCGTCCCCATGGCCGGCCCTGGCTCGCAGGACCCTCCCCACGGCTCAGCCTCCGGTCCAGCCAGCTCCCCCTCAGCCGTCGTCCACCTGCGTCCTCTGCTCGGGCCGGGCTGGGCCAGCTGGGCCCCACTCCCCTGCCCGTCTGTCTCCCGGGGGAGGCGTGTGACCACCTCCACAGGCTCCTGGGCACTCACCTGCCCTTGATCGGGGGCCTCTCACGTGCCCACCCGCCTGCCCCGCGCTGTTCCTCTTTGTCTGCTGGCCTCTCCACCCCTAGCTGGAGAGTTTCTTTCTGGACGCCCAGTGGTGCTCAGCCCAGGCGGCATACACAGCAGGAGCATAATAAGTGCACGCTGGGCTGAGCTGGCAATGCCTCCTCCTCCCTGTCCCCTTACGTTCTGCCACGGCTCCTGCCGACCGGGCCTCGGGGCTGGCCACACCCAGCGTGGCTTTCCTGGGGATGCGGGCAGCTCCTTGTCCTCCAGAGCCTGGAGGACGGCGAGAGTGTGGCTGCTTCTCAGGTGACAGTCAAGCCTTCCGAGGAGCCCAGACGGGGAAGATGTGTGGGTGAGGGGTCAGGGCAGGGCTCGGCCACCCCCCACCCCCCCCCACCCCCCCAGGGCCTGGGCTGGAGAAGCTGGCAAGCGGCCAGGGGCTGAGTGTGTGACCAGCTCTGGCCCTGGTGATGGTGACTGACAGCCACTTCCCCTCAGAGCCCCCATGGGAGCTGGGCGGGGAGGGAGTGACCGGTCTCCCAGGCCTGGTCTCGGTGCCTCCCCGGGCAGTCCTGCCTCCGCCCGTGGCTTCCTGGGCCGGCGCGCGGGTCGGTCTGCGGGTCAGCTCCTCGTGGGGCTGTCGACGGCCCCGCGCTCCCGGCACCTGACGGCAGGGCAGGTTTGTGGCCCTGCCGTGCGGGAGGTCAGCAGTCTGAGCCGGTCTCCCCGAGCGGGCGTCCAGCCTTTGGCCCGGCTGCTTCTTTCTGGAGCTCAGGGGAAGCCGTGCGGCCTCTGCCCGAATCCGGCGGCCCCTGCTCACCGTGGCTCAAAGGCCCCTCCTCTGGCAGGTCAACCTCTCTCCGGCCTCACCGCTCGAACCCTGACTGCCTCGCCTACCCCTTCACCTGGTAAGGACCCCGGCGGGGACACAGGGCCCACCCGGAGTCTCCAGGATCAACTTCCCACCCCAAGACCCTCCAGTATTCCGCCGGCCCCTTCCCCACAGCAGGTAACATAGGCACAGGTGCCAGGAGTGAGGGTGGGGACCTCTTTGGGGCTATTCATCTGATGACCACAACCTGCCCCTGCCTGGAGCTGTCTTAGGAAGGCTGGAGGTCTGGGGGAACTTGGGGAGGGGCTGCCCCAGGAACCCTGGTAACACAGACCCACGCCCCCCGCGCGTTTGAGCCGGCACCGGTGTGGGGATGTGGACTGGCCGGAGTGGCCCCCCACCCCGTCAGTGCTGTGTGCTCCTCTCCGTGAGAGCAGAGGGAGGGGCCAGAAGACAGAGAAAGTGCCCGTCTGTGGAGTTGGCCGCAGCCCTGTCTCCTGGCCTCAGACAGCCCAGGTGGCCCCCAGGCCCCAGCTGCTGGGGAAGGTGGGGAACTCAGGGCTCCAGCCCCCCTCACTGGCCGGCCCACCACCACCCTGGGCACACTGACAGCTCTGCCCCACAGTGACCTGGGTTCCCTCTCACTCCTACTGCACTGCACATCGATCGGACTTGCACCGTCTGGTCCCGACACCGGGAAGTCACTGTCCTCCGGGGCAGCTTGATTTCGTGTGTTATAGGCACTGTGTCCAGGGGGGTCCAGGCAGCAGTCCCTGTCGGCCCTTCTGTGGGCCACAAGCTAGTCCAAGGTCAAGCTCCCGGGCTGGCTCCTCACTCTGCCTAGAACACTTGTTCATGGGCACACACAAGCACACTTTGTTCCTGAGGCAACTTCTGTCTCTCCTCTCACAGACCAGTGAGATGTGACCTCATAACTGACTCTGAACCACCTCCTCCAAGGGTCCCCTGAGCTCCTCCCGTACCTCTGACGACTCCAGACTTCTTTGCCCTGCTGTCTAAGCAGGGCCAGGCTCCTGCAAGCCGGCCCTCGGCGGCCGGGGGGCTTGGCTCGGAGGGGGTACCCAGTGTGCGTCTGCAGACTGGTGGCAGAGACAGAATGTCCTCAGAGCTGGCTGACCGTGGGTTGACTAGGTGGGCTTGTCTGGGTGTCTAGGGCCGTATCCACATCTGCAGGGAGAAAGGGCCCCTGAAATTTCAGGTGGGAGAGGCTGAGCAGGTTGACAGGAGTGGACAGGGTGACCAGGCCAGGCCGCCACCCAGACTCCCAGCCCCAGAGCCTGTCGGGCGACCCCCGGCCTTTCCAGCCGGCACAGCGCTTGGCTTTAGAGGGTGTCCCCACTGGGCGTGGATACCGTGAGTGTCCCCTCTCCCTCTGCGTTACATCCCGGAGGACCACAGGGTCAGGCTGGGTGGTCGCCCAGTCAGAAGAGAAGCAAGAAGCACACGTGTTGGAGCGGAGAAGGCACACTCCCACGGAGGCCGCGCACACGTCGGGGCCTGGTGGCGGGGGCGGGGCGCTCGGGCTGTCTCCACGTCCGCCTGGGACGAATCACGCGGCTGTGAATATCGGAGTACACGCTTTTGTGTGGCTGTGTGTCCTCAGTTCTCTCAGGCATGCACCCAGGAGTGAAATCGCCACATTTAAATCCAGGCGGCCGCGCCAGGTGCCGCCCCCACCAGCTGCGGACGAGGCGGCAATTTCTCCACAGCCTCACTAACACTAGCGTTGCCTGTTTCCTTTCCTTTTCATTTTTTGTTTTTATTTATTGGTTGATGCTTTGAGAGAGAGAAACATTCATTCTTTGTTCTGCTTACTTATGCATTCGTGGGTTGGTTCTTCTATGTGCCCTGACTGGGGATCGAACCCACAATGTTGGCGTATGCGGAAGTGGCCGCTCGCTGTGGTTTTGATGTGCATTTCCCTAATGATCAATGACAGTGGGCATCCTTTCATGAGCTTGTCGGCCATTTGTAAATCTTCCCGGAGAAATCTCTACTCAAGTCATTAGCACATTTTTAAATTGGGTTATTTGTTCTTTAATTATTCAGTAGTAGGAGTTCTTTATATATTCTGGACGCTGAAAACTTATCAGATAGGTGATTTGCCAATACTTCCTCCCACGTGATGGGTTTCCTCTCACTTTCTTGACTGTGTCCTTTGGAGCCCAATTCATCGACTTTTCCATTGGTTTTTGGTGCTTATGATGTCATAGCTGGGGTGGTGAGCACATAAGACAATATACAGATGATGTATTATAGAATTGTACACCTAAAACCTTTGTAATTAACCAATGTCACCCCAGTAAATGTGATAAAAAATTTTTAAAAAAATAAAAGATTAAAAAATAAAATAAAATGCTAAGAAACCATTATCTAATTCAAGGGTCAGAAACCTGTTTTCCTCCAAGAGTTTCATAACTTTAGATCATCTTAAAATTTAGATCTTAGATCTCTTTAAACTAATATTGGATATAATGTGAGGTGGGGTCCCAACGTCGTGTTTTTGCAAGTGAACATCTAGTTCTGTCAGCACTATTTGTTGAGAGATTATTCTCTGACCACGGACTTTTGGGGGGCACCCTTCTGAAAAGTCATAAGTGTACCTGTAAGGGTTCATTTCTGGACTCTCAGATCTATTGTTATTGATCTGTCTTCCTTCCTAGTCCTGTATCAGTACCACACTCCTGATTACTACAAAATTTAGAACTTTGTAGTAAGATTTGAAATCAGGGAGTGTGAGTCCTCTGACTTTTTTTTTTTCTTTCAAGATTGCTTGGGTTATTCTAGGCTTTTGAATTTCCACCTGAGGTTTTTTTAGGATCAGCATGTCATGTCTGAAAAAAGCCAAGATTTTGATAGACATTTCTGTGACTCTGTCTCAATTTGAGGAGCAGTACCATCTTAACAATATCGACGCTTCCAATTGGCGGACACGTGGTGTCTGTCTCTCCATTTATTTAAGACTTTTTAAATTCCTTTCCACAATGTGTTGTAGTTCTCAGCGTATGTTTATAAACCTTCGATTTCTTTTGTTAAATGTCTTCCTAAGTAGTTTATCCTCTTTTGCAGATGAAATCGCCTCCTCAATTCTCATTTTCGGTTTGTTCCATGGTAACAACAACAAAAAAATCTGTTTTTGAATTTTTGCAGATTGGTTTTTGTATCCTGCAACCTTGCTGAACTCATTTAGTCTAAGTGTGTGGAAGTGGGTGTGTATACCTTAGGAGTTTCTATGAACGGGGTCATGTCATTTGTACATGCAGTTTTTTTTCTTTCTTTACAATCTAAGTGTCTTCATTTTTTCCTCTTGCTTAATTTCCCTGGCTGACACCTTCCAGGACAATGTTGCTTGGAAGTGGAGTGTCCTTGTCTTGTTCCTGACTTTATGGAGAAAACTTCCCGTCTTTCACCCTTAAGCATTATGTGAGGTATAGGGTTTTCATAGATGTTCTTTATTAGCTTGAGAAAGTTCTCTAATATTTCAAACTCATTGTGTGAAACATGACAAGGGTTTATAGAGAGTATTTGTTTTGTTTTTGAAATTCTCTTTTGAGATTTATCTATTGAGATGATCATGTGGTTTTTTACCCTCTATTTTAGTAAAATAGTATATTACATTTATTGTCTTTGGGATGTTTCTTGAACAGAGGTAGACCTAGTCATATTCATTCTTCTATGTGTTTCAGCAGATTGTGTCTTTCAAGGATTTGGTTCATTTCATGTGGGATCATGAAATTTTGGGGCATAGAGTTGTTCATGGTATTTCTTCATTGTCCTTTTAAGGTCCATGAGATCGGTAATGATGACCCTCTCCCCTTTTCTGATATTGATCATTTGTGTCCTCTTTTTTTCCTTAGATAGCCTGACTAGAGGCTTATTGGTTTGATTGGTCTTCTCAAAGAACCAGTTTTTGGTTTCAGTGATTTTTCTCTATTAGTTTCCTAGTTTCACTTTCATTGATTTCTGATATAATTTTTTATTATGTCTTCTTTTCTGCCTACTTTGGAATTAATTTGCTCTTCTTTTTCTGGCTTCCCAAGATGGATGCTTAGATGATTGATTTTAGACTATTCTTTGCACTCACGCACGCGCGCGCGCACACACACACACTCAGTGCTATAAATTTTCCTCTTAGCATGGCACTCACTGCATCTTGCAAATATTGATCAGTTGTGCTTTCATTTTCATTTAGTTCAAAATATTTTAAAATTTATATTGGGATTTCTTCTTTGACCCATGTGTCATTCAGAAGTGTGTTGTTTAATCGCTGTTTGGGGACTACCCAGCTACATTTCTGTTATTGATTTCTAGTTTAATTCTAGTGTGGTCTCAGAGCAGACATTGTATATCTATTTTTAAAATTTGTTTAAGTGTGATTTTTGGCCCAGAATGTGATCTATCTTGGTGACTATTCCGTGTGAGCTTGGGAAGAATGGGTGTTCTACTGTTTTGGGGTGAAGTAGTCCTTTCTTCAGTCTTCTTTTTTTTTTCTTTCCTTCTTTCTTTTTTTATGTCTTAATTCTTTTAAAAAACTGGACATTTTAAATCATACAATGAGGTAACCATGAAAATCAGATGCTCCCCCTCTCTGGGGTTTGTTATTGCTGATGTTTGCTGTATTTTTTGTTTTGTTTTGCTTAGTGACTTTAAAAAAAAACCAAAAAAAACAAATTCCAGAAAGTCTAGTCTTTGTCATTTGTGGCCACTGAAGTCTCGACTCACTTAAGTTAGCATTCAGCTAATGATTGGACAGCGTTTCCCTTAGGAGACTGGAATTCATGAGTCTCCCACTCTTTGCCAAGGGGGGTTCTCTTGTGAGTTTGTTGGGGGCACTCAGCCAGGCAGCTGACAACCCTGCCCTAGCCTTTTTACTTCCTGGCCTCAAGGTCAGCCAGAGGTGAGAGCTTAGGGCCTTCTCAGGCTGTTCCTAGGCAAGTACATAGCCACCTGCGACCATCTGTGTCCCAGGGGTATGCTGGGACTTCAGATGCCCCCAGGGGCCTCTCATTCCCCAGTTTATCCATTCAAGCTTTGTTAGCCTATTGCTTGCTCACCTGTGACCCACCTCCTCAGGCTGCCGCAGAGCGAAACATTTGCCTGTGAGTGATTATGACAAACGCTCTGGAGAAGAGCTTTGTTTTTTATATTTTGGTTTTTTGTTTGTTTGTTTGTTTGTTTTTTGTTCCAGGAGAACCCCGCATCAAGTCAATACAGACAGCTTTGCAATGAGGCTTGGAGGTGGCCCCCACTCCATGTCTGGCCTTCCTCTCCATTCAAGGCTATAGCCAAACCGGAGATGGGGGTGGGGGAGGGCGAGCTGGGAACAGGGTAAATTAAAAAGCTACAGAGCTTGTTCTTACAAGATCCAGTCATTTTTCAAGAACGGTTACAAGCTTTTGGCTAATTTCCAGAGCCCTGGAAGGGCTGGTCCTGCTAATTTTTGCCAGCTTGCTCATTGTCTTCGTGGAGGAGAGAATTTCCGGAGGTCCACTTTCACGGACATGATCACATCTGCCTCTTACACGGATGCCTCCTACGTCCCAGGAGGAGGCCCGCGGCAGAAGCCCACTGGGTGGCTGGGGGAAATCGTCCCAGCTCCAGGAATTTTCCATAGCTTTCAAAAGCGACGTGCAGTGGAGGTAGTCCCAGAGGGCATTCTTACCGCAAGCATCCTGTCTCTGTGCCTCGCCTGGAGGCACCGTGTTCTACCCAGCAAGCCCCCAAAGCAGCGGCTTTCAGATGTCTTTTCCACACCCATGCTGAAATCATGACCCAGCCTGCAACCCCGCAGACACATTGGTTCCCAATGCGCCGCATGTGGGACAAAGATCCTGCCCGACAATAGGGACTGCTTCCACTCCTAATAGCCACACACAACACACAGTCTACACAAACACACCACACAAACCCACACATACCCATCCACACACAGTATGCATACACCTCACCACACACACAACCCCTCTGCCATTGGCTGACATACACACACGCTCACTGAACATATGCACACACTCACACTCACACAGCATGCCGCCACCCCCAGACACATGTGCACACCGTTCCATAAAGGCCCAGTTGAGTGATCTGCAAGCTGGTGTGGGCAGTCCTCAGAGCTCAGGACACTCCCACTCCCGGCCAGGTCCGGACCTCACTTCTGAGGCTGGGCCTCTGTGTTTTTGCTTTCTGGACTCCTAGCTGAAGAGTGTCATCTTTGAACAGGGCAGAAGTAAACTGGTACACACACAGAGTTGCTGTTTTTGGAGTCGGCGCAAAGGAAAGGACGCCTTTCAGCTGATGACATGGAACCAGATGGCTCTTGAAACGCTTCTGGCCGAGCAAGTGGTGGCCGGACCTCAGGATGGCTTTTGTCATCTGAGACACCCCCAGGCTTGGGCTCCTGTGCTTCAGCAGATAGAGCTAGAGAGGCAGGATGGAGGGGTTGCTTCTTGGAAGAGCCTGCCCTGCCCCCCTATCTCTCGAGCAAGGGCTAGAAGTCAGCAATGGCGGGTGAGCCACCATGGGTGTCACTCAGAGGGGCCCCGAGTTCCCTCCGTGGTCTCAGATCAGCATCACTGGAATCCAAAATGCAGTCCAAGTGAAGCCGGAGCGATTTCAAAAACATCTGCAGCAAATGTTTGCTGCAGCTTCTTAACACATGGAAACAATGACATCCCTTCCTCAAACAAAAATTTCTTAAATTGACATCAGAACTCTCTGTAGAAGGCTCCACAGGCTCCGCGGCAGCCCAGCTTTCCAAGGGAAAGAGGAGACCTGTGACATCTCCGTCAGGGGCCTTGCAGCCGGCTCCAGCGGGCACGAGCTGAAGGCTGTGCTTCCCCACGGACATCTGGAAGATGTCACATGACCTAACACAGAGTCTCACACGAGGGGCAGCGGTCCAGCCGCTGGCTGTGACACCGGCCAGGCCAGGACCGCAGCGGGGCTGGGTCACGGAAGGGCTGTGGACGTGGGGGATTCCGGACTTTGTGGCAGGGCCGGATTGGCTGACCCCCCCAGCCCTGCCCTGCGGCCGTCTACGTGATGGGGAAGGGGGTGGGGCGGGGGACTGTTTCACCCGACGCCCTCTGAAGATGGTGCTCTGAGCCCGCTCTGTGGCGGAGGGGGGAGCCCACCATGTACTGTTGATAAAGAAGAGGGAGGCACTGCCTCCCCACCCCCACCCTGCCCCCTGGGGCATCTCCCTGCGTCAATACTAGGTCTGAGCCTTTTGGTTTTACCGTGCCAGGTGAGGGGCCTCCCGAGACTTGGAACCGAACGCTCACACCTCTGAGACGACCTAGAAGACCCCCCCCCCCATGCTACGAGCCCTCTGCTTCTTCCTTCTGCCCTGCTCTCTACAGCTGCTGTGACTCTCCACGCCTGGTCCGCTCTGCCAGCTCCGTGAATCCTGCCCGTGTTTTCCCGTGAGGCAGGGATAGTCTCTCTGACATTGGAGCAGAAGGTTTCCTGCTCCGGCAGTGACTGGCCTACGGTCATACCTCGTCACCCTGCCTTTGAGCTGGAGGGCCTGGGAGCCCGGGGCCAGAGAGTTGGGTCATGGGACCACAACGCTGTTTTCCTCGAGAGAGTCAGCCTGCACCCAGCGCTTGCTTTCGCATGCTACCTTGGCCCAGAAGGACCCAGAAATGACCCAGAAGCCTCCACAAACCCCACAGGCCCCAGCAAGGTGAACACAGTGATGACACCATCGTCCCCCCCAGCCCCATGCTGTCTCCACAGCCCCGCCACGGTGGCCAGTCCCTTCAACGCTACCGACCGCCCGTCTGCCTCAATGAGACCAGCTTCTCTTGCCCGCCAACGGCCCCTGAGATCCGGCCCAGCCGCTGCATCGCAACAGTCGCTTCCTTTCTGGGGCTGCGTGGTATCCCACGTCCACTCAGCCCTGCTGTCCGGCGGTCCGTGCCATGCGTCAGCCCCGAGGGGCGGGCGTCCAGCCGGTGAGCGCTCGGTGCCACGGACGCTCCATGCCTTTGATCATTGCGGTCGTCTCCTCTCCCGAAAGGCTGTCCTGAGTCAGGCTCTGCCCGCCACGGTCCAGCAACACCAACACTAGGATTCAAGCAGGCTCCTTTTCCTGAGCCGGCTCCTCCCTGGGCATCGCCGTGTGCTGCCGACGGACCCCACGGAGAGAAGCCCATGGCTCCACAGTTCGAGGCTGGCCACACGAATGGCAGCACATCCCTTGATGCTGCCAGCCACCTACCTCCTTTTTAAAGAGCGCAGCATCTTTTAGAGGTGCAGGTGCACAGCCGCTGAGTTTGGGGTGCCGGCTGGGTCTTGTGGGAAACCGCTCGCAGGCGTGATGCAGTTCTGGTTCCCCCTCCATTTTGCATTTGCTCTTTGCACATCGGTTCACCAGAGCGGGAATCGCAGAGGAAAAGACAGGAGCATCAGACAGCAAGCACGGACACCCGCCGCGGGGGTAGTGACCGGGGACAGACACTGTCAACCTACATGCACGATCCTGACACAGTCCCTTCGGTGTGAACACCGCTCTGAAGCACATTCGTGCCCACTACCGGGTGGCTGTACACAGGGGCCAGGTGACTTCTGCACCACCACCAAGGTTAAGTTCCGTAAGAACGGACTCGTCCCAGGTGGAAGGGCTCATCAGGAGGAGGTGTGCCCTTTGTTGACCGGGCTCAGCTGCAGGGGATGTAGCCTCAGTTACAGACAAAGCACTTCAGGGACCACAAGGCAGCTGGTTCTGTGGAGCAGCCCGTAAAGGACTGGTTCATCCGTCCCTGTTAATGTCTCCTCTTCACCTTCAGATGGTTTGCCAACAGAGACCACGGACATACTCCAGAGAGGGTTTGTAACATACTCCAAACAAAGAGATGTGATGGCCTGTGTCTTCAGATCCTTCTGTCCTCAGCATCCATGTCACCAGATGGCTGAGCAACACACCTCATCCCCGTGTCTTTAACACAGCGCCCCCAGCGGCTGAGCGACACCCCTCATCCCCGTGTCTGAGCGACACACCTCATCCCCGTGTCTTCAACACAGCGCCCCCAGCGGCTGAGCGGCACACCTCATCCCCGTGTCTTCAACACAGCGCCCCCAGCGGCTGGGCAACACACCTCATCCCCGTGTCTTCAACACAGCGCCCCCAGCGGCTGAGCGACACACCTCATCCCCGTGTCTTCAACACAGCGCCCCCAGCGGCTGGGCGGCACACCTCATCCCCGTGTCTTTAACACAGCGCCCCCAGCACCTGAGCCTGTCAGCCTCCCGACCTACCCCCGCAGGATTCAGAAGCTGCCTTCCAGCACTGGGCAGCTCAAAATTATCTTTCAGAGACGCGTCTTCTAATAAGAAAAGAAATGCATGCGTACGTTGAGCAGTTACCACTTCTAACAGTCTTCATTTCATTCACATGGATTTCGATATCCACCTGGTCCATTTACTGTATTTCCTCATGTATAAGATGCATCCTTTTTCAAAAAATTTGGGTCTAAAAGCTGGATGCGTCTTGTACAGTGGTTGTAGATCTCTTTTAACCTGCATTTCCCGCTTTTTGGTGCTTGTTTTTGGCGCTCCTGGTTGAAGATAGTGATTTGTCATCAGACACAGATGAGGACAAGCTCATGGATGGGAGTTTTGACAGTGATGAGGACTTGTGTAAATTTTATGATGAATAAAACTTGAATTTAATGTTATGTAATACATTTTTCCCCCAAATTTTGGGCCCTAAAATTAAGGTGTGTCTTATACGTGGGAACATCTTATACATGAGGAAATATGGTACTTCTCCCAGAAGGACCTTTGGAAATACTTCTTACAGGGTAACTCAGCTGATCATGAATTCATTCAGCTAAATAAGTCTTTATTTGCCTCCATTTTGAATGATATTTTTGCTGGGTATGGAACAGCAAATTGACAGGGTTTTTTTCCTTTCAGTCCTTAGACATGAGTCCCCACTGTCATCTCTCACTGTTTCTGCTGAGAAATTTGACCTCGTCTCTGACCTTGTTCCTCTGTCATACTATGTGCTCTCCTTCGCTGCTTCGAGCTTTTCTCCTTGTCGCTGGTTTTAAGCAGTTAGGGTAAGGTGTGCCGTAATGTGGTTTCCTTCACATGCCTTGTGCTTGGGCTTCATTTGTTTTCTTAGATCTCGGTGTTTTCCTAAACTTTGTAAAAATTTCCTGCTGTTATTTTTTCCGAATAGTTTCATCTGCTCCACTTCCCTTGCTGCAGGGACTATTTCTCATGGGCATCAAGCCATTGGAAGTGACCCCACAGCTTTCTGATGCTTCGTTTATTTTTTTCCAATCTTTTTTTCTTCTTCTCTATATGTTTTATTCTGCATAGTTTCTATTATTATGTCTTCAAGTTAACTAATCTTTTCATCTACGAGTTTAATCTTTTGTTTATTCTATCCAGTGTATTTTTCATCTTGGACATTGTGTTTTCACCCCTGGACGTTTGACTTGTGCCTCTCTCTCTCTCTCTCTCTCTCTCTTTTTATTAATCTCTCACACTTCTACTTCATTTGTCCAGTCTTTTTATTTATTTATCTTTTATCTTCTAGAACAAAGAGAACAGTTATATTTTCCTCCTTCTCCTCTATCTCCAGGTCTACCTTCTCCATTTAAGAGTTATAGTAACTGTTTTTACACCCTATTTACTGAACCAATCATCTCTGTGTTCTCCTTATTACAGTCATGCTGTCTTCTTTCTTTGCATGCCTCGGTAACTTTTCACTGGATCCTAGACATTGTAAAACTCTCAACCTTTTCAGGTGCTGGCTATTATGCTTCTATCCCTATATTGTTAAACTCTGTTCTTGGACATAGTTACATGGAAACACTTTGCTCCTCCTCAGGCTTGGTCTTAAGCTCTGAGATAGGTAGGATGAGAGCATCACGTAGATGGAGTCTAGAGCTAATTTTACCCCAGTCCTGCACCAGTACCCTTCTGCATTCTCTACCTACCCCATGCCCAAGGAGATCGGAGACTTTCAATCAGGCACGTGGGAATAGGCACTCCTCCCGGCCCAGCGTGAGCACAGGTGCGGTTATCTCTAATCTTCTTAGGAGGTTCTCTCCCCACCTGTGGTGGCTTGCTGACACGTGCACTGATCACTCCTCCACTAATACCCCAGGGGGACGCTCTGCTGACCTCCATTGCTCTGACTGTGGACTTCAGCAGCGTCAGCCCACTCAGACACCCAGGCCCACCTTCTCTGCTCAGGAAGCCCCCGGCTCTGCCTGGGCTCCCCTCCCCCATGCCGTGGCCTGGAAACTCCTTCCAGGCAGTCAGCTGGAGCAGCCACGGGGCTCACAGTGTTTGTTTCCCGTCTCTCCAGGATTAACCGTCTTGAACTGTTTGACATCTAAGGTCTGAAAACAGTTGATTGCGTATATTTTGTCCAGACTTTGACATTGTTTCAGGCAGGAGGATAAATCTAGTTCTTGTTATTCCATCTTGGCCAGAGGTAAAAGTTTATCAAATATTTGCTGAATGTCAAATATTTACTAAGTGCCAAGGATTACTGAATGTCAGGCGGTCTTCTGTGCATTTGGGGATGCATCAGAGGACAAAATCCAACATCTCTGACCTTGGAGAAGGCAGTGGTGGTCAGAAAATCAAGGATGAACTTAAGAAATCAGTAACTTGCTCATAGTGTTGCATTTGTCTGCTCGGGCTGCGCTGAGCGCTACTACAGACTGGGGTGGGGGTGGGGGGTTCCACAACAGAAATGCACTTCCTCAGAGTTCTGAAGGCAACACATCGAAAATCAAGGTGTCGGCCGGGTTGGTTTCTCCTCTTTGGCTTATAGATGGCCACCTTCTCCCTGCCTTCACATGGCCTTTCCTTCATGCCTGTCTGGGTCTTTATTGCCTTTTCCTATAGGAACCCAGCCATATGGATTAGGGACTGTCCCTCTGATCTCATTGAACCCTAACCACCTCTTGAAAGGCTCTATTTCCCAAAAGTCACATTTTAAGATAGTGGGGTTTGCCACCTCAATAAATAGATGGATTTGGGGAGGGATACAATTCATCCCGAAACAAGTTTCTGAGAAGGTCGTAAGGGCTGCAGGAAAAGGGAAGAAGCAGAGTAGGTGTGGAGGGTCAGGGTGCCTCCGCGGACATTTTTAAATGAGGCAGTTAGAGGTCTTTATGAGAGGGGGCATTCCTTCTCCCTTCCCTCTGCTCCGGCCCCGATCCGAACGTGACCACAAGGATCTGAGAGTCCCTGGCGGCCAGAGCAGCCTCCCCGGAGAGTCTCGGATTCCTGCAGGCCGCCCCTCGGTCCGCTGTGCCCGCTGCCCACCCCCGAGAGAGCACCGGAAGGAAACGCTGACCGCGAGCAGGCTCCTCTGACGGCACGCAGCCCCACGCCCCGTATACATGTTCCCAGAGTTTACAAGTGTTTATTCTACAAATTCTAAGACTCGGGTCCATGAGAAAATGTATTTTTCCTGGTGAGCGTTTGGGTCTGATCAGGCCTCGTGGGACGGAAGGCCGCTGAGCCGACTGGCTCACACTGGTCAAGACAGAGCACCCAGAAAGCCAGCCTGTGTGTCCACGGCGGAGCCCACGGGGGCGGGTCCCCTCCGGGTCCCCTCCCTTTGGACATGGGCATGGCCCCAAGGACGTGAGCGGTGTGGCCACACCCCCCTGCCCGAGAGAGAGCTGTGCGGCGGGGTCACACTCGCCGGGGTTTCTGCACGAACACTGCGGCTCCTCCTTCCCAGCGGCACCGACCAGTGCGCCCTGTCGCCACGTCCCTCACTGTCCGGGTCCCTGCCGGGAGGGCAGGGGCCTCTGTCCCGGGTCCCAGGGTCCCAGTCCATCTCCCACAACGTGCCGATTCCCACCTCTCCTGCCACACATAAGCTTCGGGGGGCAGAGTCCCCAGTTCCTGACGCTGCACCAACCCTGCAGATACCCCCGGCCCCACACCCAGCTACACCCGGGCTTGCTGACCTCCTTCATGCCGCTGACACCCCAGCCCCTCCGCCCTCCGTCCTCGCCTAACGCTACCTTCCGGCACCAGCCGCTCGGCCTCGCCGGAACCTTCCACACAAGCCTGCCATCTGGATGGGGCACCTGGAGGCTGGGCCCGTTTGACGAGACAGCTCTTAGGAAAGGGAATGACCACCACCTGGGTCTCGACAGTCAGCTGAGGGCATTTCACGAAGAATGGCTAAGGCACTGATATCACAGCGTGCCTGGGTCCCCGCCCCCCCCCCCCCCCAGCTCACCCAGAAACTCACAGCACAGAGGCTGGGGGAACCCCAGAACCCCAGGGCTCAGCAGTCTCGCTTCCAGAGGCAAGAGTGTCCCCCAAACCCCCTGGGGGAACGGCTACCCCCAGGATAAGGGGGTGGTTAGAGGGGAGCAAGAAATCTGTTCTTTATTTGGGGTGTTTTAACTTCAATTTGTGGATTTTTTTCCAAATCTTTTAGTTACGCAAGGACCATTTCCTAAAGCTTTTATAAAACTTCCTTAAAACTCAAAAAAAAAAAAAAAAAAAAGTGAGCCTCTCCTCTTTCTCCCTCCTTCTCCGCACAAAGCCAGGAGTCACAAAACAAACACACTAGCAAACTCCGTCCTTGACCCTCGGGCAGGGCTGGACCTCACAGAGTGGTCCGGCTCCCAGCAGAGGACGTGCCTCCCACCCGCCCGCCCCGCAGCACCGGCCCTGACCTGTCTGCCCCGACCCTCCCTGTGAAGAGGAGACCTCGCCCTCTGCTCGCTCCCTCCCCACCTCTGCCTGAACATCCTAGAAGCTTCTGGAATGAGCTGGAGCCAAATTTCCTCCAAGTCAATTCTGTTCAACAAGCTTAGGTTTAACTTTTCCAAACTGTCCGATTAATCAATGTTAGGCACAAAATTGTATATGCAAGGCTCGTAGGAAATAGCATATAATCTGCTTAAGGGAAGACGCCAAGATGGTTCAGAAACGCCTCCCTGGGCCCCTGTCAGCTCTTCTTGGTCCTGAACACGAGTCTGTTGGACATGTGGTCAGGCCTAGCTTTTGTTTTTGAAAGTATGGAGGCAGGAAAGGATGTGGGGCTTACCACCCCCCAACACACACACATACACACACGCACGCACGCACGCATGCACACGCACGCACACGCACGCACCCCCCCCCCCCCCCCGCAGTTTCTTTATTTGTAGAATTGTTCATGGGAAAATTGCAAGAAGGTTTCTTTGATTCACTATGGGAATATGATTTATTAACATGTGAATGTCCCTTGCGCCCCACGGAATAAAGGGAACTTTGACCTTGCTGGCTCCATGTCACCCCTTCTCTGTCCCCCCACCCCACCCCCTAGGGAGAGCGCTCTATTTGCCAGCTGGGTTTCCAGCTTTTTTATGATGCAGATTTGGTCGAAAAGGCACAAAGAGAGAGGTCTCAGGAGGGGAGAGAGGGGGCATTCTCACTGTCTGGGCGAGTTCCAGGGCTCCCCTTTGTTGGGGAGAAACACGGAGCACGGGCAGTGCAGAAAGGAAACAAAAGGGAGGCACAGTCCGGCTCATCTTGAGGGGCCTGGAGAGGGGGCTGTCAGAGAGAGACTGCCCTTGAGTAGAGGCGAGGAGGGGTTTGAGAGTGCTGGGGGGGGGGGGGGGACTACAGAATGTCAGAGAGTGGGCGGAGCTGGGGTGGGGGTGGAAGCTTCGACACTGTTGCTGAGACCATGAACTGCAGCTCCTAAAATGTTGCAAAGACTGGGATCCCTTCTAAACTCTTTGGTTACTTACTGGACTGCTGCTTCTGCCTCTGACTCAGTATGCCGCATCTGACACATGGGGCCCTGGGTTTATCCCAGTTACAAATCCATCAGGGAACATTTCCACTGGGTCTGTGCTGGGTGTCACATCAACAAAGGGATGCTCTGAGGGCCGAGGGCAACATTCCCACCCCTAGAGAAGCATGTCAAGGGGTGGCCCACCAGCTGCATTCAGAAGGATGAGAATATATTGTCTGCAAAGGAATGAAGTGGGGAGGAGGGGCATGTGCAGACATTCTTCTCTGAAGGACCAGCACGTGCAAAGGCCCAGTGGTCAGAAAATATGCGAGAAGTTGGTCAAGACTCCAGGCTGACAGTCTCTGACTTCTAAGTGCTGGGTAGTAAGAGATAGGAGTTTGTATTTGATGCTGGAGGCAAAAGGAGTCGGTGGGAGGGTTTAAGCCCAAGGCTGTTGGGATGGTCGGTTTTCAGTTAGAAAGTTCGCTTTGGTGGCATCAAAAGGAAGAACACCTGAGGGGTGAAGACCCCCACCACAGTGCACAAAGGTGGGTTCTTTAGCTGCAGCTACCTCCACCAGGTTGGTCTGTGTGTGTGAGATGTCTGTGTGTACATATGCACAAGAGTGTATGAGAATGTGTGTGCATGTATGTGCCTATGGTGTGAGTGTGCGTGTGTTTCAGCTCTGGGACTGCAGACCGGGGAGGGGACACTGAGTCAGAACCCCTCCCCAGGTCCGGGAACTCCCTCCCCAAGGATCCTGAAGAAGCAGAGAAACTGTGAAGGGCCTGTGACAGGAGAGACACGGCAGAAACAGCCAGAGGGAAACCAACTGCCACAGACCCAACCGGGGCCTCAGGGCCCAGAGAAACACCCCTGAGCGCACAGGCCCGGCATGTCAGTCCTGGGGCGGGAGAGAGCCCACACTGGCAGGAGGTGGCTGAGCCCGCGGTCTGCTAGCTGCCACCCCTCTGGCCCCTGCTTGGTGGGAGAGAGCCTGCACTGGCAGGAGGTGGCTGAGCCCGCGGTCTGCTAGCTGCCACCCCTCTGGCCCCTGCTTGGTGGGAGAGAGCCCGCACTGGCAGGAGGTGGCTGAGCCCGTGGTCTACTAGCTGCCGCCCTCTGGCCTCTGCTTTAGTGCACCTGAACACACAGGTGGTGCAGAGGGCCTCAGCCCAAATACAGGCTTTTCTGCCTCAGGGCCTTTGATCGTGCACATCCTGTCTTCACACCGCTGCCCCTGGCCTCTGCAGACCTGTCTTCCAGCCCCACCTGGCCCAGATGCCCTCCTCCGTCTCTGCCCCACACCGCCTTCACACCACCTGTGGCTGACTGGTGGCCAGTGGTGGCTCCAGCAAGTGCACTGGGAGGACTGGGAGCCACTGGGCCTTCACTCCAGTCCAGCTGGGCCTGCAGTTGCGGAGTCAAATCTCTCTGGGCTTCCCATTCACACTCGCGTGAAGGAGTCACCCGCACGCCACGCTGGAGCCACCAGGGTTAAACAAGGCATTGCCCCCCACAGGCACTGAGGACCAGGAGCCGGCTGGTGAGGAACCCCTGGTGTGACCTGCCTCAGCTCCCTGTCATCTCGAGACCCCTCCCCCACAACCATCGCCGGGCCCCCAGGGGCTGCTCCTCGGTGGGCCACGACTCTGCCCCTGCCTTCTCTCGCCTCCCGCCCCGGCTCTGTCCAAGCCCAGAGCCTGGGCTCCTCCCAGCCCTGCTGGCTCCTGGCGCCTGGACAGCTGGGAGCCATCCTTGCGAGGGTCCCCTGTGGGCCATGGGGCCCTGTTTTCCAGGAATCAGCATCTCGGTTTCTGCTGGCTGAGATGACTCAGCCGTTGCTGCTGGGGGCTGAGGTTCCTGGAATGGGCTTCTCACGGAGGCGGGGTACCCTAGGGGTGGGCCGCTGGGGGGCCTGGCTCTGCCTCCTTGGGTGCCTGGTTAATAGGCGTGTGGTCCTGTGTCCCCGTGTGTAGCACCACCATCCCCTGCCTGCCCCTGTGTCCTGGACCTTCAGCACCACCCCACCTCGCCCTGGTTTCTCGGGCACCGAGCGGCTGTCCCCACAGCAGGGCCCAGTCTGACTGCTGGCAGGCTCCCCCCCTGCCTGTCAGTGGGTCAGGAGGGTGTAGAAAGGACTCGGGGCGCTGGTGTGAGGGTCAAAAGGGCCCATCTTGTTCCCCCTTGCACACTGGCTGCACGACTTTCTCCCGCTCAGGTGGCTGGGACAGGGGCACGTGGCCCTGAGACTGGGAGTCTTTCTCCAAGTCCGTGTGCGTGCGTACGTGCGTGCGTGCGTGCATGTGCGTGCGTGCATGTGCGTGCGTGCATGTGCGTGCGTGCATGTGCGTGCGTGCATGTGCGTGCGTGCATGTGCGTGCGTGCGTGAAGGGTCCTGCCTGGACCCGAAGGGACTTGTCTCCCTGTGCGAGTCTGTGTGTGCGCACGCCTGCCCAGAGGGCGGACATGTTGTGTGCTGAGTCTCCTCCGACCCCCGGGCCCTGTCCGTCGGTCTGTCCGTGCAGCCCCCTGAGCTTGGTCTCAGCTCTACTCCTGCTTCCCACGGGGACAACAGGGGGCCCTGGAAAGTTGTGCCCTGTGCTGAGATGGAAGCAGCCTCCCCGTAGCTCCGGCCGGTGGGTTCAGATGCTGCGTGTGGGCGGGGTCAGTCCTTTGTCACTGTCCTGACCTCCAGAGCCCCCGAGTCCTTTCTCGGGTCTCCAGTGGGTGAGCAGGAAGAAATAATAGTGGGAACCACCGAGAAGGAGAAGCAGAGGCACTGAAACACCTCTTCCTAGAAGCCCCGGATGAGGTCTCCCCGGGGAGCATTCACGGTCCTAGGGCCTGTCCTCGGAGCGAGCGACCGGCCTGGGGGGGGGGGGGCAGGGGACAAGAGGGGACGTGCGCCAGGGGGTGGAGCACCGGAGAAACATCAGGGAGACACCTCCAGCCTGGGATCTGTCACTCCCACAGCCAAAGGACAGGGGGCAGACACCCCTTCAGGGACGGTCACAGACAGTGTCACTCACACCGGGACCCTTTCTCCGTGGGGCCGCAGGGGTCATGCAGCTGGTGCCAGGCTGGGCTGAGCTGTGTGGGGCCTTGAATGCCGACCCCAGACCCAGGGAGGAGCCTTTAAGCGGGATTGTGAGTAGGGGGGGTGGTGGATAATCACGCATGATTCAGAGATGTCTCCCCAAGTTCACAGTGGAGGGTGCACACCTCCTTGGTGAACTCATGGTGGAGTGGACCAGAAGGGGGCCACACGTGTCCTCTCGTGAGTGACATTCCCAGAGCACTAGCCTCCCACCGTGTCAGACTCCAGCGCTGGGGGACTCTGGGAAGTGTCAGCACGCCCCAAGGCACCGGGAGGCCAGGTGGAAACGCTCACGCCACAGAGAGGTTCTGACTGCTGGCCAGAGGGGTCAGCACAGGGACGTGAGCCACAGATACAGGGCCTGGGTGCGTAGGTTCAGCCTGGGGGCGCCTTCACGGGACCATCGATCAGGCAAAAACGTGACACAGAAACTTGGAGTTTCACTGCGTCCCTGGAGGCTATAAAGGGGCCTCCGCTCCACAGCCCCTTCCCAGGTTCCCCCTTCTCTCGGCTTGTTTACATTCCTCAGCCCCTCGGGGGGCCGCCCAGCCGCCAGAGCTCCCGCTCACCCCATCAATCCCTCCGAGCCCTGACCCCTGCTCTGCGTCTTCTGCTCGTCCTGCGGGACCTTCCATCACCTCTCCCTCCCTGGGGGGGGGGGGTCCTGGGCCTCCAGCCCCACCCAACCCATGTCCCGGTCACCCCGGGAGGCTGCGGGACCCCCATTTCCCTGCAGATGTAGAGCCCAGGATGCGTTTGTTTTACCATCAAAGGGGAAAAGATCATGGGAAATGGCAACTGAAATTGCCCCCCTTGTGCCAAGGAAGCCCTTGCTGCTGCTGCTTTGGCATCAGGACAGCTTGTCTATCTAGTGGCCGCACCAGCCCCCAGGATTGGGCATGTGGGCCCCAGGTTCAAGGACCGGAGCCTCGGGAGACCCTGAGCCCCCACCTCCTGCTGGGACATCTCTGGGGCTCCCACGCCCACCCTCAGCAGCTCCCCTCTGGCCTGCGTGTACAGTGCCTTCTCCTTCCAGAATGTTCTTTCTACCTTGCTTGCTTGCCTGGCAAACTCTTCCAACCCTACTTGAGCCATCTGTGGCCTCTGCCGGCCCTCATCCAGAGGATGTTAATGAGAATGGCCCCTCCCTGGGCAGCTCCTGTCCCTTCCTTGTAAGGACCTCGCTTGCAGTCCCCAGTGCTCTTCTGTGTCCCCTCCTCTAGACTGTGACCCCCAGACGGGTGAAGACGTCCAAGCCTGGGTTTCCCAGTGTGGTCATTACTGCCTTGCTTGTGCCTGCGTCCAAGTCTGAGAAACGGAGTTAAAGGTGTGGTTGTGGGTAAGACAGGCTCACTCCAGGGGGGCTTGGCCTAGACCGGGCCTGGGTGGGGTTTGAGGACCCTGCCCGAGCAGACATGTGGCACATGAGCCTCAGCCCTTTGTGAAGCTGAACCGGTCAGTAAAGCTCTCACCCCGACGGGCATCGCTGGAACCCCCACCCACGGCAGATAACGCCCTCTGCCACCCGCCTGGCTGCCCAGCTCTGAGCCGTCTTCCTTTCTGTTAAAGTCACAGCTGGGCATGGGCCACAGAAACCTACCAGTGACCAGTAGTGCCAAGAACCACCTTGCCTGATGTCTTCAGCAAGTCACAGAGCTCCAGAACCACAGCCTGAGTGGTGCACCCCAGGGTGACCCCCAAGTCTAGAGGGTACAGGCAGGAGCGTGAACAGAGCCAGCTGTGGGGTCCCGGAGCCCTGGTGTGAGCCCTCATCCTGCCACTCACGGCGCTGTGATTCTGAGAGCCGAGGGGCTGACACAATCCAGGGAATGGGGCTCCCTCCCCTCCCCGAGGCCTGCACCCAGTGGGTGCTCGGCGAAGGCACCGGAGCCCTGCGGCTCTCTGCAGGTGGCGTGGCACCCAGCTGGGTGTGCAGCATGGCGCCACTGGGAGCTCGCTGTCCTCTGGCAGGCTCTGCGGTTTGGAAACGGGCCCTCGGCTTCCTCCCAGGGCAGCGACAAGGAGCAGTTTCACGAGATTCGGTGCTGCATTTGCTGTCCAGATGCTGTTGGGGACATCATCCACTCTTCATCTGCAGGGCCACCTAGATGGAGCCTTGTGGGAAAAGTATCTTTCAGAGCCAAGAATGGAAAAATGAGCTCTCCAGAGCACGGAATGCCCGCCACCTTTGAAGGAGCCTTTCTTCTCGTGGAGGTGGGCAGAGACGCTGCTCCTCTCAGCCCTCAGGGCGGTCATCTCCACACCGACCAGACTGGCCTTGCCTGCCTTCCCCAGGGGTCTCACATCTCTGCGCATCGTGGTCGGAGGACAGCTGAGAAGCCCTGTCCTAAAGGATAGTGAGGACAGCTGAAGTGGTCCTGTTTCTCTTTTCGCTTCGGCTGCCAGGAATCTCACAGCCAAATTCTGGACTCCAGGCCAAGCCACTGGGAAGGACCTGTTAGCCTGCGTATTTGCGGTCCACTTTTCTCCTGGTTATTCAGTTCCTCTTGTCACTTGTGTGGGCTCTTGCCTGGGAGCTTCTGAGGGTTGGCATTTCACACGTTGTTGCTTTTTCTTTCCTGTAAGCTGAAGTTAGTCTTCTGTGAAGTAAGGCAAGGTTTGAAACAGACCCTACTGCTGTCCCAAAGCCCACACGGCCCATGGCCTCTCCGTGCCAGGAGCAGACCTCGAGGTCATTGCACGGTCAGAACGCGGGTTAGATCTCTACACAGCAACCCCATTCCAAGGAGGATACAGAGACCTGCAGTCCAGAGGGGATTTCTTAGTCCTGGAACTTCAGAGCCCACGGGGACGTGTGGCCGGGCCCTTCGTTTTAGGTGGCAGGAGAGCCACGGGAGGGTGGGTGGCAGAAATCAGGTCCCACAGCGTGAGGCCGGCTCTCTGGGCTTTCCCCCACCCAGGACGCGCACCAGCTCATCCACCCCCCCGTGCCCAATGAGGCCACAGTCTCCTAGGCGGACAGTCTACATAAACATGAGATTAATGTGTTATTATTGATTGAGTGTCAATTGCTTTGGCTAGAAGTTTTGGGACCAGGATGAAAACTGTAGACAACTGGAGGTTTCTGCCCACCAAACCTTCCAGCAATGTGGGAAACCCCATCCAAAACCAGCTACCAGGCCTCCTCACTGCCCATGGACAGCTGCCAGGGCCACCGGCAAAGTCCAGAGACAGGCAGAGCCTGGCTACCGAGGAGGGAAGAAGACCTTCCCAAACAACGCTTGTGGAATCCACCAGCCCGCTTCCCCGCTTGTCAGACATGGCGGAAGGCTGCGTGACATGCTGCCGTGCCTGAGCCCAGTGCACACAGACACGTGTGCTCACACACGCTGTGCGTGCCCACTCACATGCAGGTGTGCACACAAAGCAGTTCCTACACACATGTGCACCCACACACTCACACAGCCATTCACACACACCTACTCACACACATGTGCACACACAAAGCAATTTATACACACGTGCACCCACTCACATACACATGTGTACAAAGCATATTCATACACATGTTCACACACACTGTATGTGCCCACACACATGTACACATACTTGTGCACACCCGCACACCCACACTCACATACCCACCAACACAAATGCATGCACACACATAACAATTCATACACACATTTGCGTGCACCCACTCAATACACATGTGCACATGCACAGCACATTAACACACACATGTGCACACTTGAACACACATACACCCTCATATGCTCATGAGCATGTACACCATACATACACAATCACATGCATATGTATGTGCATACCCACTCACACATACATGTACACACACTGTCACACACATGCCCGTACACACCAAGTCCTGTCTGATGGGAGCCTCGGTCCCTCCCAGGCCAACAGCAGCGATGGACGTGGATGTACTAATGGGCGCGCTCAGCCCCAGGGCTGCTCTGAGTCTGGCCATGCAGCACCCACAGCCCAGTGCCCAGGACCCGGTGACAGTTGTGCCTCGCTGTCAAAATACTGGCCACTGGAGAGCAGAGCCCACAAAGTCCAAGAGAACTGTGGCACTTCTCAGAGCTGTGCAAAACGGGCCACAGTGCGCCCTGCTCCCAAAGGCTGCCGGCAAACGTCCCCTGAGGACCGCCTGGGCCCCGAGCCCACACAGACCTCCTCGCTCCTCCCCTCCCCGCACTGCTCCTTCTAGCACCTTCTGGCTCCGCCCCCGAGGGGCTGCTTGTGACGGATCCTGGTAGGCATTTCCTAGGGGACGTCCGTAGGCCCCCCACAAGTCCCAGCCCTGTCCCTGCATGTGCCAAGCCACGGGGCAGCCCACCTCCCTGAGCCCACCCGGGACTCGGATTGAATTTGGTGAAAATATTGATAGCAAAGGATCAGAGGTCTGGGGGGGCTACTGTCCGGTGGGGGCTGGGGGGGCTACTGTCCGGTGGGGGCTGGGAACACTGAAAACCTCACATCAACGGCTTTGGGACAGAGGCGCTCACAGTGGCACTTGAAGGAAAACCTCGGTCTGGGTTACTGTGCTGATAACTTACAGCCGTGGGAAGCAGGGAAGAGCAGAGCTTACCCGGCCCTCCCCTCGCCGGGGTGCACCGTGAGAGGGGCCACAGCCCTGACTGCGCATGCGTGTGGCCCTGATTGCGCATGCGTACCATGCTAGGTGCCCTGCATACACTCTACAGCTGGCAGCAGCCCCCAGGGGCTGGGTAACGTCCCCACTGTGCAGAAGGGTGGGGCAGAGACCAAGGAGCCATACACCAGGGAGGACCAGAGCCCAGCCTACCTCCCACCCTCACCCCGGGGGACCCCAGCCCCAAGCGAAGGCCCACAAGGCACACCTCATCCCAGGTAGGGATACGGGGCTCTGGCGGCTTGTCTGTTATGTCCGGCAGTTCGGAGGTTTTGGGCCCCAAATTTTCTTCATAGGCCAAGGCCATCAAGTCCAAGAGGGGTACGAGAGCAGGTGGGCGGCCCACAGCACCCGGATGAGAGGGAGTGACCTGCGGTCTGCAGGGGGCGGACCTCAGGGCCCCCTCCACCCTGTGTCCAGGCGGATGCAGGGGGAAGATTCCGGGTAAAACGAGGAGGAAGGAGCCGTAAGGGGTGGCGAAGAGGGCGGAGAAGCGGAGCGCAGGGCAGGAGAGAAGTGGGGAGGGGCCGTGGGTACTGCCACCGCCGAGGGTGGAGAACCGGAGCGCAGGGCAGGAGAGAAGTGGGGAGGGGCCGTGGGCACTGCCACCGCCCCTGGCTAACCAGCTGTGGCCCAGGTGTGAGGGGCCTCCCCGGTCCCTGTGCGGGAGGGGCAGGGGCTGCACAAGAGGAAGCTAAAATCGGTCCACATGGGCACAGAGGGCGCTGTGGGCAGGAGAGCCGCGTGGAGGTCAGGGAACGCTGCCTAAGGGTGGGCTGCAGGGACGCTGGAGGTCGGAGGCGCTGCTGGTGGGGAGAGGCCCTGGGCAGGGGCAGGGTGCCCAGAGACCTAGAGGACCCAGCGGGGCGAAGAGGGAGCCCAGTGGTGCGGCCTACACTTGGGGGTGGCTTCCCCGTGAAGCGGTGGGGCCTACCAGGACCCCCGCTGGGCTGAGCCCCACTGGGCTGCTCTCGGGGAGAAACGGAACACTCACTCACAATGCGGCCTTCCTAAGCCAGCGACCAGTGCCTCTGTAACTCAGCTGGGCCTGCATGTGAGGTGGCGGGGTCACGTGTGTGTGTGTGCACGTGTGTGTGTGTGTGTGTGTGTGTGTGTGTGTGTGCGCTTCTATGTGGGAATGTGTGTGACTATGGGGAGGGGCTGTGATCGTGCACATCAGGAAGGCTCCCAGTGCCCTAACAGAGCAGAACCCTGACCCAAAGCCCCCTTGGGTGGGAAAGCAGGGTCCTATGCTGACCACCACCCAGGGCTTCTCATCCTCCCAGACTGTCTCCCTCCTGAGCCAGATCCAGCCAGCCAGGCTCAGGGGGGATCTCTGCCAGGTGTCCTGGCTCGCACTGCCCCCTAGTGGTCATCCTCAGTGCCCAAGGACTTGGGGGCTAGAGTGGACAGAGAGCCGGTGGACCAGACCCCAGAGTAGCCAAAGCCTAGCACCCCTCTAGGCAGGTCATCTGGCCTGAGCACAATGGCCTGACCAAGATGGTGCCCATCGCTTCTACCAGCCTTCCAGAGGGAGGGACCAACCCTGCTCAGCGTCCTCCAGTTGGACAACAGATCAGTCCCTCAACATAGTCAACCAGGGACACTTCCCATCTGCCCGCAGCTCCCGGTGGCCTGACCCAGATCACAGCCCTGCCCCGGACCCAGGCTGCCCCTCTGGGCTACCATGGCTGGGGGTCCTCACCACTCACACTTATACTACAACGTTGTCTGTTGGTCTACGGTGAGTTTGGGACTCCAAGGTCTGCCTGGAGAGGTAGCCCTCAGCGGGCCCCTTGGGGGGTCCCCTGAGGTCCCTCCAGGGTTGGGCTGTGGGCGCACTCCCCCCAGCTCCAGCGGGAAGGGTCCCCAGAGCAGTCCATCAAGCCTTTCACTTGGAGGGAGAAAACCCTTCCCTGAGCCCATGGGAACTCAGATGCCCGGAATGTGGGGCTGAGCCCAAGGTCCCCACCTGGTGCATTTCCAAGAGTTGCTATTTCGGGAAAGTGAGCTTGCCTCACCAGACGAGTGCTTGTGAGAGGGAGGCACAGGGTGAGGGGTGGGGTGGGGGCTGTCCTCACTGCACAGCGCCCACACGGCAGCCCCCACGCATGGCAGAATGCAGCCCCTCTTACAGGGCTGCCAGATAAAATGTCAGCTTGTGATAAACGCACCATTGGGGACACACTTATACTACAACGTTGTCGGTCACTGGACACTCAGATGTATCTGAGCGCCCTGTGTTTCATCTGCCGAATCTGGTTGACGAGGGCACGGTCCCCGCTCTGGGCTCCCGGTGAGGTTTTCCCTGTCCCTGGCACAGAGGAGGCCACCCGGGAATGTGGGTCCTTCCATCTCGGCCCTCCCCCCCACATCTCAGACTGAGGGACGGAGGGACGGGCATCCACCGTGCAGAGTCCTGTGGATGACCACACCCCACCCCTTGCTCGTCAGTAGAAGAGAAGGAGCTGACGGGCCAGCCTCCTGCCCTGTGGTGGCTTAGCCTGCCCTCTAGCAGTGCCACAGGGGGCCTGTAAGCACTCACTCCCTCCTCACTGAGGAGCAGGCAGGGCTAGTGGCCACGCCACAGACCGAGCCCTGTGTGGTCAGCAAGGCCGCCCCGCCCCCGCTCCACAGCACTCCTGGACCTAGTCTTTTGCATACTGCCCCGAAAGCCCCCAGGGTTAATCACCAGGTATTGGTCTCCCAGGTCAGTCCTGGGCTGCCTCAGCCCCAAAGACTAGCTGCTGGCTTTGGTAGAGGCTCTGAGCTTCCCAAGGAGCCGGCCGCTTGAAGGGGCCTCAGGTCCCCTTTGGTGGCAACGGCCACCCCGCATAACAGGACAGGACAGTGTCTCCTTTGTGCAGAAGCGGATGCCCTCAGTGGACGAGGGGTCCTCTTGGCACCGCCTCTCTTCACCCGCCCCTGCTCAACTGCCCCCTCCCAGGACCAGGGAAGCTCAGTGGTCACTCCCAAGGCCCCTCTTCGGGTCTGACCCAGCCGTGCCCACCAGCACGGAGCTCCCAGTCTCCCAGAACAGCAGCCCCGGGCGGGGCCCCACCTGGGCAGGCGAGGGCTGCAGGCTCTGGCCTAGAGGGAGGCTCCGGAGCTGCACCATGATGGCCAACAGGAGCTCACCCCACGAGACCGGGGACTTCCAGGCTGAGGAAAAAAGGGGGACACGTTAGGGTATCAGCGAGCCCCTTCCGGTGGGAGGTGGGAGACAGAGGGGAAAGGGAAGCCCACACACATTTCCCGGTGTATGGGCTGCCGAAGCCAGCACAACACACACACACCTTCTGTAAGGGCCAGAGTCGACGCTGTCCACGTGGAGGGCCAGAGGGTCTCCAGCAGCGACTCAGCTCCGCCAGAGGGTCTCCGGCAGCGACTCAGCTCCGCCGGAGGGTCTCCGGCAGCGACTCAGCTCCGCCGGAGGGTCTCCGGCAGCGACTCAGCTCCGCCGGAGGGTCTCCGGCAGCGACTCAGCTCCGCCGGAGGGTCTCCTGCAGCGACTCAGCTCCGCCGGAGGGTCTCCGGCAGCGACTCAGCTCCGCCGGAGGGTCTCCGGCAGCGACTCAGCTCTGCCACCAACAGTGGTCCCAGATATGCACAGATAGTCCCAGTCCAGCTGAGAGATGCTGAGGAGGGAGAAATGGCCTGCGGTTGGGGGGACAGTGAGTGTGGGCATCTTTGGGGCGTGTTGGCTTGCCCGGCTTCTGGACCACACGGGGCTGGGCGCCGTGACACTCACAGAAGCTGACTGAGCCCTGTTCCCAGTGCCCCTGTCTTTCCGGGCGGTTTGGTCCGAGCATTTGGAGAAGGAGTGAATGTGGGGACAAGGGAGAGCACTCCCCTCCAGAGGGGAGGCTGCACCGCGGACAGAATCCATCCTGGCAAAGGAGTGACCAGGTGGGGTCAGGTGAGGACGTCAGGAAAAGGAGGCGGTGAGGAGCCCGTGGGTCCGGGAGATGGGAGAGAAGGAGGTGATCGCCCCCAGCCCAGGTTTTCTGGGAGAGGAGGTCAAGAGCATCCTCAGCCTGGCCAGCACTTGGTCTAGAGAGAGGCCATCGTGGGGACCAGACCCCCAGTGGGGAGGGCGGGGCCGCTGTGCTCCCCACTCCTCGAGAGGGGAGGCCCTCTCCCGGGAACATGGCGGCCCCCGCTGTGCTCCCCACTCCTCGAGAGGGGAGGCCCTCTCCCGGGAACATGGCGGCCCCCGCGGGTGCTGCTGTTCTGACCCCCTGTGCTCCCCACTCCTCGAGAGGGGAGGCCTCTCCTGGGAACATGGCGGCCCCGCGGGTGTTGCTGTTCTGACCCCCTGTGTTCCCCACTCCTCGAGAGGGGAGGCCTCTCCTGGGAACATGGCGGCCCCCGCGGGTGTTGCTGTTCTGACCCCCTGTGCTCCCCACTCCTCGAGAGGGGAGGCCCTCTCCTGGGAACATGGCGGCCCCGGCGGGTGCTGCTGTTCTGACCCCCTGTGTTCCCCACTCCTCGAGAGGGGAGGCCTCTCCTGGGAACATGGCGGCCCCCGCGGGTGCTGCTGTTCTGACCCCCTGTGTTCCCCACTCCTCGAGAGGGGAGGCCCTCTCCTGGGAACATGGCGGCCCCCGCGGGTGCTGCTGTTCTGACCCCCCCCACCCAACACCTCCCAGCTGGTTCCGGAAGAGGCATGCATCCTAACTTCCGCCTCTTCCCAAAGTCGGGGCAGAGATGAGACACATTTTTGCCAAGTTGGCTGAGTTCTGAGCTCAGAGCGCTGGCCACTCCTGTCCAGACCTAGCACCATCTCCCAGGGCCTCAGACTGGACCCGGCACGGGAACACCTGTGCCCGCCACTGCCTTCAAGAGGTTCCAAGTCACCACCCTGGACACCCTTCCCCTCACTCGAACCCCAGAATGGTGCCCACCTCCACAGGACAAAGGCCAAGCTCCTTGCTTGGCCCTCCTGGCCTCCAAGACCCCCGGGCCTTCTACAGCGCAGGTCACCTCATCTCATGTCCACGCTGCACACCCTTGGGGGTCTCCATGCCTCTGGTCCTGGGCACTCAGCACCTGGGGGCGGGCTGCCTATGCTGTTCATTGCGCAGCTGCTGTGTGCAGCCAGGCCTGGCACGGAGGAGGCACTCGGTACCCACCGTGGTGGGCACAGGCCATTGTCTCCTGGGGAAGCTCATCTCCGATGGCCCACCCTGCCGCAGAACTCCTGTGCACTCTAAGGGACCTGGGTGTCACCTCCCTTGGAAAGCCTTCCCTGACTGCACAGGACAGAGCCATCATAGGCTCCTCTGGTCTCCACCTCCCTGGGCGCAGACCTCACCTGCGGCAGCACTGGGGAATAATAAACAAAATAGTTGCTATACATTCATTCGTATATTTGATTATATTTTAATATTATGTATGTATGTATGTATTTTATTTCTAATACATTTTATTAGGTTTTATACTGTACATCAGTGGTCCCCAACCCCCGGGCCGCAGACCGGTACCGGTCTGTGGGCCATTTGGTACCGGTCCACAGAGAAAGAATAAATAACTTACATTATTTCCATTTTATTTATATTTAAGTCTGAAAGATGTTTTATTTTTAAAAAATGACCAGATTCCCTCTGTTACATCTAAGACTCACTCTTGACACTTGTCTCGGTCACGTGATACATTTATCCATCCCACCCTAAAGGCCTGTTCGTGAAAATATTTTCTGACATTAAACCAGTCCGTGGCCCAAAAAAGGTTGGGGACCACTGCTGTACATGATACACATAATTATTATGTTAATTATATCATATTTTATAATCAATTATAACAGTTATAATTTTATATAACATCTATTATAGGTAATGATGCTAAATTATATATAAATAATATAATTAATTATATTGTTATATTAATGGAATGATATAGATAACAAATACATATATTTTAATATCTTAATTTTAACAATAATATAATTTAATATAGTATAATATCAGTATATATACTAAATAATATAGTACTATATATTAAACAAAATAAAGGATATTTTGGGGACTCTTCAGTTTTGAATACAGACTGCCTGTTAAGTAAAATCGTCCCACCAAAGTTGGATAGCTGAGTTGTGACTGCAGGAAGCGTCCTCTGTCGCGGGCGGTAACTGCTGTGCTCCGCTGTCCCAGCCCCTGCCCTGCCCCGCCCCCAGGAGCCATGAAGACCCTCGGGAAGGGCTGGGTTTGCCTGTGAACTCCACGCCCGGAGGCTCCAGAAATCGCCGGCTCCATGCACAGGACCGGACAGACCACAGCTGCCGCGTCAGGAAAATGAAGGAGAGGCACATTTCTGGAAATGAGTGGGTGTCATTTGGCCTCAGACAGAATTAGGAGGTAGGTCCCTGAGGCGAGGCTTTGATCTTGGGCAAAGGAGGCCAAGGCCATGTCCCGAGAAGGAGGAGAGGCAGCTCAAGGCCAGCGGAGGGGAGAGAGAGACCTGGCCCCCGCTGCAGCCGGCTCGAGGCCGGGGCGCAGGACGGAGCGCAGGGGCGGCCGGTGGAGAGGGGCCCAGCAGGCCTAGGAGCAACTTCAGGCTCATTTTCCGGAAACTGATAGGGAGCGTCTACGCGGGTGCAGTGAATGTACAGGAGCTCAGGTCTGGAGTCAGAGTCCCCAGCGCCTCGGGAAGCCCCAGCATGGGTGTGGGGTGGGGGGAGCGTGGGTGAATGAATAACAGCGGCTCTGGCTTCAGAAAGAGTCACCTGCTCAGGCGCCATGTCCCCGACAGGGCAGAGAATCCTCAGGTGCCGAGGAGCAGGGCGCCTTACGCCCCGCTGTCCAGTGAGAAGCCCCCACGTGAACAGTGGACAGGACCACCAGGTCCATGCCGTGCCCCTCAGGGCTGCCGGACCTTCTCTCTCGGCATCTCTGTGTGCTTTCTTTCCTCATGAGGACACCAGTCCCACCACCTCCAGTGGGACCTCACCTCATTTTAACCAATTCTATCTACAATGACCCTATTTCCAAATAAGGTCACATTCTGAAACACTCGGAGTTAGGACTTCAACATATCTTTTTTGGGGGTGGGGTGGGGGAGACATAATTTAACCATAACATCCTCCTTATTCACCCCATCTCCGTCCTACTTTTTGTTTTAAACAAGAAAGTCTATTTCCAAAACCTTTAAGTGAAGAAATGAGCTGCACGTTCCAGCTTCCTAAGCGCACTGCGTTTCCAAACAGAGAAGACAGCGCCTTTGCAGTGAGAGCCGCACCCAAGGGGGAACTGACCCGGAAGGAATCTGCTGATCACGTTCTAGCAGCAGGAACTGGCTGGTCTCCTCTTGACCCTCAGGCTGTGCCGCCCGGTGGAAGCGGGTCTCCCAAGAGTGGTCCCGGCTACTCGGGACTGAGTCGGGGTCCACGGGCAACTCCAAGGGGCACCAGGATGCCATGGGCCAGGAGAGGCCAGCAGAAGTCACTCAATTATCAAGTAGAGGGTGGTGCCCAGAGACAGAGAACCCAGGCCAAGCCAACAGCAGGAGTGGTGGGCACCAGGTGGGTAGGGGGTGGCAGCATTGTCATCCCAGGATGTCACCTTCCTTCTCCCCAACCATTAATCAATTTTCCAGGGCTGGTGGCATCTCCTTCGTTCACGTGTGTCCTGCAGGGAGGCCCAAGGTGCTGGTCGTTAACAGGCATACAGAGGGAGGATGGCCCGTGGCCTTGGGAATAAACAGAGCGTCTGTTATTGGCCACATTGGTTTTCTTTCTTTCTTTTTTTTTTTTTTTTTTTGTATTTTTCTGAAGCTGGAAACGGGGAGGCAGTCAGACTCCCGCATGCGCCCGACCGGGATCCACCCGGCACGCCCACCAGGGGGCGATGCTCTGCCCATCCGGGGCATTGCTCTGTAGCGACCAGAGCCACTCTAGTGCCTGAGGCAGAGGCCACAGAGCCATCCCCAGCGCCCGGGCCATCTTTGCTCCAATGGAGCCTCGGCTGCGGGAGGGGAAGAGAGAGACAGAGAGGAAGGAGAGGGGGAGGGGTGGAGAAACAGATGGGCGCTTCTCCTGTGTGCCCTGGCTGGGAATTGAACCCGGGACTTCCACATACCAGGCCAATGCTCTACCACTGAGCCAACTGGCCAGGGCCACACATTGGTTTTCAAGTCCAAAGTTTCAGGTAATGTATTCAGGTCAAAGTTGAATGCAATGCTTTTTTCTCACCGATGCTCAAGGAGCCATTTTCATAATTATTCAAAAGGTTTGTGTCTGCAAAGCACTCCACAAGTGACATCTGACATTTTCCACTGCCTCTCTCACGGCTTCACATGGACTCCTCGCTGCTGAGCACCACAGTTTCTGGCACGAGGCAGCTTGCAAGAAGGGCTTGATGAATGGATGAATAAATCCACAAACAAGGGTCGTTTATCACACACGGGCTGCACGGAGCAGCTGCCTGCCTGCCGGCTGTCGCCCCCCTCAGACTGTGCACACCTGGAGGTCAGGAAACAGGTCTCATGTATCTGTTACCTCCCACCCCGGGGTGGGAGGGGCTCCTAGGACAGCAAATCCATATGCCTGGAATGAAGGCGTCCACAAAGACACACCTGTGGAGACAGGTACATCACACCCATTCCATGGATGAATCGCCAAGATCCCAAGTGACCGCCTAACCGAGCTCCAGTGAGGGACCCATCAGGACAAGTCCCCTCTGGGACCGAACCGGGAAGCCTGCTCAGTGCTGACCAGGTCTCTGGAGTGTGACAGGAGGAGAGCCAGCCTTGCCGGAGGCCCTGGCCCCTCACGTTTATACGTGCACGGTCCTCCCCTGCGCTCCGATAGCTCTGTCCCTTGATACACACCCTTCGGAGCCATTAAAATGGGCGGTTTCCCAGCAAAAGGGAGTAATGTGCCTTTTGTCTTTCGGGGCTGGTCTGTGAGACGCACGGAGGAGCCCCAGGTTGGGGAAGGACTTGATGAAGACGGAAGCCCATCCCCTATTGCGGGGGGGTGGGGGGTGGGGGGGTGGGGGGTGGGGGGGGTGGGGGGGAGGCTGCTGGTCTCCCCGGGAGGACGTGTCAGCCCATCCTGTATATGGGAAGTGGCGCCCACATGTGTGTCTCCCTGGCCCCTGCCCGGACCGGCGTGCGCCGGCTTCAGAGGGCGAGCTGGAGGCTCAGGTGCAGAGGCAGGTGCGGACGCCACAGCTCCGGGAGCCGCAGACTGCACCTCCTCCCACGGCTTCTCTCTGCAGCTCGCTCCTCCTGAGAAACGGCTTCAGAAAAGCAAATAACTGAACCATTAAAATCACATCAACAGATCCTCCCCCACACTCTCTACTTTTTTTTTTTTTTTTAGCTGAGAAAGTCAGTTTCCAAAAACTTTAAAATTAATGACTAAATTAATTGCATGTTTCAGCTTCCTAAAAGAACCGATTTAAAATATGTGAAATTCACTGGTTTGTTTTTTTTTGAAATGCCCTAAAACATTTGCATGTCACCCAAATCCCCGGTGCAAATGGGAGAAGGCGGGCAGCAGCAGCTCGAGAGCTGGACAGATACAATGGCTTCAAGCCCCCGTTTCCAGACAGGTCGCCTCAGGAGCGTCCCCTGGCCCCTATGGAGCCTGTGTCCCTCAGCTGTCAAAAGAGGAGGGTGATGCTCTCAGAGGCCAGGAAGAGAAACAGGTGGACGGGTCCAACAGAGCACCCGGAGCCCTGCTCCAATGACAACAGAAATTGTCACGAGGTCAGAGGCCACTGTTCCCTCCCACATCAGTCACCTGACTCCAAGGGCTGGGAAGGACCTTGGAAATCGTCTGGCCTGTCTTCTCACATGAGGAAACTGAGTCTCAGTCACCCAGTTATTCTATGGTCAACAGAATAACACCCCCCCAAAAAAAAAAATGTCACACCTAATTCCAGGAACCTGTGAATATGTCACCTTACCTGGAAAAGGGACTTTGCCGAGGTGATGAAGAAAAGTTTCTTGAGATAGGACATTATTCTGGATTGTCTGGGGGTGGGGGGTCCCAATCTGATCACAGGAGCCCTTAAGTGGTGGGGAGAGGCTTTGTTGGCGGTGATCAAAGACGTGTGCCGAAGGCAGAGGGTCAGAGAGATGTGACGTTGCAGACCTGTTAGGTGGAGGAAGGGGCTGTGAGCCAAGGACTGCCAGGAGCTGCAGAGGGACCAGGAAACACACGTCCTCCCAGAGCCTCCAGGAGGAGCCAGCCCTCCAACACACTGACTCCGGGGCAGGGAGACCCGTGTCGGACCTCTGACCTCTGGAACTGCAAGGTAATACGTGGGTGTGCTATGCTAAGCCACTGAGTGTGAGGTGATTGGTTACAGCAGCCACAGAAAACGGATTCGGTTTCCTGAGTGACAAAGTCCACGGGCCAGCAGGGCCAACGTGACATGGCCAGAGTCTTGGCACCCAGCCCTGTGACGGTCCTCCAAAGCTCTGCAATTTTTTTTTTATTTTTGTCCCCAACAGTGGCTACAGACAGTGGTCTTAGCAGCTGCTTTCCGAGAGCTCAGAACACAAGTGCTTCCATTGTTACTCTTAGCAACCACACTCATTCGTTCGTTCATTCATTCATTGCTCAGAAAATATTATATTTACTGAGCACCCACTCTGCACCGGGCACTGTCCTAGCCCTGGGGACACGGCTGTGTGGTGCCCACACAAAGTCACTGCTCTTCATGAAGGCTTCTCAGAATGAAGGGGAGCCCTAGGGGCCCCGGACACTCTAGGCAGCCTCAGAGGATGAACACCACGGAATACTATGCAGCTGCACAAGGAATGACGTACGGATACAGTGTGGACAGACAGACAACAGCAGCATGCGGAGGGGAAGTGGCAGGCACGAAGGACCACCTACTGTGAGGCCCCATGTGTGCGAATGTGCAGAGCAGCAAACCCACAGAGACAGGAGACAGGTCAGGCGGAAGGAGGGAAGTGAAGAGTGATTGCTTAGAGCAGGGGTCCCCAAACTTTTTACACAGGGGGCCAGTTCACTGTCCCTCAGGCCGTTGGAGGGCCGGACTATAAAAAAAAACTATGAACAAATCCCTATGCACACTGCACATATCTTATTTTAAAGTAAAAAACAAAATGGGAACAAATACAATATTTAAAATAAAGAAAAAGTAAATTTAAATCAACAAACTGACCAGTATTTCAATGGGAACTATGCTCCTCTCACTGACCACCAATGAAAGAGGTGCCCCTTCCGGAAGTGCTGCGAGGGCCGGATAAATGGCCTCAGGGGGCCGCATGTGGCCCGCGGGCCGTAGTTTGGGGACCCCTGCTTTAGAGGCTTGGGGTTCTCGTAGTCAGGGTTCTCTCGAGAAGCGGCACCAATAGAACGTCTGTAGAGATGTAGGAAGGGACTTATTACGAGGCATTGGCTCAGACGACTACAGAGGCCAAGAAGTTCGGCGATCTGATGTCTGCATCCCAGAGACCCAGGGAAAGCGGTGACGCTGCTGAGCCCAGGGGACCCAAGGGGACCCAAGGACCCAAGGTCCACCAGTGTCCGAGCGAGTGAGGCGGCACCCCAGCTCAAGCCGGGTGGTGGATGCGCCCTCCCGCGGCTGTTTTCCTCCGTTCCGGCCCTCGACGGCAGGCACGCTGCCCGCTGTCGCCGGCGAGGGTGATCTCCACTGCTCAGGTGCCGGCCTGTCCTGCAGACGCCCTCTCACGCGCCCCACCCGGAGATGCCATCTGACAGGCTGTCTGGCCATCCTGGGGCCCAGGCCGAGTCGACACGGAAAACGAACCATCACAGGGGTTTCGTTGTGGGTGATGACAAAGTTTTAGATGTAGATTAGTGGGGACCGTCGCCCATGAATGTGAGCGTATCTAATGCCTCTGGATGGTCCCGTCAAAAATGACTAAAATGGAAGATATGCTCCTGTCGGGCGAGGCATTGGGTTAGTTCTGTCCTGACGGCATCAGGGGGCGCCCAGAGAGTCGGCAGGGTCCTCACGTCTCACCTGGGAGGTGAAGAGTCAACCTCCGCTCCAGGGGCCCGCATCTACCCAGAGCAACCTTCTGCAGGAGGCTGACCCAGCCCCTCTCGCACGCTGTGTACAGGTGGTCTGTTACTCACGTCTGTTTCGCTTTCTAATTCAGTTCCCGAGACGAGGTCTTACAGCAGATCCTGACGGCTACGGCAGAGTTAGGATGGAGCTCAAAATATATAACGGACCCAGAAGAAGGGGTCAGAGACAGGGGGAGTCACGCATGTCTGTGCACATGCCTGCTGCCCAGTCGTGGGGGAGACACCTCTGAGGACAATGTTGCACACACAGGACCCGGGGTGACCTCGTTCCCTCCTCCGGCTCACAGCCGGAGATTCTAAGACGTGAAGATGACATATATATATATACCCAACAATGTATCTAATGTTGGGGCAAGGGCCGGGTAGGAATGCTTCCAGAACTTTCATTAACCAATTTAACCGTCTGTCTAGAAGAAGGACCAAAATGTCAAAATGAAGGGAGGGCCTTACTGACCAGTGGCGGGAGGGCGGGGGGGTCTTCACCTGCGGTCTGCAGGCAACGCCCTCCTGTGGGGGTTCAGGGCTCTGCCTTCACACGGCTCCACGTCCTTCGCCAGCCTGGCCGGGGGCACACTGGCCCCTGCTCCAGCAAGGACGGGGTTGCCTGAAGGCAGGGCAGTCCAGCCTGAGCCCTAGACGGCCCTGTCCAGCACGTCCTTATGAGTTGATTGTTTTACATAAGGCAGCCATTTCTCCAGCTAATGTGAGGACGGCGGGATCAATTGGGTACACAGAAACAGATTACCAAGCAGGTGGCTTCGGGCTAAAGATAAATTGTGTCCTCGTGTAACTTAGGAGAGTGGGATGCAGTGAGCTCCTACCCTGCAAAGCAAGACTGTTTCTTCCTTATTTCTGCCGGGAAGGCCAGGCTGCAGCTCCCGGCCCGAGGGGCCCCCGAAGACCCTCCTCTGGCCACAATGTCATTGCTGAGAGCAGGACTCCTGGGCTCCAGCCGGGATTAGGGCCGGTCTCGCAGGGTATGTGCGTGGGAAGTGGGGGCAGAGACACGAGACCCTGCCGCTGCCCCTGTGAGCCGGCCCCCCACACCGCAGAGGGCAAAGCAGATCAGGGGACACACTCTGCTCAGGGATAGGAGGTCCCAGTCTGCTCCGGGCAGGCGAGGACCCTTGCTGGGGGCCCACCCTCTCCTCCTTCCCCGAGTGAGCCTTCCCCGCACACGTCCGACCTGGCAGAGCAGCCTGGACGGTGGAGCCCACCGCTCGCCGCCGGTCCTGCCCGCTGCCCGTGCCTCTGCGGTGCTGGGCCTTCGTCCGGAGTGTCAGCGCTACCAGCACCGGGCCTCTCCCGAGCTCCTGTTTACTTTCTCTGTTTTGGAAATCATGATACGTTGACAGGAAGTTGCAAGAAGAGCACAGAGACGTCTCACGCGCCCTTGCCCGGTTTCTCCCCGGATGATGGTTGATGCCGCCTTGCGTCACCACCGCACAGCATCAAAATCGGGAAACTGACCTCCGCGTGACTGAGGGACCTCATCTCACTTTCACCAGTTCTACACACTGTCCTAGTCACCTCGGGCGGCTGTGGCCCAATGCCGCGGGGGGAGGGCTCTTAACAGCAGACGTCTGTGGCTCACAGTCTGGGGGCTGGAGGTCCAAGGCCGAGGTGCCAGCTGGCTCAGGTCCTGGTGAGGACTCTCTTCCCGGTTTGCAGGTGGCCGTCTGTCTTCTTGCTGTGTCCTCACAGGGGGACAGAGGCGGTCTCTCTGGGGCGTCTTCTGTAAGGGCACAAATCCCATCATTAGGGCTCCGCCTCCTACAATCATTATACTGAGGGTTAGGGTTCACCATATACACGGGGGAAGGGGTGCACCAGCAGTCTGCAGTGCATGCACCTGGTGTGTGTGTGTGTTTTGTTCTCTGCCAGCCTGTCACATGGGCAGATTCCTGTAACCACCACAGTCAAGACACAAAATCATTTCATCACCTCAAGGATCCCCTTCACTCACCTTTACTGTCCCTGTCCCTTCTCCTGTCCCTCTCCCCATCTCTAACGCCTGGCAACCACGAACCTGTTCTCTAATTTCGTGATTGTTTTTTTTTGAGACTGTTCCCGGCACCCGTGGGAGCCAGCTTTCCTCACTCAGCGCCCTGTGCCCTCGAGGCCCACCCTCTCCATTGTTTTGGATTCATAGCTTATTCCTTCTTACAGCCGGGGGTGCCCGTGGCCTGCTGTGCCAGCCTGTGTACCCACTGACCCGCTAAGGACGTGCGGGCCCTCAGTTCCGAGCTGTCCCAACGAAGGTTGCAGCGCACGCCGCGCACAGGTGTCTGTGTGAACCCCAGTCCTCGCCTGTCGGGGGTCAACGCCCGGGAGAGTGGTTTCTGGGTACGAATGTCCAAGCCGGGCGGGCCTCTCCCCGCGCCCAGCGGCACCGTAGGAGAAATTTTCGTTTCGCGCCATCTCTGCCAGCATTTGGTGTTCGCGCTATTGTTTTTTGTGGGATGCTTGCTCCTCAGCTGGACGATGCCTGATGTTTTTCTCATGGTTATCCCTATTTTTTTTTTTTTAAATTTTGGCTGTTCCGACAAGCAGGTCGTCAGTCCCGCCGTGGCTTCGACTGGCATTTCCCTCGCGGCTAACGAGAGGGCGCGTTTTTCCCCCACGAGCCCCTTCACCACCTGTCCGTGTCCCGCTGGGCACACCGTCTGTTCCTGTGTGCTGCCTGTTTTCTCTGTGGGTCGTCTGTCTTCCTCCTGTCAAGTTAGTTCTGAGAGTTCTTTACCCATCACGGACGCCCGTCCTGTGGCAGACGTGAGGCGCTGCGTCCGAACCGGCTCTCCCGCCCTCTGGACGGGGCGGGCGGAGCCCAGAATGCTGACGAAGTCCAAGGTAGCGTGTTCTCTCCCGGACCGTGCTCTGGGCGCCATGTCTGAGAAGCCTTCCCCTAGACTTCCTCCTATGTGTTTTTTTCTAAAAGTTGTATCAGGGGTCCCCAAACTACGGCCCGCAGGCCGCATGCGGCCCCCTGAGGCCATTTATCCGGCCCCCGCCGCACTTACAGAAGAGGCACCTCTTTCATTGGTGGTCAGTGAAAGGAGCATAGTTCCCATTGAAATATTGGTCAGTTTGTTGATTTAAATTTACTTGTTCTTTATTTTAAATATTGTATTTGTTCCCGTTTTGTTTTTTTTACTTTAAAATAAGATATGTGCAGTGTGCATAGGGATTTGTTCATAGTTTTTTTATAGTCTGGCCCTCCAACGGTCTGAGGGACAGTGAACTGGCCCCCTGCGTAAAAAGTTTGGGGACCCCTGAGTTGTATAGTTAAAAGTTCTTGTTGATTTTTATACAAGATGTGAGGTGTGGGTTGAGGTTCATTTGGGGGTCTGGGGGGGGGTCCAACAACTCTAGGACCTTGGGTTGAAATCTCCTCAAGTTTCAATACATGGAACTTTTTTATCTGCTGTGCTCCCCACTCCGGACCCAGAAACCCACCCACACCTGTTTCTTGGAACCTCCAGAACTCTCTCATACCTCCATGGGCTCCCCACTGAGCATTCCTACCCCTCTGGAGTGTACCCGGCCTTCCCCCACCCCCAGAACCCTGCCCACAGCTGTCCCATTTCTGGAGGCCTGCCACAGGGGCCCGAGTCTCCCTTGGAAGAGAAGGTGGGCACGGCCAAGGTTAGGGGAATGTCACTGAACAGCTTGGGAGGGGTGACTGGGGGCCCCTGGCTCTTCTCTGCCCCCCTGAGGGGGGGCAGGGCCGGCGATGTGCCTCATGGGGTCCTGTGAGGCTTCCTGATAGGAACTTTTAAGACAGTGTCAGCAGTGCAGCCCTTCTGAGAATAGGGCCATGTGCTATGTCCCCAAAGCCGGCCCAGCTTGAAAACCCCAATGACAGATTTGCCTTTCTGCCTAAAATGATGGACGTCAGCTGATACAGAGGGCCTCCCTTTGATGCCTTCTCCATCACCAAACATTCTCCATCTAGAAGAGCCTCCTCTGGCTGACACGAAATTGTAGAGTGTGTGGAGCCAGGGAACCCTCGACATCCTTCCGTGGGGTGTCACTCGGGGAGACGCCAACAGCTCCATGACGTGGGAGGCCTGGGCCCAGCTGGAGCTGCTCTGGCCTGCTGGACCGGGCCAGCGTGTCCCTCACATCGCCCTGGCTCGGTTGTGAAGGCAGGGCCTTAGGGGCCACGGGGAGCCCAGCCCTCCCTGCCCAGCCGGGCCCTGACCCTGTCCTCCCACCCGCTGGCCCTCATGCTGCATTCTGTTGTCCTTTCCTCGCATGGTGTTTTTAACAAGGATCCCACATACTTGGACCAAACCCGGCTGTTACCCTGGAGGCCGCCAATAAATTTCGTAGGCAAATAAAATTGACTGAAAATTAGCATAAGAAGCCTTAAATTAACAGGATGTAATTTTATGAGTATCTCACAAACTAGTCAAAGATGTATGTCAGCCCGGGGTGAGTCAACCCCTTCAAAGCTCTTTCATTATATAACGCTGCTAAGTTTTCTCAAATGTAAGCAACGTGTTTTCTTCCTAAACATCCGTGTTCTTTGTTCCTGCCATTTGGAAAAATAAATTCCCTTTAAGGCACTGCTTTGCTCAACCACAGAACAAGGCAGGGAGGCAGGATCAGAGGTGCCCCGGCCACCCCTCTGTCTAGGAAGCACCCAGCCACACGCTGGAGGAGACTTCCAAGGCCAGGGTAACCCCCGAGGCGGCCAGTGGGACGGACGCGCCCAGGGCTCCAATGGCGGGTGGGCGATCGCCGGAAAAGGTGGCCGTCCCTCGTCTGCAGAGCACGGCTGCTTGGCCCGGGGGGCTTGGCCGCAGGCACTGGGCCGGGAGATGCCACCTTTACATGCCCTGTGCCAGCTGCTGGGACACAGTCAGGTGAACCTGGCCCACCTCGGAGATGCCCGTGTAGCGTGTCCAGGGCTGCCTGGAGCCCGCGCCAGGGGCCGAGCGCCCACCCAAGCCTGCGGAGGCTGCAGCGAGAAGGGGAGGGAAGGGAGCCCTACGGACCCGGCCTGCAGAAGGTGTCGCTGAGGTGAGAGCGGACTCGGGGCTTCTGGAGACTCACGGTGCGGAGCTGGGAAGACGTGACGGAGGTGAGAGCGGACACGGGGCTTCTGGAGACTCACGGTGCGGAGCTGGGAAGACGTGACTGAGGTGAGAGCGGGCACGGGGCTTCTGGGGACTCACGGTGCGGAGCTGGGAGGACGTGACTGAGGTGAGAGCGGACACGGGGCTTCTGGAGACTCACGGTGCGGAGCTGGGAAGACGTGACTGAGGTGAGAGCGGACACGGGGCTTCTGGAGACTCACGGTGCGGAGCTGGGAAGACGTGACTGAGGTGAGAGCGGACACGGGGGCTTCTGGAGACTCACGGTGCGGAGCTGGGAGGATGTGACGGAGGTGAGAGCGGACTCGGGGCTTCTGGAGACTCACGGTGCGGAGCTGGGAAGACGTGACGGAGGTGAGAGCGGACACGGGGCTTCTGGAGACTCACGGTGCGGAGCTGGGAAGACGTGACTGAGGACACAGGGGGGTGCAGGACCCCGGGAGCCCCGTCCCACGAGCGGTGGGCTCTGGCCAGACGAGTGACCCGGGAAACAGAGCCGACCGCCGTTCAAATCTGCGTCCACCACCCGGATGGACCCCCCATGTGCAGAGAAGACGGGGGCTGACCCAACTGGGCTGAGCGTGTCATAGGTGCCGGGTCACTGAGCAGCACTCCTAGGGGCGGGCTGGAAGTTCCGACTCAGACCTGGAGGTCCAGGTTTGGTTCCCATGGAGACAGCGGGTGTGGCAAGTTTAGAGGGCGTCGGCCTGGTGGTCCCCGAGGGACCCGGTGAGACACCCAATGCAGGGTGGGGTGGGGGCAGGGAAGAGGTGCAGGAGGAGGACACAGCACGGGGCCCGAGGGAGTCAGCCCTTCAGAGCCTGAGCAGAGGCCGTGGGCAGCCAAGGAGGGTGAACGCAGCAGCCATCTGGCAGGAAAGGGCTGGAATTCAGACATCATACCCAGGAGATAACAGAAAATGTACACATGTTGCTGGTCTGGCCTTGGTCTCCGGCACGGCGCTCCTAACCCCTTGGAATGTCCTTAAGTGATAAGAGGCATTAGGAACATCTTTCATTTCTAATATTTGTCCCCCTCCCCCCAGGTTTCTGACACAGGCTGCTAAGCCCCTTGGAATTTCCTGGGTGATAACAGTGGCTTTCATCCTAATGAGAGGACTCCGAGCAGGCCCCTGGGAGAGAGCTGGTCACTAGAAAGACCGATTCGTAATTAGAAGTTTGGAATTTTCAGCACCAACCCCAACCCTCACTCCCATGTCTTCAGAGAGGAGAGAGGGGTTGGGTGGAAATAGAGTCAAGAATTGATCGGGCCTACATGAGGAAGCTTCCGTAAAAATCCCAGTGCTAGAAGGTTCAGAGAGCTTCCCAGACTGCCGGCCTACACGTCCATGTGCCAGGACCGGGACACGACCCAACTCCGTGGGGGACCAATGCTCCTGTACTCGGGACCCTCCCAGACCTCCCCTGAGGTGTCTGCCCTGGGCTGTGCACCTGGCACCCTTTATCACGTCCTTTCATAAACTGGTAAATGGAAATAAGTGTTTCTTACGTTCTGGGAGCTATTCTAGCAAATTAATTTAAGGGGACAGCGTCCTGGGAACCTCTGAGCTGAAGCCAGTCAGACAGAAGTTATGGGTGACCTGGGGACCTACTTGTTGCCCCTGGTCCCTGATGTTGGGGAAACTCGGGGCAGTCTCATGGGCCTGAGCCCTTCACCTTGGGAACCGACCATCTCTCCAGGTAGACGGTTCAGAGTGAAGTTGTAGTTGTCCAGGTAAGAATCGTCCAAACCTGTAAGAATGTCTATGGTTTTATCTGAGCCAAACTGTTGACAATTACCAGGAAGCAAAGTCTCCACGGATTGAGAGAGTGCTCTGGGAGGTGGTGGTCACCACTTTACTTTATACACCAGACTCACGGGGGAAGCCGGAAGGTGTGTGTGTGGCCGGGGCCCGGGGTGGGGGAGGATGTGAAATTGATTGGCGCTAGATTAAGGAGGAGGGAGAAAGCAAAAGGGGGCAGGGAATCTCTGGGATGGGATAAAAAGTAAAATGTATCTACTCAAACCTCTTCCACAGAGGCAGGCAGGAGAGAGTCAACAATTACAATGAACGTGATGATAACATTGAGGTGGGGTTGTGCTTTCTGCTCTGGCGAAGGGGCTGTACCCTGACGCGACAGGAAAACAAGATTCCTCTTCCATTCCCAAAGTATTATTTTATTGTAGTTGCAAAAGACAGCAGACAGGCGAGCACTGACCTTCGTTAGAGAGAAATCCCTCCCTAGGACAGGACTACCCACCATGCACTGCTTTTAGTGAGAACGTTTTCATTTCAGGCTGTCCCGTGGGTCCCCTGGGGTCACTTTAGGTCTCTGAGTCTGCAAGGCCACCCCGCCAACCTCCCCTGAGCCTGTCGGGTTCAGGACGTGGCCCCTTTTCCATCCACATGGGACACCCAGCCGGCATGAAGACTGGCTTGGTGTGAGGGTCCCCACACACCTGGTGACCAGACACATCAGAGCGGAGTCTTGTGAGACAGTGAAGGAGACCCCACAGGAGAAAGACTGGGCGAGCTTTTTTCTTTTCTTTTTTCCAGTTACAGTTGACATTCAGTATCACGTTATGTCAGTTTCATGGGCAGGCTTTTCCCACAGAAGGGCAACCGCTGAGGGGCCGTCAGGGCGGGAGGAAGGGGAAGCCTGGATTCCATAGCAGGGAGCCCCCCTTCTCGCCCCAGTGTCCTCAGATCGAAGAGCGCCCCTGCCCTTGATGACAAGCAGCTCCCCTGGGAGGCAGGGGCAGAGGACGGGAGCCACAGGTCCCTGGGCGCCGGCCCCACGTCCGCTTCTGTCAGCTGTGGGGTCCACGGCCTCTGCCCCCAGCCCCCACCTCAGCTTCCCTTCTGCACGGAGAGGGGGACAGCGTCGCGGTGTTATAACCCCGGGGCTCCCCGAACTCCGCAGGGGGTGAGCCCTGATAAATACCCGTGTCCGGGCTCCTGCCACCGAGAACGCTGGCCCGACCTCTCTCCACCACGTGCAGGCCGTCTCCTCCACCTTAGCGGCCAGTGCCAGCGTCTGGGGGCCCTTTGAAGGGTGCTAGACGGCACGGCGGACCGGACCCCGACCTTACATGGTGTGCTCTGTGTTCTGAGGTCGGAGGGGAGGACACGTGGGCAGCACTAATACTCCGTTCATCCCAGACCTTCACAGCTGCGATTTCCTTGGGCACCCACTTCGTGTCCGGGTGCTTCTCAGCTCGTGGGACCCCGGGACAGGGCACGGCCACCACACTCGGCAGATGGGAAGCCGGTGAGCCGCCCGGTGAGCGCGCAGGGACCGGGACGCAGACCCGCTTGGGCGTCTCACTCCCAACATGCCCTCTTGGCCCCTGAACTCCAGGCCATGAGGGAAAGTCCTGCCCAAACTTGGAAGTAAGAGGAGGACCCTCCCTTCTGAGAGTGTCCTGCGAGTGCCACGTGGGAAGATTTGGAGGACAGAGGGGCAGGCCGTTTCAGGGAGGCAGCTGGGTCCCCAAGGGTCAGACTAGAGAATGACTGTGTCATCAGAGAGAGCCTGGTCCAGAGGGAGCAGAGAGGAGGGGGCGGGTTGGCAACATCCAGCCCACCTGCTGGGGGGGGGGGGGTACTTGGAGCCCATGGATTTCTGGGTGTGAGGTCAACATGAAACTGTCTCCAGGTAATTCCCACCACACTGGGGGGACCAGATGTGCTGCAGTGACCCATCGTGTGTTCCCAGCAAACACTCTGCGCTCATCTGTGTCTTAATCTCCTCTTTTTTAAAAAAATTTTATTTTTATTGATTTGAGAGAGAGAGAAACAATACGTTCCTGTATGTGCCCTGACCAGGGACCAAACCGGCAACCTCAATGCTTCAAGATGATGCTAACGGTTCTAACGAACACAGCTATCCAGCCAGGGCTAACGTCCACTGGTATTCAGAACACCCGTCAGACTGGATTACGGCCTAACCTAGTGGCCTCGTTTTAACTTCATCACCTCCTCAAAGACCCTCTCTCCAGGTACAGGCACAGCCTGGGTTCTGAGGGTTAAGACTTCAAACTAGGCATTTTGCTGAGACACAGCTCAGACCCTCACGGGAAGAGCACGGGACAGAAAGCGCGGTCAGTGGGGGCCGGGCACCGTGGGCGCAGACAGCGAGCCTGACGGGTTAATCAGCGCGAGGTTTTCCAGCAGGACTCTCCGAGCGATAAATAAAAATGTCCATCTTATCAAGTGTGCTAATCTTCCCCGAAATTAGCTAAGTGTTCATCACAATGACGCTGATTTTTCCAGGAAAATTAAGTAATTGCAGCCCGGGTGGGCGGACCTCAATCACCGGCTCATTTTCATGTCATCAGAAGGGCCCTTGCTCAACTCCTCACCCACCCCGATGCTGGGAGTCCGTTATTATGGACGCTCAGGAAGGCTCTTGTTCCTCTCTGGAGGTGGCAGGGACTTGGACAGCCACTTCCTGAGTGCCCGTGGGTGGCTGTCACTATTCTACCTTCTCTGGACACGAGCTCTCTGGAGGGTTCTCAGTAAGGACCACTCCAGCAGAATGTGGGGGTAGCAGGAAAGTTGACCAGAATCTTCTCGTCCCCAGCCCCTGGGCAACTCTTCAAACTTCCAGGATAACCAAGGAGAGGAAAACGGGCCAGAGCCCAGCCAGAGGTCCTGTGTCAGTCAGGCGAGGTGGGTTTATTGCTTTAGAAATGAGAAGCCCCCGCAAACTTCAGTGGCTTCCAACCACACACATTTACTGATATGTTGCCCTCACCCCTACACATCTCTTTTTGGTGACCTTGCTGTCTCTCCACGGTCTCTGCTCCAGGACCTGGACACACAAGGTTAGTCCCCATCCCAGACATGGCTGGCTTCGAGGTCACCAAAGAAGCAGCCACTGGCTCTGAATTCTGCCCCCTGAGAGGGCCACGGAACATGGCCCCTGCGTTTCATTGGCTGAGTCCAGTCTGGGGTCCCTCCCTGCATAAACGGGGTGGGAAAGGCCAATCCTCCAGCCAAGGGGGACAGCAAACAGTCGGAACATGACAGTCTACCACAGGCTGTAAGCTACCCCATCCACCTCCTCACAGCCCCCCCAAAGCCCCTCTGCAGGGGAAAGGGGTGGGGGCAGCGGGAAGACCACCCAGGGAGAAACGGGGCAGGGTTGCTGAGGAAGAAGCGGCTTTCTGGGAGCCTCACCCAGGAATTTTGGAGCTGAGAGCATCCTTGGAGATTAACCCCCGTATCTCATTAAAATCCGCGTCTCAGGTTTGGACGCTTGGGTCCGTCACACTCCTTACTTCACAGCACAGGATTATCGACAATCTATCCTGTTACTGATCTTCACCTCCGTTCCCATCCTCACCCTCATTCGCTCCGTGTCCCCCCCCTCCCCGTCCCCTGAGGGCACTCTCTGGGGTGTGTTTCAGGAATGTTCTTGAATACGCACTGAACTTTGAAAACCCTGTAACTGCTGGGGTCCTCTTGCAAGAACTGTTTCAGTTGCAAGTGAGTTTTGTTGTGCTATAAAGCTCCTGTTTCTTACTTTCTGCCGTCAACAATATGCCTTAGAAATCTGTCGTGCGGATTGTTGGTGTGTTGTGCTGGGACTTGGGCACTTCTGACAATGACAGAGAACCCCGCCTTCCCTGTGCTGGACACCATGTGCTGTCCCATGACTGTCCCCTGCTCCCTGGTCCCGTGCATGTTCTAGGGAGGTGGCTGCTGAGTCACGAGCCCACACAGCACAATGGGACTGTGTCTCCCAGAAATGCTGCCTGTTCACACACACACACACATACACACACACACACACACACAAACAGTGCATTGGGGTCCCACTTCCCATCTCCACCGTTTGTATTGCCTAACTAATCTTTTCACAAAATTGGCATCTTATTATTATCTTTGCATTTCCCCCGCAAAATTACTAGTGAAATTGAGCGTCTCTTCATGTACTTGTTAGCTCTTCAGATTTTTTGATTCTTTTTTTTCTCTATGATACATAATCTGCACATTGCACAGTGTGCCAGCCCCCCCCCCCCAGGTCGAATCATCTTTCGTCATCATCTATTTGGCCCCCTTAGATTCTTTATTCTTTAAATGGCTCACTGTCGGCTGCCAGTCTGATCGGTCAGAGCCCCGTGTATGTGCTAGATGCCAATTCCCTCATCAGTTCCATGTTGTAAAGATCATATTACAACCTGCCCGCCCCCCCATCTGTTGACTCTGAGTCTATTCCCATTGACCGGTATCTTTACTCCCAACAGAATCCAAGTCACCAGCCGCTCATCCCCCGGGCTGTGCCGGGTACAGTTCCTCATCAGAAATCCACCCCCGCCTGAAGGTCATGAAGGTGTTCTACAACATTTTTTAAAAATTAATTTTATAGTCTCACTCCTCACATATAGTATTTAATCCATTTCTATTTAACCTGCTAACATTCATTTGCATGCGTGTGGTTAGAGGTGCTAGGGCATCAATCTAAACGGTTTCCTCCATATAGTGAGTCAGTTTTCCCGATGCTGAAAATTAATTTCTCTGTTCCTCTCTGCCTTGTGATTCCACCTCTATCAGATACTATGTTTCCTATGTCAAGAGTGAGGTTTTTAAGCTCTGGGTTCTGCTTTTATTATGACAGTATCACAGAAGGCATCCCAAGATAGCCCCAAGATCCCACACGGTGTCTGGTCCCCTCCCCTGCATTCCTAGGGTGGGGTCACTCCTGTAACTCAGTTATTAATCGGTAGCCTTTGAGTTCATCAAAAAGAGATTAATGATGTGCGTCTGACCGAATCAGAGGAGCCCTTCAGAAAGACCTGTGCCCTTCCTCAAACATCAGTTCCAAGTATCCAAGTATGGGCGGGATCGGAGTTAAGGGAATCTCCACTATCGGCTGTGAAGATGGGGGTTTAGGGGGGGGGGGCACCGGGCAAGGAGCACCAGTGTCATCTGGGAGCTGACAGCAGTCCAGGCTGACAGTCCACCAGAAAACGGGGGTCCTCCACCCTACCGCCGTAAGGAACTTGACCGGCAGCACGCATTAGCATGGAGTGTCTTCTTCCCCGGGCTCCTAGAGAGGACCAAAGCAGCTGTCTGCTGGGTGAGGCCCCCACTCCCGCCCCGAGTGGAGCCAAGCCGCGCCAGGCTTCTGACCTAAAGAACTCTAGAATGACACATCACCGGGCTGGCGGTAGTTTCTGACACAGCAACGAAAGGCATCAATCCTCTATCCTTGGGGGATGAGTCCACACCAGCAGGACAAGCCACTGCCGCCCCCACCCCGGCCTCTTTCTCAGAACCGACTTAGCACTCTGTGGAGGTGATGGCTGACCTGTTGTGTACAGGTTTTAGAGCGGGCTTGACAATTTCAACATCCATTAAAATGGTCTACTCTCTTATTTTATTCATGTTTTTTGCTGTCTGTTGTGCACTAAATATTTGTCTTCCTCCCTCCAAAAAGAGAATTAGTCTGAAGCCCTCCCCTCCCCACCCCCACATGCGAGGTGTTTGGAGACGGGGCTTTGGGGAAGGGATTAGGGTTAGGTCCTTATGACGGAATTCGTGTCCGTATGAAAGAGACAGCAGGGAGCTGGCTGCCTCTCTCCCTCCCGTACAGGACATGGTGACAGGCAGCCCTCAGAAAGCCAGGAGGGGGGCTCTCCCCAGAACCTGACCGTGCTGCACCCTGTTCTCAGACTTCCAGCCTCCAGAGCTATGAGAAGACGCATTTCTGTTATTTAAGCCCCCGAGCCCCCCACCCCCAGTCTAAGGTACTATGTCACAGTGGCCCGTGCAGCCTGAGGCAGTACCCTTTAAATGTCTTCATTTTTTAAAGCACAGCACAGGGAATAGAGTCAGTTATATTGTAATAACTATGTACGGTCCCTGGTGGGCACTAGACTCATCAGTGGTAACACCGAGGAAGTCCTAGAAATGTCTAAACACCAGGCTGGACACCTGACATTCACAATAATATTGAATCTCAACTGCAATAAAATAAAAATAAAAATAGAAACAAATGTTTTTATTTTATCTCTCCATTTTTTTCACATCTTCTTTTTGTGTTCCTTATATTTCTTAAATTGTCACTTTCCCTCTCTAAAGGGTTTCTGCATCCATTTCTGGCTGAAGTCCTGCTAGATAACTTCGCAGGTTTTGCTTGTCTGTCTGTTTTTCCCTGTTGGGAGTCTGTCTTTTTCTACTATAGTATTTCTAACCAGTTAATACTGGTGTAGAGGAGAGCTGCTCATTTTAGTAAGCTGATCTTAGACTCCGCGGCCTTGCTGCTGAGTCATCCCCTCGTTCCCGTCGCCGCTCTCTTCCTTCTGGTGGTGGGCTTCTGCGCGGGACGAGGGGACCGCCGCACTCGACAGCTGGCGCCTCCCCCCTCTGCTCTTCCTGTCCCTTCCTGTCCTCTCACTTGTCATCCGCGACCTCAGCCAGGGCTTCACATAGGAGCTGGAAGGGCCGGTCCCAGCATTAGTTGTCTGAAGTTGACACGCTGGGAGTGGCAGGTTTTCTGGGATCGTGTAACACATGCAACCTTTACTGCATTTAACAACGTTGATTTCTATTTAGAGTTTCTGGGGAATTTTTAAGACTCACGAAATGGTGCCGAACTTCATCAGACAGGTTGTTGCTAACCTCTGTTGAGAGTCACTTGCTTCCTGCGCCCGATACTGACAGAACTTCTGATGTTCAACTGTTCTTGCACTCCTAGAATGAGCACCACTAGGTCGGTTTTCAAAAGACACTGTATGTAGGGTTTGTTCATTAGCAGCTTATTTGGAATTTTGCCTTTATTGTATAACTGAAATTGACTTTTTTTTTTTTTTTTTTTTTTTAATACAGCCCTATCTGAACTTGGAATAAATGCTATGTTAGCCTCATAAAATGAGCTGGGCAGATTTCCTTATTTCTGGAACAAGTTCTCGGAGAGTGTTTATCTGATCTTTAACTGCTTCTCAGAAGTCTCACCTACAGCTACTATGTCAGAGGATATTGTAAGGGGAATGAACGTCTTTATTTGCTGTTTCAGTTTCTTAAGAGCTTAAGTATATGTTATTCTAACTTTCTATGTCCTTTTTTTTTTGTCCACTTGATCTTTTAATCACTTTTTTTTAAAAATAATTTTATTTTTTAATGGGACGACATCAATAAATCAGGATACATATATTCAAAGATAACAAGTCCAGGTTATCTTGTCGTTCAATTATGTTGCATACCCATCACCCAAAGTCAGATTGTCCTCTGTCACCTTCAATCTAGTTTTCTTTGTGCCCCTCACCCTCACCCTTTCCCTCTCCCTTTCGCCCCTCCCCCCCGTAACCACCACACTCTTATCAATGTCTCTTAGTTTCACTTTTATGTCCCACCTATGTATGGAATAATGCAGTTCCTGTTTTTTTTCTGATTTACTTATTTCACTTCGTATAATGTTATCAAGATCCCACCATTTTGCTGTAAATGATCCGATGTCATCATTTCTTATGGCTGAGTAGTATTCCATAGTGTATATGTGCCACATCTTCTTTATCCAGTCATCTATTGATGGGCTTTTTGGTTGTTTCCATGTCCTGGCCACTGTGAACAATGCTGCAATGAACATGGGGCTGCATGTGTCTTTACGTATCAATGTTTCTGAGTTTTGGGGGTATATACCCAGTAGAGGGATTGCTGGGTCATAAGGTAGGTCTATTTTCAGTTTTTTGAGGAACCATCATACTTTCTTCCATAATGGTTGTACTACTTTACATTCCCACCAACAGTGGATGAGGGTTCCTTTTTCTCCACAGCCTCTCCAACATTTGCTATTACCTGTCTTGTTAATAATAGCTAATCTAACAGGTGTGAGGTGGTATCTCATTGCAGTTTTGATTTGCATTTCTCTAATAACTAAAGAAGATGAGCATCTTTTCATATATTTGCTGGCCATTTGTATTTCTTCCTGGGAGAAGTGTCTGTTCATGTCCTCTTCCCATTTTTTTATGAGATTGTTTGTTTGTTGTTGAGTTTTATGAGTTCTTTGTATATTTTGGATATTAGGTCCTTATCTGAGCTGTTGTTTGAAAATATCATTTCCCATTTAGTTGGCTTTCTGTTTATTTTGTTATCAGTTTCTCTTGCTGAGCAAAAACTTCTTAGTCTGATGTAATCCCATTCATTAATTTTTGCCTTCACTTCTCTTGCCTTTGGAGTCAAATTCATAAAATGCTCTTTAAAACCCAGGTCCATGAGTTTAGTACCTATGTCTTCTTCTATGTACTTAATTGTTTCAGGTCTTATGTTTAGATCTTTGATCCATTTTGAGTTAATTTTAGTACAGGGGGACAAACTGTAGTCCAGTTTCATTCTTTTGCATGTGGATTTCCAGTTTTCCCAGAACCATTTATTGAAGAGTCTTTTATTTCTCCATTGTATGTTTTTGGCCCCTTTATCAAAAATTATTTGACTATAGATATGTGGTTTTATTTCTGGACTTTCTGTTCTGTTCTGTTGGTCTGAGTGTCTATTTTTCTGCCAATACCATGCTGTTTTGATTGTCGTGGCCCTATAGTATAGTTTGAAGTCAGGTATTGTAATGCCCCCAGCTTCATTCTTTTTCTTTAGGATTGCTTTGGCTATTCAGGGTTTTTTATAGTTCCATATAAATCTGATGATTTTTTGCTCTATTTCTTTAAAAATGTCATTAGAATTTTGATGGGAATTGCATTAAATTTGTATATTGCTTTGGGTAATATGGCCATCTTTGTTATATTTATTCTTCCTAACCAAGAATAAGGTATATTCTTCCATCTCATTATATCTTTTTTGATTTTTCTTATCAATGGTTTATAGTTTTCATTATATAAGTCCTTTACATTCTTTGTTATGTTTATTCCTAAGTATTTTATTTTTTTTATTGCAATTGTGAAGGGGATTACTTTTGAGTTCGTTCTCAATTGTTTCATTGTCAGCATATAGAAAGGCTATTGACTTCTGTATGTTAATTTTGTATCCTGCGACCTTACTGTATTGGCTTATTGTTTCTAGTAGTCGTTTTGTGGATTCTTTGGGGTTTTCGATGTATAGGATCATATCATCTGCAAAAAGTGATACCTTTACTTCTTCTTTTCCGATATGGATGCCTTTTATTTCTTTGTCTTGCCTGATTGCTCTGGCTAGAACCTCTAGTACCACATTAAATAAGAGTGGAGAGAGTGGACAACCCTGTCTTGTTCCTGATTTAAGGGGGAAAGCCTTCAGTTTAGTGCCATTTAATAGGATGTTAGCTGATGGTTTATCATATATAGCCTTTATCATGTTGAGATATTTTCCTTCTATACCCATTTTGTTGAGAGTCTTAAACATAAAATTGTGTTGTATTTTATCGAAAGCCTTTTCTGCGTCTATTGATAAGATCATGTGTTTTTTGTTCTTTGTTTTGTTGATATGGTGTATTACGTTAACCGTTTTACGTATT